>NC_134520.1:18798885-19104262 GCF_027942865.1 Odontesthes bonariensis | reverse complement strand
TGGTCTGGTTTTCAAATTGTTTTGATGAAAGGTTGATGGTTTAGTTGTTTAAAAACCCTTTATTTTGATCGACTTATCTTAATTATTTTCATTTACCCATTATGATGGAAAAATGTAACTGTTCAGTCTTGGATCAAAGTAAACTGACTCTTTTTGATGACATTTTTCCTGGTTGTTTATCAAATTGTGTAAAGTTTACCTCTGTTCCACACCATTCTCTCCCTCTCTACTCTTCCACCAGTACCCAGCCTCCTCCTGCCTACTCCCATCCCTCTACAGCCAGTTACAGCGTCCAGCAGGCTCCCGTTGTAGCCCATGCAGTGACTGCATCTTACGCCCCAGCGCCAGTCCAGGCAGCCCGGCCTGTGGCCTCGGCCCCTTACCCTGCCTATCAGAGCCACCCGGCACCTCAAGACTACACCTACAGGCAGCCAGATCCTCCACAGCCCACCACAACCCCACAGACGTACCAGGTATACTCAGACATGGTCAGTTGCTTTTTGCTTCTTTTATGATTTCTGCTCTTCACTTTCATATTGCGTGTTGGACTTTTTATGTGATTTAATGGCTTTCATTTCGGTACATATAGATTCATTCAAAGTATTCATTCAGCAGTACATTATGCTTAATCTTGTTTTTCACTAACAATTTGAAAAATTGTTCAACATTTACCTGTTATATTTGTTCATGTTGTGGAATGTGCTCAGTAATCCACTCAGATAAACTTGGAATTCTCTTTTGTAAACAACAGCAGGACAACTATAGTTATGGACGACCTGCTGCTGTAACAACCTATGACAACAAACAGTATTACCAGACGAGTATAGCCTCAGCTCAGAGGACACCCACAGATAATTACTACCAGACTGGTGAGTCTCTTAACTTGTCGCATTCTTTGTTGAATCAATGCTGAGCATCAACTGAGGCAGACAATGTGGCGGCATGGCAGGGTTGATTTTTAGCTCATTATGGATGATGAAGCTTAAAAATCACAGCAAACAGCAGATCATGAGTTCACAAGTGACAATTGTGGTGATTTAATCCACAAGAGAACATTTTATTATTATTTTATGTGTGTTATGTTGCTCTGCTCAAGACATATGGTGGTCACAGTTCATTAAGACCCTTAAGTACCAAAACTGTTATCTATTTATTTATTTTCTAAGCCAACTTCAAATGGATTGAAACTAACCTGTTGAGTTGAGTCAAGCCCATTGTGTGAAAAACTATGAGCTCTGTATTTTCTTTGATTATTTTGTAGCTCCTAATTATCTGTGACTCTGATCATTCTCTGCAGCTTCACAGAGGATTTGGTTTCAGGGTTTCTGAACACAAACGGAAATATTTAGTCTCTATGGCATTAAAAATATTATATGTCCTTTTCAAACGTGCTTTTCGAGCCGGGACTGATGTGCCTTCGTTGCACATCTCTTTCATGTGTGACACTACCGGGCGGCAATAGGGGTTGAAGTTGGTTTTCCACTGATATCGCCTTTTTTAAAGAGGTGAAACAGGCCCGCATTGCTGTGTGCTTACAAACATCAAGTCGGCATCACGGAAACAGTTTTACATTTTTGTCACAGGAAATCCAGCAGGTTCTAACTGCTTACCTGACTGTACAACTGAAGAATCTTCAGTTGTTCAGTTTACGTGGCAGATAAGTTGTCTATAATGATGTCACAGTTTCTTTTCATGTGATCTTAGACAGATTTCACAATGTTGAGATCAGGGCAACTGTTGCAGGACTTCTTGCCCTGGAGAGAATTACTAAGGATGCTGATTGTTTTATCTTAGTTTGTTGTCTTTCTGGTTTATTTGGGGACTAATCTGATGCATCCTTGATCACATTTTATGATAGAAACAAATCCAAAGTCTGTATATCATTTGTACCATTATGTGTCTGGTGCTCATGTCTGTAAAATAAGCATTGTGCCCACCCTGGCATGCAGTGCCAGATGAGATGGTCTGTTTTGTACCATCTTTCTCACTTTTTATGCGTTTATGTCTTTCCCTTCCATCTCTGACCCCTTGTTCCTTTCTTTATCAGTTGGAGTGAAGAGCGCTTACAGTCCAGCACCCTCCACTGTGTACAACCAGCCTCCTCTGCCCCAGAGGCAGGTGACTGCACTGAAACCTATTGTCCCCGCCAGCTCCGTGTCTACCAGCTACAACATCTACCCAGTGTCCACCAGTGTCCAGCAGCCTCCAACGCCCATTTCATCCTACACCCTCGGTTCTTCTTTCAGCTCTAATGTTTCAGCCACCTCCTACTCTGGTGAGATACGACAACAGATGAGCAGCATATGTGTAAAAGTGGTGTATCCATGCAATGTTATATAAAGTAGGGAGTTGCATGTATATTACAAACACTAAAGTGAACATAGGCAAGGCAAGGCATCTTTATTTATATAGCGCATTTCATACCACAGGCAACTCAATGTGCTTTACATAAAGACAAGGCATTTAACAGCATAAAGCAGCATAAAAACAAGCAATTTAAAGAAAAAAATAAAAAATAGAATAAAAAATTAAAGCAATCAAAGAAGAGGGGAAAAAGAAAAATATAAACTCAACCATAAGCACACCGAAAGAGAAATGTTTTTAACCTGGATTTAAAAGTGCTTACAGTTGTGGCTGACTTCAGTTCTGCTGGTAGTTTGTTCCAGCTGTGTGCAGCATAACAGCTAAAAGCTGCTTCACCGTGTCTAGTTTGAACTCTGGGCTCCACTATCTGACCTGAGTCAGCAGATCTCAGAGCTCTGCTGGGTTTATACTCAGCTAGCATGTCATTCATGTATTCTGGACCTAAACCATTCTGTGATTTGTAGACGAGCAGCAGAACTTTAAAATCTATTCTGTATCTGACCGGGAGCCAATGTAAAGACTTGAGAACTGATGTGATCTGATCTCTTTGTTCTGGTTAAAACTCGGGCTGCAGCGTTCTGAATGAGCTGCAGCTGTTTGAGACTCTTTTGGGGGAGTCCAGTCAGAAGACCGTTACAGTATTCAAGTCTGTTGGAGATGAAAGCATGAATCAGCTTCTCCTGATCTGTTTGGACATGAAACCCTTAATTCTGGATATGTTCTTAAGTTGATAAAAGGCTGATTTGGTGACTGATTTGATATGATTGTTGAAGGTCAGGTCTGAGTCTATCAGCACGCCGAGGTTCCGGACTTGGTGTTTAGTTTCTAGAGGCAGTGACTCAAGATGTTTACTGACAGCAAACCTCTTCTCTTTGTTGCCAAACACAATGACCTCAGTTTTTTCTTGATTTAACTGAAGGAAATTTTGGTTCATCCACTTTTTGACTTGCTCTAAGCAGTCGCACAATGACTCTATAGGACTGCAGTCATCTGGAGACAGTGCGAGATATATCTGTGTGTCATCTGCATAGCTGTGGTAGTTGACTTTAGAGTTCTTCAGAATTTGACCCAGAGGCAGCATGTATAGAGTGAACAGAAGGGGTCCAAGAACTGACCCCTGAGGAACTCCACATGTCATAGCCACTCGATCAGATTGATTACTTCCAATAGTCACAAAATAACTCCGCTCCTCCAAGTAGGACCTGAACCATTCTAGGACTGTCCCACTGAGTCCTGCCCAGGTTTCCAACCTGTTCAGCAGTATACTGTGATCCACAGTGTCAAATGCAGCACTGAGATCCAACAGGACCAGAACTGACACCTTGCCTGAGTCAGTGTTCAACCTTATGTCATTTAACACTTTAATAAGAGCCGTTTCTGTACTGTGGTGAGGTCGGAAGCCTGACTGAAATCTGTCAAGGAGTCCACTGGAGTTCAAGAAGTTACTGAGTTGATTAAAAACCATTTTCTCAACAATCTTGGCTATAAAAGGAAGATTTGAGATGGGTCTGTAGTTGGTTAAAATGGAAGCATCCAATGTTGTCTTTTTTAGGAGTGGCTTGATGGCAGCTACTTTTAAGGGTTTAGGAAACGTGCCTGATTGAAGTGAGCAGTTTATTATTTGCTGCAAATCTGTTTGGACAGAGCTTACAATAGTTTTAAAGAAGTCGGATGGCATTGTGTCAAGACAGGATGTCGATGGTTTAAGATGCTGGACTGTTTCCTCTATGGTTTTTTGGTCAACTGTATTGAATTCTGACATCATAGTTGATTGATTTCTAGGTGGTTTTAAGGTTTGCGTCATTTTATTATTTTGCTGATTTATGTTGATATTTAGCCTTATAGATTTGATTTTTTTCATTGAAAAAACAAGCAAATTCATTGCATTTTTCTGTGGAACAGAGTTCTGAAACTATCTGTTTTGGGGGGGTTGTCAGCTTATTAACCATAGCAAACAGAGCACGAGTGTTGTTGATGTTCTTATTAATCATTTCAGATAAGTGTTGCTGTCTAGCGCGGAGTAACCCGTGGTTAAAATTACAAAGACTTTGTTTGTAGAGGTCATGGTGAATTTGAAGTTTAGTTTTTCTCCATTTACGCTCTGCTTTCCTGCATTCTGTTTTCAAGGCCTTTACCATCATAGTGTTTCTCCATGGTGTTCGCTTTCCGCTCAAGATCATCTTATTTTTAACAGGTGCAACAGTATCCATGACATTTGAGATTTCCAAGTTAAAGTTATCTAAGAGTTCATCAACTGTCTCTGCACTCGCAGTTGATGACATAGCAATAACTTCCATAAACTTAGCTCTGGTATTCTCATTTATGTACCTTTTTCTAACAGACACACGGGTTAACTGAATGTTTGGAGTTAACTGTAAGTCAGAGAACACACAGAAATGATCAGAGAGCGCCAAGTCCTTGATATAAACAGAAGAAATGTCAACACCTTTAGAGATAACCAGATCCAGTGTGTGGCCTCGAGTATGTGTGGGTCCATTCACATGTTGAAGGAGGCCAAAAGTGTCAAGTAGAGAGCAGAGTTCTTTGGCATTAGTGTCCATGTTATTGTCCATGTGAATGTTAAAATCCCCAGTTATGATAAAAAAAGTTATAGTCAGTGCAGATAACTGACAGCAGTTCAGCAAACTCATCAAAGAAAGTTCCTGGGTATCTTGGTGGTCTATAAATGATTAGGAAGATAACTTTTGGATCCCCCTTTACTAAAAAACAGAGATATTCAAACGAGCTAAAATCACCAAGTAAAATTTCTTTGCACTGAAAGACTGATTTAAAAATGGCGGCAACTCCCCCGCCCTTCTTACCACTTCGACACTTATTGACACATATTGATAAAACTGAAATTTGTTGGTGCTGCCTCATTGAGAATGGTATCACAGCTACATTCAGTCAGCCATGTTTCACTAAGAAATAAAAAGTCTAGATTATAGGTCATGATCATGTCATTTACTAAGAGGGATTTGTTGGCTAGTGATCTGATATTGAGTAGGGCTAATCTCGGAGACAACAGGTGATACTGGTGTGTTTCGGGGTTGACATAGCCTGATAAACCAGCCTAAATGGATTGGATGTCTAATTTAGTCTGGCTCCGATGAATGGATACAACGGAACATTGTTGATGAGCACAACCCGTTGTCTTTCAAACCGTGTCTGTGCCTATAGGCCAACGCTCTGACCAATCAGCGCAACTGACTGTGATGTACGTAGTAAGCGCGACAGAAAGCTTTGGTGGGAGGGGACTGTATGTAAACAAGTGAAGCAACTTCAGCAAGGCTGAATCAAACGAGCGCTGATCCATTGCCGCCGCCATCTTTCTTGTTGTGCTTTCGCTTCCACTGCCCAACGTCGCACTGCTCTGTCGTCACTCCCTCAAAACCCCGCCCCAGAACCCTCTGCCCCGCCCGCGTTGATTCAAAACACATCTCTGCGTTGTGATTGGTTTAGTTGCCATCTGCCAGATTCAGGGCAGTATTTTCAAAATGAAAAGTGGTTCGAAGCCAGACCCAACCGCAGGCAAAACATTTTGCCGTCCAGCAGTTGGCGCTGGTTTTCCAGGCTAGGGTTGACACACTATATTCAATAGATTGGTAGATTTAACTGAACCTTTTTTATTTGTCACCAGTTTGACCACTTTTCTGTTTCCTGTCATCACAGGGATTGAAAAGGCTGTCTGAACTCCATAGGGCCCTGACTTTATCTGGGGAAGAGCATTCTTGATACCAGTATTACAGCCTGGACCCGGCACATATCAGTCAGACTCACAGATATGATGATTCAGAGGAGGTGGGGGGGCTTGGTCACTTCTGTTTGAGGGTTGTTTCCAACGTGATGGACTTGGTGGAATGGGAGGGGCTGGATGAGGTGGGATGTTAGGGGGGAATAATATGGGATTTTGGCGTGGTGTCAATTGTATTCCAATATTGAGAAAGCTCTTCATCCTGTCCGGGAAATCCAGAAGTGAGGAGTCCAGACTAAGTGGAGACTGCTGCGGGCTGGGTGGGGTCCGGGGGGGTGAAGGCTGGGGGTTTCCCACTGGGGCTGGGGGAGACTCCGCCTGTTGGGCTGTTGGGACTGGTGAAGACTCCTTATCTTGGGGTGAGGATGATGACGTTGCAGGTTCTTTCTGGATCTGCTGTCCTCCATGGTCAGTCCTTGTCTCAGCGCCTTCACCAGAGCATTGTCCTATCTATCGTTTTGTCCTGTCTCGTCCTTGATAGGGGCTGCTGATGTGTGACGCAGAGAGTAAAAAATGTTGGAGCTTAGCAACTGAACTCCTGACTTGTTAAGGTGAAATCCATCTGCCTTAAAGAGGTGCCTGCGTCCTCAAAAGATGTTGAAATTGTCAATAAAGCTCATTGAATGAGCAGCACACATGTCTTTGAGCCATCTGTTTAGCATCATCAGTCTGTTGAATCTCTCATCTCCTTTCCAAACTGTTGGTAGAGGTCCACTGAAAAACACCTCTGTACTTGTGCATCGAACTTTGTTTACCAGGTCCATAAAGTCTTGTTTTAATACCTCCGATTGTTGCTTCACAACATCAAGGGCTCCTGTGTGTATGATGAGAGATTTCAGTGTCGGATGCTCAGCAACAATGTCCAGGATCTTCTTTGAGATATCAGACACCATGTCGTTACTAAAACAGAGTATTTTGGTCTTTTTCTTGCTGCAAAAACGTTTTATCTCATTCACAGCTCCGTCACCCACTATCAGAGTTTGAGGCCCAGTGGTTAGCTCTTTCTGTGGCCTTTTAGCATATAATTTAGCCTCATACCTTTCTCCGGTTTTGGGAGATGAGCGTTCTTTTGGAGAGTCAGGATTTTGAGAAAGTGGAGCAAATCTGTTCTCTAGCAGAATTCCTGTGTCTTGTGGCAATTTGCTCCTGGTTTTGGTGGTGGTCTCGGTCCATCGTTGCTTTTTCTTTGGTATCGGGGTAGAGACATTCCTGTGTGATAGTGCAGGCCACTCTGAGTCATTGTGGGTCTCCAGGTGTTGGGTTCTGCCTGATAACCGTCTTCCCACATCTGAGGGAGGCGATTTGTAGTGTTTTGGCTTAGCACCAAGGGAGTTCCAGGGAGTACTGGTTGAATATTTTCCATTTACACCAGGCTCCTGCCGTGTCCCGGTAGTGCCAGTTAGCTTCCTGTTAGCCTGCTCCCTTTCAGTGTTTTGGGATACTGGCAGAGTAGTTTCATTCCCATATTGTCCATTTATCTCCACGTTCACTTCAAGCCGATACATTTTTGTTTGCAGTATTGCTATCTTCTGGAGTAGCTTGTGGTAATCGTCAGTGGAAAAGGGAGGCATCTTGCTGCTAATTAGCTTCAGTTAGCTGAGCTCCTCCAAAAGCAGGAAGCTGCAACGGAATTTCCACACGACAGTTTCCAGATGACTTTCTGATAAAAATGATTAAAAAAAAGTCTTGGTTCACTTAAAAGAATAAAATTATATCCAAGACTTGTGGAAAGAAATAAAATGATTTAAAAGCAAATAAAGCAATAAGCAGCAGGAGGAAGCAGAGACACGTCTGCACTCTTCAGAAGCAGACGATACCTAGTCCATAGACATAGAAAGATCTATTACTTAACACAACTGCAGAGAACACGGGTACAATGTGGGCTTTTTATTCCTGCATAAACACTTAGAGGCAGTATTTAAAAGCATGTTGTCTTTGTAGTGAATACTCTCCTTTTAGGTCAGGTCAAACATACACACAGTGACACCTTGCGAGTTAAATGATTAAGTTAATTTTTCTACTACATCTTTGTCAAAGCTGGCTGGGTGTGGGGCTTGGTGCTGTCCCTGGGGAAATTAAAGTGCAGCTTATTGCTTTTTTTGACTGCTGACTGTTCATGTTCGACCCATTTCCTGCTTGCTTTTTTTTCTTTTCTTTCTTGAGTAACTCAGTCCTCTCTTCATTCTCTCTCACCCCCAGGCATAAGCTACTCCAGTTACGATTCAATTGGCTACACCTCTACATCCACCCCCTCCTATTACCAGCCGGCCCAGCAGACTCTATCCCAACCCCAGCCTCAACCACAGCAGTCACAGCAGCCCCAGCAACCCCAGCCCCCCATCCAGCCACCACCCAAGCAGCTGACAAGCTCGTCCTGGAGTAACTCAGGCAGCAACATGGTGACGGCTCCGAGCGGAAACAACTACAAAAAACCTGCTTTTCACCAGAACAAGTTGCAGAGGCCCAAAGGGCCTCCTAAGCAGCCACAGCTTCATTACTGTGAAATTTGTAAAATCAGCTGTGCAGGCCCTCAGGTAAGTGATGATAAAAGAAACAACAACTCAGAAACAGCTTTACAGCTTTTTTTAAAATCTTAATTACATTTTTTAATTGCTCTAATTAGTTGTGCATCTCAAAGCATCAGATCACAAATAAATTGGAACAACTACATTTTAATACTAAGATTTAATACAAAGTACATATATTAAAACATGTAATATAACTGTATAGAAGTAGGGCTGGGTGATGCGAACCAAAATACATATCCCAGTATTTCGAGGCTTAATGGTGATATATGATTTATACTGGAATTTTATATTCAGTTTTAACTCGGTGCCACACATATTGTCACAAACACTTTAAATAGAATATTTTTTATTAAGTTATTGAAATACTGTAATCAAATTGAAATCCTTCCAGATTTTCCTGGGTAATTTTCCCTCGTTATTTTTACGTTGAAGGTCACAGAATACCATAAATTTCCTCCCGCACTCACTGAATTGCAGTGAAACAGAGAGGGACCGTCTTATTTAGAAAGTACACACCAAAAGTAAGAAAGTAGGTTGCTTTATTTTCCTGATTGACTTTGACTTGCAACTGTTGGTCAATCAGGAAACATTTTTAATCCGTGTTACTCTCAGTTAACAGAGAGTTGCAGCGCTGTTGGGCAGAGAGGACGTGTGTGCTCTTCCGTGGAATTTATCCACGATTTGTCCAAAAAGTAGCTAAAGAGATAAAGCCTTCAGGTTGGCAGCAAAGAGGAGAAGTTAAGAGCAAGTGCAGATTGTTGCTGGCAAATGCCGGCAGAGGGAAATACACACTCTAAGCTTTACAGGGGGCACCGACTGCAGTAGATTATATCGGTAAAAATGGCATCATCCATATTTGTGAAAATGGTGTGTATAATAAAAAGTTGGTATACTGCCCAGCCCTACTTAGCAGCTTTGATTATTTTTGGTGACTTCACCCCCTTGACTGGTTTGATTTCCTGCTTTAGACTTACCGGGAACACAATGAGGGCCAGAAGCATAAGAAAAAAGAAGCCGCCTTAAAAGCTGGGGGGCAGACTGGGAACAGCAATGGGCCCAGGGGAGTCCAAACTCAGTTACGCTGTGAGTTATGTGATGTATCATGCACTGGAGTGGATGCCTATGCTGCCCATATCCGTGGTGCCAAACACCTGAAGGTTAGCAAAGCCGTGATGTGTTTTTTCTCTTTGAATATTTGTTCTCTCATAAAGTAAAGACAGTTGGTATACTTCCATTTCTGGAAATGACTGTGATGTACTCATGTGATGTTCCATCCAAGCTGCCAAGTCGGGGAACAAAACATCCCTGAGGGATTTGGGATGGGATTATGTATCAGCAGCCTTAAATGGTTGGATCTCCCTCTGTCTCTTTTTGCCAACCTCGGAAAGGTGGTGAAACTTCACACCAAGCTTGGAAAACCAATACCCTCCACTGAGCCAGTGTTGGTGAATTCTCCTCCAGTCGTCACAACCTCGACAGCTGGAAAGCCTCCAGTCTCTTCCTCGGTTTCTGCCGCGGTTTCAACCACTTCCACTCCCGTTGTGATGCCAAAACAGCTGGCTGTAAACACCACAACCAAATCAGCCCCGGCAGTCAAGAAACCAGCTCCTTCCAAAATAACTGCCATTTGTAAGTTTAATTATTTGTCTTACAGATAATCAGATGTCCCCCCCCAATTTGGACAATTAATGCTGAATATTATTGATCCAGAATGATGATCATCTTTTGCTTTGCTTCACAATTCACACTTAACCAAATGTACCTGAATGCAGTTTAAAAAGAAACATAATTTTCACAGGTCTCCTTTGATTGTTTCCTGTAGTGTTTCAGACTGTTCAGTTTTAATAGAAAGATTTGTTGGCTTTTAGTAACAGGTGCATGATCGTGTGAACAGAAGCAGGATAATACTTGTCTGAAATACAGTTTTACACAAAACCCACACACGTTAGAATAATAAACCTGCAGAATTTCCTAAATCGATGAATAGCCACATTCCACTGATTTTTAACTTGTAACATTTGTCTTCCTTATACTTGAACGTTCTGCTTCTCTCACTGGTTGTAGATGTGAAGAACCAGGACCAGCCAGAGCCCCAACAATGCTGGGTCTCCTTTATTAACCATTCAATTCAATCTAGTTCCATTCAGTCTTATTTAGATAGCGGCCAATCGCAACAAATGTCATCTCAAGCTTCCACAGAGATACAGTCCAAGTTAAGCCAATTACATTCCAATTCTTGGTGATACAATCACAATCAAATCAAATTAGTTTAATTTGAAATTAGTCCACTTCATACTAAGTGAATTTTAAAAAGCTCAACAGCTTGCAAATACATTAAAAATTAATGAAAGTCAGAGGGCTGTAGTTTTGATCCCACTGTCATAAAAGTTACCACGGTCTTTTTTTTTTGGACATAATAAAGAAGGCTTTTGAACAGCTGTGTTCATGGCTGCCACTCGGATGCTTCTGAGCCATCTCATTCTGTTAGGAACCTTAGTTCCTTAGTTAAAAGATAACAAAAACGTAAACATATCAGCATGTGCTTTGTGTTTTTTTGGTTTTTTTTGGCAAATAGAGGTGGTCTCTCTTGACTAGTATTATCAAACTAAAATGAAGTGCCTACCAAACTGTAACCATTCCAATAGCTTTTGATTAACACGGATATTAATATCAAATTCTTTTCAAATTAGAAGTCCTATAATTTTAACATGTCAAGGAAGCATCTTCTGAAACTTAAAGCCATAATGTGTAATATTTCATGTTGTCTATTAACAAATTTGAGTCTTATCATTCACAAGTATTACCTCAATCGTTATTAATTACCTCCATCACAAAAGTGCAGTGTTCTTATATTCTTTATATTCAGCATGCGAATGTACATAACAGTGTAACACCCCAATGAATGTCTCCATGTCGCTGATGACATGTCCTTCTACAAATCCCGTAGTTTTAAAATGGCGGAGCGACATGGAGACATTCATTGTCCGTGAAATATTACACATTATAGCTTTAATGTATATATTTTTTTTTATCTTTTCTTTTTATCTTTTCTAAATGAGTGGCCTTAACGCACTCCCTAAAATCAACTCATTAAAACATTTGTCCTCTTTCACAGCCAACAGGCCAACCAGCGTTCCTCCAGCTGCAGCGGCAGTGACAGCGGTGGTAACGGCTAAAGTGGAGGAGCCTGTTCAGCCGTCAGTCCAGAAGGTGGATCCACAGAGCGACGATGAAAGAAGTGACAAAGCTCAAGGGGACATCCAGCCTGTGGGACACGACTATGTAGAAGAGGTAGGCGGACATCCCCACTGGTGCAATATACTGTGTCTGACTGCTTGTTTTTTTTTCTAACCCATATGGTTTATTTGTTGACAAAATGGTGAACCTAATATTAAGGAAAAATTCTTATTACTGGATGCTTGTCTTGGAGTTTCCACTTGTTTTTGGGCTTAACTGTATTCAAGATAACACAGGAGTGTAACACTGATTGTTAGTGTTTGTCATATTCTTCTTCTATGTATACAGTGTAGTTATATAATATCATAACATTAGCTGTATTTTCATCCAGTTATCAAGCATATTAGAAAGGAACTTTTTAAAATATCGCTTCATAGAATATGTATTTTTTATTAATGGGTCAGAAGGGGTAGAGTCATCAGATTTAAGATGATACAAGCCATGTTACATTCAGACTTGTGGGCACGAGCCAGAATCAAAACTAAAAGGAATACTCAGATGTAGTCGCTGTGGCTATAGAGTGAAAAGTGATGTGTAATGTTCTGGTTACCTTTTTCTTGTGATGAGGCTTTAAAGTAAAGCATTCAGCTCTTTTTCAGTAAGGGCAAAAATGATCTCAAACGAGTGTAGAAACCTTTTGCAAAAGATTTTTTTTTAATTCAGCCTTTTCTTAAAAAAGTTTCATTAATCTAGACAGCTGTGTGTCGGCCACCTGTACTGGCGCGTATTTACCTCGGATCTTTTGTCTCTTTCAGGTACGTAACGATGATGGAAAAGTGATTCGATTTCACTGTAAACTGTGCGAGTGCAGCTTCAACGATCCCAACGCTAAAGACATGCACCTGAAGGGAAGAAGACACAGACTGCAGTACAAGGTCAGTCAGTTATAGCCTTTATGTGATACAGTTACAGCCGAGAGACATCCACACAAACTTTTTGGCATTTCAGGAACTTTTATGCATGGTTCAGCGTCTTCAATTTCCCCAAAGTTCACCATCTATAGTGAAATAAGCAACCCGGTCTATTCATTTTGGTTGGAATGCAACAGTATTGGGTATTTCAGGTAATGAATGGACTGGTTTGACAGATATGTCTGGATATTTGCTTTGTCCCAGCTGACTTAATCTCTCAGGCTTTTTTTGTGACCATTTTCAATACATGCATTTCTATTCCTATTAAAAGATGAGAGCATGTGCATTTGTTAATCACAGAACACGATCAAGTAATATCTATAAAACTGCATCCAGGGGCGGTCTGTGGCATAGTGGGTACAGCAGACGCTATAGTCCTCGTGCAGCTGGCCCCGGTTCGAATCCCGCATCGGACGGCCCTTTGCTGCGTGTTATTTCCCTCTCTCTGCCCCTTGCTTCCTTTCTCTCTTCACTGTCCTATAATAAAGGCATAAAAAGCCCAAAAAAAAAGAAAAACTGCATCCAAAGTCGGTGGCGACACCCAGCTTGCTGAATTGATTATATAAGCAACAAATAAGCTGTGATAGATGTGCAGAAATGTCTGGATTTAGTCTCTGCGGTTTGTAATTCTGAAGTTTGCAGGATGTGCACAGGCTCGTTACATTTGTGTTGCATTTCCCTTGAATTTGTTCTGTGCTCTGACTCCCTACAGAAGAAAGTTAACCCAGAGCTTCCTGTGGAGATTAAGCCCAGTAACCGTGCCAGGAAGCTGCAGGAGAGCAAGCTAAAGAAGCAGAAGCAGAAGGCGGTGCTGAAGAGACAGAGAGACGACGAGCAGCGCTGGCACATAGAGATGAGGTCAGCCTTAACGCTTAGTCACAGGCCTAAACTTGTAACACCTTGACGTCAAGTTTGAAGCTTTCCTTTGTAGGCACAGAACAGACTAAGAACAGAAAGATACAGCAAGATGGATTTATATCAGTAACACCTTTAAAGGAGAAATGTTGAAGTTGACCAGCTGACTGTGTCACTCACACGTCTTGACTGTTTCCGACTACCTCACACGGTCGTCCTTGTTTATAAAATATAACATGTTTTATAGTGATGCTCCGATCGATCGGCTGCCGATCATGATCGACCGATAATGCCCAAAAATAGCCTGATCGGCGATCGGAAAAATATGCCGATCAAAAAAACGATCACGTGACGTAAATTACTAGCTTTTTTTTTTTTTTGATGTAAATTACTAGCAACCACTTTCTAATGTGGTACGTGACGTGTGTACAGAACCGAACAGGCAAAACCTCTACAGTGCATCTCGACAACATGACCTCTCCTGTCTGGAATTTCTTCAAAGTGTGTCAGAAAGATGTGAAACTTACTGCGGTCACGCCATCTGCGCTTCGGAGAGGCACGGTCGCGCTAGCTACACTTGAAAATCTAGTGCCCGTTTACATCGCGTCGTACGGTAAAGCGTGTGAGCGATTTATGGTGCATTCAAGTGCACCCCTTAAACTCAGAAATCTATATCGAAGTTGATTTTCATTTGTTGGAATACATACACTTGTCATTACTTGGTTGTTTTTTTACTACATTCTTTTTAATGATTAAAACAAAATGATAGAACAAAATTATTGAAGCATATTCAGAATCAAACTGATTTCTGCATAGTCAGATTTGAAAACTTCATTTAGAACCAAATCAAAATGTTCTCTGCCGACTCCACCAGATTCTTGTTCTACATGTCCCCAGCTACCTCTGTGGTGATTTTCAAGTCATTTCACTGCATCCTTGTTTAATAATCTGATGTTGAAACCATACCCAATAAATGGTGTATATGGGCAGATTGAAATATTAATAGAAAATAAAAAAACCAATTGTTTTCTGCAAACTCCACCAGATTCTTGTTCTACATGTCCCCAGCTACCTCTGGCGGTTTAATTTCTATAAATGGTGCACTCTCTGCTAGATGAAAGGCATGGAAATGTCCGATTCCTTCCGTGATCGGCAGTGATCGGCAATCGGGTAGATCATGATTTTTGTGATCGGTGATCGGTCCAAAAAATGCTGATCGAAGCATCACTAATATTTTATTATATATAGCAGCCAGAGGACAGTTAGAATAGGTGCGATGAGATGATTTTATCACATATGGTTTGCAGCTGACTTTGGTCCACTTGTGTAAGTTTCCTGTTTGTAAAATGTGCCGTACCATATTTCTTTGAACAAACGGAGTCCTTTCCACAGACAATCTTTATATGATCATTGTCTTGTGGGATCAACAGAAAGTCTTGACAAATGTTTTGATGCAGTTCCTTTTTATGGACTATGGCTGCCATGACGTCCCTTGGTTGGATAAATGGCTTTTTATTGAATACAGTGAACATTCTTCCACTTTTCTGCAGGCGATATGAGGAGGACATGTACTGGAGGAGGATGGAGGAGGAGCAGATGTACTGGGGGGACCAGAGGCGCAGGATGGCTCCTCCACCTCTGATGAGTCGCCCCGGTATGCCGGTGCCCCCTCTGCTGGTGAGCTTTACAACTGCTTTTTTTTGCCCTTCTTCCTTTGTGTTGTGTGCATTATGAAATAAACTAAACTCACAAAAACCTTTTGTGAGGATCGTCCAATCATTTTATCTCCTATGCTCCACCTCAAGACTTGTGTGCGTCGGCCCGACACTCCTGATGACCGTTACATCATGGCCAAGCACTCCACGATTTACCCAGTGGAAGAGGAGCTCCAGGCTGTTCAGAGGATTGTCTCCCACTCTGAGAGAGCTCTAAAACTGGTGTCAGATTCGCTGCTCGAGAAGGAGACGGTAGCTGTTACTGCTAGTCCTACTGCTGCTACAGAGGGAGAAGAGGAAAAAAGGTAAGTAGAGACTTTTTTATCTGGACATGTTGGGGGATGCCTGTAATGGCTGTAGTTTTTGTGGTATGTGGACCTTTTCATATCGTTTACATATTACGAGTGTAGTATTTTGTACAACTAAATAGTTATAAACATGTGACTACACTTCTCATTAGCCATGAAAAAATAAGATATACCGTCTTCATTTACGATGCAAACAAGTCAGCCGTTCAACTTTTTGTCCTGGCCTGTCATCCCTGTCAGTACTGAGAATACTCCTCGGCTGCTAAAAGGTGTGATGAGGGTTGGCATCCTGGCCAAAGGCCTGCTGCTGCGCGGCGACAGAAATGTGGAACTTATCCTGCTGACTGCTAAGAAACCCACTGTCTCAGTGTTGAAAACCATCGCCAAACAGCTACCAACAGAACTGGCGGTGAGCAAACTTTATGAATAAATGAAATATTTTGACTCTGTGCTTTGTGTGAAGAAGTGTGAGGGAAGCATTGGAACAAATGAGGAATTCACAACATCAGCATTCTCACATTTGTTTGATCATGAATTGTTAAGTTTCCTGATATTAACTGTAAGTCAGAATTCTTAGACAAAGGCTGCATTCATCAGCATTTAGCAAAATACTCAAGTGTAGGAGCTATTTAATTGAATAAATCCATTTTTCTTTTGTCTTATGTCAGAAGACCTGAATGCCAAAGGGCTGGAAAATATTGTTATGGAGCATAAAGAGTGGAAACCTGTGGTTTCCACTCTTTATGCTTTTATTGTAGAAGAGCAAAGCATATTTTCATGACCATATGTAGAAATATTTTATTGTAAAAACAGTACCTTCTAATCTGTTTTTTTCTTATACTAAAGCAGTTCATTAATCATTAGTGAACATGTACAGCTATCCCTCACAGCCAGACAAGAGAGCACTTTGTCCTCCACACTAACCACAAAAGTGAGTTGACCCCCTTTACGTGTCACTTACATGTAAAATGAGTCAAAATTGTCACTCTGGATTACCCAATCCTGGATCTAGGGGCTTTGAACAAATACCTCAGGAAATAAACATTTGAGATGCTCACACACACACATCTCGGCTGTGTCTGGTGCGCCAGGATGTCTGGTTCATGTCTTTTGACTTGAAAGACGTATATTTCCATATTCCTATTTATCTTCCTCACTGGAAATATCTGAGGTTTGCTTCTCGGGATGTTTGTTACACGTACACCGTGCTTCTGTACGGGCTGTCCCTGATCTTGAGAATGTTTGTGCGTTGTACCAAGACCGTTGAGATGTCGGGGATTTCGACTGGCTACATATTTGGATGACAGGGTCCTTTTGGCACGGTCCAAGCAGGAGGCAGTGATGTAGATGACGTTCAACACTTGACCGATCTCGTTTTTATCATAAATCCCGAAAAGAATGTTATCCCCAGTACATAATATTGTCTTCCAGGGGTTGGCTCTGGACTTCACGACCCGTCTATCTGCTGAGAGAGTGAGAACCTTCAGGAGCTCGTCTTGAGTATTTTCGTCAGCACGAATGTGTTCCTTTCAGGCTGTGCCTTTGATTACGGGGGTTGATGACGTCCACCATTCTAGTAATCCGACTCGGCCGCTTACACAAGAGAGATTTTCAGCGGTGGGTGGCATCCCTCAGACTGGACCCTGTGCATCATGGCGAGCACTGGGCAGGAATGCCGTGGCTGGCAGAGATTTATCAGCTTCTGTGCAGACAACTATGGCAGCTCCCGCTTCACAGGGACATGCTGTTGGAGGCGAGTGCCAACGATATTTCACCCAGAACGCCATGCTCTATAGGCCTGCCCCGTGAGTGGTACAATCTAAGCACAGTTGGGCTGCTTCTGAGTGTGATCAATACTATTCAGAGCGTTAGAGCATCCTCCACTAAGTGTCTTTATAGCTGTAAATGAGGTGCCTCAGAGAGGGACACAACCCTTTCAGTGTGATTTTGGTGTGATTTTTGTCATTCCTTCAGGATTTAATTGACAAACAGAAGGCTTTCTCCACAGTTGCTGGGTGGTCTGTCCGTGCCTCCCTTTGAGCCGCTAGGTGACATTGACCTCAAACAGCTGTCTATGAAGACGGTGTTGCTGCTGGCTTTGGCATCTATGAAGCGTGTCAGTGATGTTCACGCACTCCATCCTTCCTGCACACAGTTTTCTCCTGGGGATGTGTGAGTTTCACTGAAACTCAACCCTGCTTTTGTGTCTAAGGTGGTGGTCTCATACTCACCCATTATCTTTGTGGCATTCTCTCCACCACCTTCTCTGCTTGAAGAACGGCGGCTTCATTTGTTATGTCCTATTTGCTCTCTGCACGCGTATTTAGACAGAACAAGGGGCTTTTGAAGGAGTTGCCAACCCCATATGGGCAAGACAATCACCTGCTCACTCCAGTCATGGCCTGGCTGCATCCTGGGCCCTTTTTGGAGAAGACGGCTGCCTCTTGAGTGCTGGTGTTTGCTTGAAATAAGCTTGTCTGACAATTCAGGAGTCTCTGTATCCCATAGTGAGATGTCATAATGAGTGCTATGAATGAGAACTTTAGGTTCTCAGAGGAGCATGAGTGACATGTCTCACCAGACAACCTGTCTTGCTGGGGTGAAGCGAGTTGAGGTGCTTATCTTATCCATGCAGCTGCATGGCGCAGGCTTGGGCATCACGATCATCAGCCAATCAGGATGGTGTAATGAGAAAAGGCTTCTGAGGAATATGCAGGTGGGGCATATCCCATGGTGACACATCTCATTTATACTACTCTGAGAACCAAGGTTATGAAAGTAACCTGATTTGCTATAAAGTTAAACAGTTCTTAATTATTTCACATCTAAGTGATGTCGCACGGGGCTGCTCTCACTTATGTTGTACAGTATACTGTATAATAATGAGTGAAATCATATATGTACAGGTATTGACTATTAGAATGAAATCCTGAGTAAAATTTTAAAGCCCCACTGTATTTTCTATCCACTGTTGACAGAAAATGTCTAGCGTGTCCATAAAGACTTGCCCTCTTGAGACAACTGTGAGGCTTTTGGAGAGATTTTTACATGTTCACAAATGATGAAACTGTCTCTGGGCTGCAGAGAAAAGCTCACACTGATTTTTAGTTTTACTATGCTTTCAGAGTAAGGCAGACGTGGGACACGAGGGTGTGATGTGGTGTAATTCCACACTCTTTATCCATCTGGCTGTAGCTGTATGAATGTTTCATTGAAAGTGCTTTTCACTGATCTTTAGATTTACTGCCTGGTTATGACACCTGAATCCTACAGAGTGAGATGGAACCTTTTTTTTCATTAATTACCCCTTTCATTTTCTAAATTTTAAAATTGCAATGACATTATTCATGACCAATTATTGAGATTTGCTTTCAGTCTCAGTGCCTTGTTTGATAAAGTAACTAAATCCCAATGGCCTGAAAGAGTTTAAAGATAGAATAGCAGTATTGCTCTGCAACCTCACCAAACAAGGCTGTTTTTTTACCCCTACGCCCCTGCTCCTCTGTAGTGAGTAATCCCAAGTGTCCTTTTAACCGGCAGACATTTTCTGAAGATCAGTATGAGGTGCAGGCTCACCCAGAGGAGGCGAACATCGTGATATTTTCGAGCAAGGAGCCCAAAATGCAGGTGACCATTTCTCTCACCTCGCCGCTGATGAGGGAGGACCCTGCTGCTGAGAAGGACAAGCAGGCAGGAGGAAAAGCGGCTGAGAAAGGTTAGAGAAGCCAAAGCTTTCAGTACCAGACGACCAAATGTTAGTGGTGTGTGCTATACACTTATATCTATATTTTTACCCCTTACTCCACCCTTCCACCTGTTAGTAACAAATGAATAAATAGATAAAAACTCTAGGTGGGACTTTAATGTAGCCCACATTCTGTATTTATTTTATTGTTTAACTTGTAAGAATTAAATCACGCATTCATTTGTCCTACTCTTTTCATTTTTCCATTTTTTGCAGCTAAAAAAAACAAAGAAAAAAAATCCCCTATTTCTTTATTTTCTCTTCAAAACAATGGGAATCAAAAGCCGGGCTCTCCGACCTTTCTGTGCCACAAGGGCGTGTGTTTATTTCATGAACACACGCTCACATAAAACCTTTTGAAAGCCGTGATGACAGTTGATCACTGTTCAGATAATGCCCAGGGATGAAAATGCTTCAAATGATAACGTTGTTTTTGCAGATATCCTCTTTTCTAGATTTAGCCGTTTTGCCTCCCGGTGCCTTTTTGTAATGGTACCTACGAGGGGATTTTTGAGGTCCAGCAACTTCCCATTCTCCCATTCCGGCATTATTGATGATGAGGTGATGGAGTGCTGTTTTGATCGCGTCACAATGATCGACACTTACATAATATGTGGTTGAAACGAATGACTCCACAGTCATTACTTCCCCCAACCACTCCTCCGCCTGCTTCAGTAATTGTCAACATTTTGATGTTTTTTGTTATTTTCTTTCCATTTGAAAACATGGCAGAAATGTTTTCTGATTGTTGTCTGTGATTAATTTATTCCCCCCTCCTTTTTTTAATTTTTTTTTTTTTTTTTTTTAAGTTTTGTTTGGGTTTGTTGATCAGTGCCCCATTCTGTATCAACAGACCCTGGCAAGCCAAAGGCTCAAAGACCTCACTGACACACATACCACTGAGAGGAGAAAACGTGAAACAGCCACTTCACCCCTGTTTATCAAGCTTTTCATAGCGGGAGCATCCTCTCATTCATTGTTATCAGAGGGACTGAACTGCTGCCGAGTCAAAGCTCCCAGCTCTGACAAGTGTGATAAACGTGGTTCTTTGATTCTAAGTGGTATGATAGTGTAGACTTCAAAACATTGGCCACTGTTTAAAAAAAAAAAAAAAAAAAAAAAAAAAAGCTCATTTCAACTATTTTTTGCTACACTTCTCTGGAACATGGAAGTGTGAAAACCCCCAAGGCTGATCTTTTGAAATAGCGCTGTCTTCTGATTCGGTCTGTATTTTTGTTCCAGTTTGATAAACATCTAATACAGCTGATTTTATTTTATTTTTTTGTACCGCTAATTAAATTAAGCAGATCTTACTTCACTTGTATAGATTGGTTTTTGATGTTGTCCTAAAACAATGAGACACGAGCTGGAAAAGGGATCCTCGATACAGATCCAGTTTTAAAGGATGTGGTATAGAATTAAATTATTTCCAACCCCCAGTTGATTAATTCATTCTCACCAGGGATGTAACTTACGTTTTTCCAGTTTAAATTTCATCATCAAATACATCTTTTGTCAGTTTTTGTTACTCGCCTTGTGCCAAGTCAAATGTGGAAAAGAAGGAAATGCACAACACTCAAAGCATGAAAGTATTTGACTTTATTAACAGTCTTTTTACACGATGATGTTAAGGGAGCTTATTTGTAAAAGAGCACAAATGATTTGTTTCCTGGATAAAACACCAAACGATATCTCTCTCAGATCTGTATCTCAGGAAAGACCAGATTTGTTTTTAGAAGTAAACTAAATATACTGATGAGCAACAACGTAAAAAAGACCTGCTTAATATTGTACAAGACTCCTTTGTACGGCCATCAGGGCTTTGAAACTAAACCCCTGGAGGTGTCCAGGAGTCGTGCACTGGGACATTGGCAGCAGATCTTATGAGTCTTTTAAGTTGCCGGTTGGGATCTCTGTGGATCCAGCTCAACCTGGGGCTTTTTATTTATGCTCAATCAGTTGTGTATGTGGGGACTTTGGACGCTTTGGTCTCCTTGTTGTGTTTATTAGATCATCTTTGGGCAGTTTTTGCAGCGTGTCGGTGCATCTCGCCCTGCTGGAGGAGGCTGCAGCTAATGTAATGCCCGTCAAGTGAGAAGGAAGCGGGATATAAGCACGCTTCGCTGCACAACAGACAATAGAAGATATTCTTTAATGTCTTCACTTGGCATTCTGGGAAATTGGGAATCTGGGAATATTAAATAATATTAAATAATATAAACAAACGCTATGATCAATTATATGAATCTTCAACTAAGTGACCATGAGCTAAGATTTTAATAATTTTATCAGACGCAGCTGTGTTTTAAAAAGTCAAAATGTCTTTCCCTGAGAGAGGGATATCAAACCAAAAATAGATGAGAAGATGACAGGAGACCAATTCTTAAACTAAAAACAGAACTAAAATGTGACCACACTTCTCTCTGAATGCCTTGGGATTTCCTTCTTTTTCACATGTGCCTCTAACCCTCCCCCTCCAAAGTACACTTTGGGGCTTTGTTTTACTACTTGTTTCACTCATAAACTGTAAATCAGAAACATTATGTTCCTCTTTCTTCGATGCCTGTGCTCCTATTTCATCCTCTCCCCTCATTATGTTTCTTACCAAACTAATGCAAACCCCTCAGATTATTTAAGGGTTGAAGGAAGTGTCTGCTCAGGTGGCACACAGGAACGTCCAGTGTTAATCTTCTCCCTGATCAGTGACTGTACACACTCGGTTGCCAACACTTGCTGATGTGTCATAGTCATCATGTGGGTTATGCATTTGCTTGATGTAAGTCATATGTCAGTATATTCCATCTCCAACAGATGAGGATGAGAAGGATCCTCCTGATCTGCTGAACAAGAAGAAATGTTTGGAATATCTGGCAGCTCTCCGTCACGCCAAATGGTTCCAGGTAAAACTTGTTGGACAGAATCCGTCATTGATGTGACGATCTCTGCTGGCTATCCTCTTTTATGACACTTCAAAGCACATCAAGAGAAATGTCTTCTTGCTAATTACTGTTGTTAGTTACAGCACTCTGGCTATTGACATAAAAGTGCACAAATTGTATTGCAATCTGCACAGAACCTCTACTCATTGAAATACACTATATTGCCAAATGTATTTGCTCATCTGCCTTTACACACATGAACTTAAGTGACATCCCATTCTTAATCCAGCCAAATCCAAATCCAAAGGTGTTCTATTAGGTTGAGGTCAGGACTCTGTGCAGGCCAGTCAAACTCTTCTTCCACACCGAACTCGCTCATCCATGTCTTTATGGACCTTGTTTGGGCACTGGTGCGCAGTCATGTTGGAACAGGAAGGGGCCATCCCCAAACTGTTTCCAGGAAGTTGGGAGCATGAAATTGTTCAAAATCTCTTGGTATGAAAAACAACCTGAACAACAACCCCACACCATAATCTCCCCTCCACCAAACTTTACACTTGGCACAATGCATTCAGACGAGTACCGTTCCCCTGGCAACCGCCAAACCCAGACTCATCCATCAGATTGCCAAATGGAGAAGCGTGATTCGTCACTCCAGAGAACGCATCTCCACTGCTCTAGAGTCCAGTGGCGGCGTGCTTTACACCGCTGCATCCGACGCTTTGCATTGCTCTTGGTGATGCAGCTGCTCGGCCATGGAAACCCATTCCATGAAGCTCTCTACGCACTGTTCTTGAGCTAATCTGAAGGCCACATGAAGTTTGGAGGTCTGTAGCGATTGACTCTGCAGAACGTTGGCGACCTCTGCGCACTATGCGCCTCAGCATCCGCTGACCCCGCTCTGTCATTTTACGTGGCCTACAACTTCGTGGCTGAGTTGCAGTTGTTCCCAATCGCTTCCACTTTGTTCTAAAACCACTGACAGTTGACTGTGGAATATTTAGTAGAGAGGAAATTTCACCACTGGACTTGTTGCACAGGTGGCATCCCATCACGGCACCACGCTGGAATTCACTGAGCTCCTGAGAGTGACCCATTCTTTCCCAAATGTTTTATACACCTGTGTTCATGGAAGTGATTGGAACTTAGGTGGAATTTAATTATTTGGAAGGGTGAGTGAATACTTTTGGCAATATAGTGTAGGTTTTAGCTATGAGTAGACTCTTCTACAGCTGGTCTGATAGTGACAGAAGTCCTTTATTTTATCTTAATGGAACTTGTTTCTTAATCTCTGAAGGCTCGTGCGAATGGACTGCAGTCTTGTGTGATCATCATCCGGGTGTTAAGAGATTTATGTCAGCGTGTTCCTACCTGGGGGAAAATGCCCAGTTGGGTAAGTGCTTCACTTGTATGCTACACGTCATCTGATGATATTAAACTTAAAGTCTGACCCTGTATGTTTATCTATACCTTGGGCTGTCTTTGAGACAACATAAACACAATAAGTATATGATGGATTGTTAATCAAATATATATGAGTGGCAAGAGCTGATGGCGCGTGAGCGTATGAATGAATTCCATTCAGCGTGTTTCTTTCTGCAGGCGATGGAGCTGCTGGTGGAGAAGGTGATCAGCAGTGCCACAAGCCCACTCAGCCCAGGGGAGGCCATGCGCAGGGTCCTGGAGTGCATCTCTACAGGCATCCTGCTGCCAGGTCATTCAGATATAATGTTCATTAAATAAGTCACGAATAGATCAACATGTAAACAAATGACTCGTACAGAAGGTTTGTTACATCAAGGGGGTTTCCAAACGCTCACTAGGATTTATGAGCGCACACTGCTTTGAGCAAGATCTACAAACTCCAGCCAACAATGTTAATAAATGTAGCTACTGACATTGTGAATGCAGCTCTGTGCCACACATTGGGCAGCATCCACAGATGAGTTGTTAAAACTTTGAAAAGCCAAAAAAAATGACATGACGCCAACTCGTGTTTTTCTGTTGCCGCTTCAGTGTCACTACAACATCGCACCTCAGTTTTTAGACTAAACACCACACTGGTTCTGGATTTTTAAACATAGCAGTTACAACATTTCAGTTGGTCTCTTCAGCCCCGCCTCCAGCCACGGATGTAAGCAGTACAAAGTACAAAAACAGACAAACTCTGATTTGCTTTTTGTGTCGCGCTAAATCCTGTTTTCTCTCCTCTATATGCAGACGGACCAGGTCTGATGGATCCCTGTGAGAAGGAGCAAACGGATGCTTTAGAAAGCATGAAGCTTCAAGCCCGGGAGGACATAACTGCCAGTGCACAGGTACCCATACGCAGCACGCTTGGTTCTGCTGAATAAAAGCATGCCTTGCTCACAGCTCATTGTTTGTTTTTTCTCTGGTTCCAGCATGCTCTCCGGCTGCTTGCATTCCGTCAGATTCCCTATGTTCTGGGCATGGATTTGTTGCCGTCGTCCAAGGCCAGTGCGCGCAACCGCAAACGTAGACGGGACATCAGCGACACGGGTGAAGGCGAGGGGGAGGGCAAGAAAGACAAGAAGGAAGAAGAAGCGACTGCTTGACCTCTGCATCCAGAGCAGAGGAGTTTGCTAGTTTAGAGACTGGTAGAATGTCACTACTTTAAACTTTTCTTATTTTGGAAACAATCTTAACACACAGCTATACACATAAATATAACTTTGACTCTACATGTTACATGTCTACCCTTAAAACAAGAGGTTTGTGGGCTGATGTTTGAGGATCTGTTCTGCAATTCCTTCTCCCATGTAGTGATTTCATGCAGATGAATTGCATTCTAAAATGCTTGAGTTAATTGGCTCAGTGAAAAAAAAAGAAATCATGAAAGTTACTGATTGTGTCATTCCACATCAGTATAACGGCACATTAACTGCTGGCCACCCCTTTTCTTTTTATTTGCAATATTCACCACTACTGTTTTGTGTCATATAAAAGCCTCCGATACGGTCGAAAGATGAGCACTTTAAGTTTTATTTTCAGTGTTTCTCGTTGAAGCATAAGCTGAATCTTTGAGCCTCCTCGGTTTTACCATCCAGGCCCAGAGGACTCGCTGAACTAATGATGCTGCTGAAAAAGACGAGGGCTTTGAAATTGTAAGAGAGGTCAGAGAAGACTCTTTTGGAGCTACATGCATACAGGACTGCGGTGCTCATTGTGCCTACAGGTTACATGTCAGAAATAATAGGATAATCTGAAATTACATGAAATGTCATTTTGAACTCGAACCAAAGGCTCTACATCACGCCTTCAAAACAAGGCAAAACTGAAATAAGCCGGGACATCTTCACACAGGAACTCCCCCCAGTTTTTAATTTTTTTAAATTTTTAATTTTAATTGTGAAGGGTCACACTTAAAAGAGAATCTGTCTGAAGAGAGAGGTCTTGTATTGCACAGTGACACGCTGAGGGAACAAAGCACTTAAGAGATGACAATGTATGCAGCCATAGTTTTATCTTTTGAATAATTTTGCGTGTAACCTTTTTTTTTTCTTCCGAAGGATGCTTACTGGAGGAGAGAAAGTTTAGTTAGAAAAATAAGACTGAATATCTGCTGTAACGTTCAGAAGATGACTTTCTTCCCTCATGTTGCGTACTCCAGGAGACTGAGTAAGGGGGAACATATAAGCTGTTGTTTTTGTGTGGTGAGTATTGTAAAGGTCTCATTTAACAGAGTTGTAAGGCAGGTAGGGAAGAGTTGCACAACTCCAGCCTAAAAGCTGACGAGAGAAAATTACTGTGCGTTTTTTTTTTTTTTTTAGTTGCATAATCGTTTACCAAGAGCCTCATCTATGAGTATTGCTTATTATATTTCAGAAGGACGTTGCAGTCTATTTTGTATTGTGTAAACAGGAAGTGTGAACGTTGCTGTCCTATTATTTGAATGTCTTTGTGGTGTTGCCTCATACTAAGGGGAGATATTAAAACACACCTAAACCATTTTGTCTACTGGTTTAATTTGTCCCTGCAAAGCTGCGTCAATTAAACACTTGATGAGCAACGAGGAAGGGCTTTTCTTTCTTTCTTTCTTTCTTTCTTTCTTTCTTTCTTTCTTTCGTTCTTTCGTTCTTTCTTTCTTTCTTTCTTTCTTTCTTTCTCTTCTTTTCTGATGAAGAGAGGATTTGATATCGCCCACAGCGTCACGTCTTGGGGGTTTTCACAGAATATGAGCCACACTTTTCTCAACACTGAGGAAGTGGTTCGCAGGCCAGCGCAGCGGACACACCAGACCGAGTCTATGGAAGCAGCATACAGCATGGAATTTACGCAAGCTGGAAACCGGGTCTAGCAAGCCGACTTCTCTGTCTGACATCTGGGAACCGCTGCCGGGACTTTTAAAGTAGCCTCTGCTCGTGTTTTCAGTTCAGTCCCCCAGCTGCGCTGAAGCGAGCCAGTCAGCGTGTCTCCAAACAGCCGCGGGTACTGAAACATTCATGCCGACCGGACTGAGGAAGCTGTCAGGTCACCCATCATCTGCGATACGAGCAGCCAGATGTAAAGCTGTCTGATTACGTCCTCAGTTGTCCTCTGCTGTATATTTGGGTGCCCTTTATTATTGCAAAGACACAGAGCTTCGCGTGTCGTCCAGCGTCCAGCCCTGCTGAGAGTAAAGGTGGGTAGCGAGCTCTACAGATAGTTTCTGGAGCTCTGAATCCAGATTTATTTATTTATTTTAAATATTCGTCACTTAAAGTTGAATGTTCATGTTATAGAATAATTTAAAAAAAGAAAGAGAGAAAAGGAAAAAGTGAATAAAAATGACCCCCTATACACTGACAGTAGTAGGAGGGAAGTTTAAAAATAAGCCTGCTCTGAAACCAGCTTTTGTGCTGTGGTATATGTGGAATGGTCTATTTTTTTGCCTAACATCGTTTTTAAACTACCCACATCCCCTTCATTTTCACCTCAGGTCAAGTGATATTTGCCTGAAGAGAATACTAGAATTAAGATATATAATAAAGTAGTTATTATGGAGTGAATATGTGAAGCTATGGCAGTGGGCAGAAATGACCTCTTGTACCGGTCCACATTTCATTGGAAGTGAAGAAGCCTCTGAATGAAACCACTACGTTGTTTAATATGTGTGTTGAGTTGAAGCTTGTGCAGGGCTGTTGTTTCCGCTGTCAGCTGTGGGGGCTCCTCCTTATCAGTTTGTGCAGTCTCTTTCAGTCTTCACTCGATCTGATGCTGCTGCCCCAATAACTGACAGCACAGAAAGTTGCATTTTTTCAACCACAGACCTCTTCTTCTGTATGTGAAATCAGTTGTGAAAAAGAAATTGTAGATCAAATATAGGAAAAATATTTGATCTTTTTTAAGTTCTGTTGTGAAAAACATGTTGGTTTATGATAGTTGAAACTATTGCTCTCTGTTTATGTTCATATTTTACATGGTGTAGCCTTTCTGTATTTGGGATGTCAAGGTGATGAACTTCCTGCTGAAAACAGCTTCCTTAAAAATGAAATGGTTGATATGACCAGTTGTCTCGAAGTTGAAACCCTGACTGAAGTCACAGGGCTGATGGCTCTTCTGTGATCTTTCCCATTATCTTATTTTTTTCTCTCCACAGATGAGTTGGGATGCCGGTACTCAGTGTGTAGCCAAGAATGACAACAGGAAAGCAAGACCTGGAGAGATTGTGTACCACAAAGGAGACATTCTCACTATTGTTGACCCAAGCACGGTACAGTGACTCATTGTTACATTTTACAGAAGCTGTAGGGCTGTAAAGAGGTTTGTTTACACTCTGTAATGGAGAAGTACTTTGCTCTTTTCTAGAGGAAGGGATATTACAGAGCCAGGAACAACACCACAGGAGAGGAGGGACTCATTAACTCCGCCAATGTGCGCGAGAGAGAGGCTCTACGAGTCGACCCCAGCCTCAGCCTCATGCCGTGAGTCTCCCTGTCCTCCTCAACTGAAATGATCATGAGCACATGTCTTTAGGACTCTCGTGTCTTAAAAGAGATCACACGCACAGCCACCGGTCAACTTTTACAACCTTTTCTCGTGACCACACCACATGGATGCTCAAACAAACACTGTCTTGGGACTAATCGTTCTAACTTCCCATTTTTGGAGGCCTAAGGCTGAACAGCTGAGTGCGTTCACTTCTGCCAGTTGTAGAAAATAAATGGCAAATAAACTCTTTAGGTCCAGTAACAGCTGGAAGAAGAAGGGGGCTGTGACTACCTTGGATGAATTACCAATGAGTAGAAAGGTAACTGACATCATAAACTTTGGTCCTAAAACGAGGTCATCTACGTTGTTTTTGCAAGAGAACGCAACCAGAGAGCAGAGGTTTGGAAGCTTACAGGTTTAGAGGTTCACAGGTCACATAAGCAGGTTCAGGTTGGTGCACAGGTGGCTGAGGTGGGATTGTGCAGAGCAAGCAGGACGTTGCTTATGTCACCAATTAACATGGAAACGCCATGTTGACTTAAAAGGAAAAAGTCAACGACAATTTTTTATCAATCTAAAAATATATTGAACGATATGGTAGATCATATGTTTCCACCTCATACTGCCACATATCTTTCTTTGTGTATGGTGGATACAAACATTTCCAGGTTAAAGATCTATTAATATTATCATTATTGTTGTTATTGTTACAAAAACAGGTTTGCCTGCTTTAGTGACAAAAGAATGGCACACAAAGATGTATCATTCTTCAAAAATGTACCTGTTTCTCTTTTTTGTTATCACTTTACAAGGATAGGTTCATTTTCACCAGTATGACTGTGTAGATGTGACTTGTCCTGTGATGTCTTTCATTAGCTGGTTTCACGGGAAGATCTCTGGTCCAGAGGCGGTGTGCAAGCTGCAGCCGGCTGAAGACGGCCTGTTCCTAGTGCGAGAAAGTATCCGGCATCCCGGGGACTACGTCCTGTGTGTTAGCATCTCTGGAGGGGTCGTCCATTACCGGGTGATTTACCAGGACAACAAGCTGACCATCGACAACAGACAGTATTTCTACAACCTTATCGACATGATAGAGGTAGGAGAACTGAGGTGAACGGAAGAATCAGCGTTAAAGATCAAGCCGACTTGTTTGATTAACACTACTGCAGTCTATAAGTCTATATCTAGAAGAGATATGTACTGTTTGTGAATATCCCATTTAGATGTTTTCAAGCCTGATGCAAAGTGAAGGGGATTTATTTGAGAATCCGCTGATAAACACAAGTCAAAAGGCAATAGTTTAATGTTTGGATCCTGAATGTTCTTTTATTGTGAGATGATGAATTTGCACCAGCTGTTGCCTCTGAAAAATCCTTTGAAGTAAACAATCTGAGTGAGCAAGACAAAGAAGTCACAGCTGTGTTGGCAGCTCTGTTAAACAATGTTTATCCTTTTATCATGTTAACATGTACTGAAAAGCATCAAACACATGATGGGGCTCATGTGGATGTCACTTCTAATTTTTCCCGTATCTGATCACCACAAAATCTTGTCACAACATTGACCCTTTGTGGCCGGATAGGAAAAGGTTCCGAATCACCTCTAAAAAAAAATCCTGTGTGGGATGTATGAACTAAATTACGTGGCATTTTAAGCATCAAATTTCAACCTCACTGGGTACAGAAATAGCTTGAGAGCAAACTGGAGAAGTTCGACAGTAGGGGCTCAAAGACTGCTCAGCTTACGTACAAGTAGCAGCTTAAGTTTAGATGTATCAGCAAACATCTCCATATGGCTTCCTGTGTGGTGGGGCTAGGGTTAGGGTCCACTTTCAACATTTCATCAGTGTTGAATTGGCCACAAATGCTTACAATGAGAAAAGAGGGGGTGATGGAAAGGGATAATCTGTGAGCCCTCATGCAGGAGACTGCCGGTTCGAGTGTCGTCCTGTTACTATATACTTACTATAAACTTGCTTGAACACCTACAGACAGCTAGATTGTTTTCCACAGAAAACAACTACCTGGTGATATATTATACCTTCTCACAGTTTCTAATCATAGGATATGATACTATTACACTTTGGACAAATGGAAAAAACACCTATTGCACATGTCGTGGGGAGATTTGACTGCCGATGATTATCAAACTCTGTACATCACTGTTCTCTTAAAAGGCATATGTGGACATTGACAGTTTTCAAGGCTTTGCGGCAGCACAGAAAAACTCATTTCAGCTCTGTTTGCAGTCAAGATGTTTGTCAGCTGGAGCATCCATGAGTGTAGCGGACGGAAGGAAATCTGATACAAGCAGAGACAGGGAAATTCATGAAAAGCTGCCCTTTTACGGTTTATCTGTATTTAGCTTGTGCGCATGGAGGGTGCTTGGGAAACTTTGCCGCACTGACGTTTGCAGATTGCCTCGACAGAGATGGCGGACACATACTATCAGTGAGCTGCAGACGAGTGACTTTGAGATGAGTCACTTTGTACTAGCTGACTAAATTCTGTGAGGAAACTGAAGGATAGTGGCAAACAAGGCTGACTTAATGAGTCACAATGAATTAGCGGTAACTCAAATTCCATGGTACAGTTGGATATAGGTTTATTCTGGTGTTGTAGAGCAAAGATGTAAAACTGACTTTATGGAGTATCGGGGCTCATGTTGTTTGATATAGATTTATACTTTTTTTTTTGTCAAACCACAGTCCTGACCACATTTTAATATATATATAATTTAGTTTTGTGGAGAAAAAACTCTGTCAAAAGAGAAAAATAATCGAATGTACTTATTACTTTGTATACATTCGTGAAATTGTGGAGCAATAGATAGAAAAGTGTGACAAGCTTACTTTTTGTTTCCTTCTTTGCAGTTCTACTCGAAGAACAAAGGCTCCATCGCTACAACTCTTATGAAGCCCAAACAGAAGCAAGGAGCTAAGTCAGCTGAGCTGGAACTGTCTAAAGGTAAGCTCAGTATCAGGTAGCGCCTCCGTGTCTGCACAACAGTGCTGAGATGAACCAAAAAACTTCTTGCCAAAGCGTCACAGATGGTTTTAGTTTGCAAAACCGAAATGGTAATCAATTTGTTGTTTTGCTCCAGCTGGGTGGCTGCTGGACATTGCAAACCTCTCACTGGGAGAAAACATCGGAGAAGGGGAGTTTGGTGGTGAGCAGTGTTTTTTATCTGTTCTTCCTTTTACAAATGTTTGGTGACACCTGGTAACATTTGCATTCCCCTCTATCAGCTTATTCTTGTACCTTCGTTTATAATGAAACATTCATATTCAACCCTCAGCTGTTTATGAGGGACAGTACATGGGCCAGAGGGTGGCAGTGAAGATCATTAAATGTGATGTCACAGCTCAGGCCTTCCTGCAGGAGACCGCAGTGATGACGTGAGTGACGACATTTAAATTATCGTGAAACACCATCAAGGAAAAGACGTCAGTTGACCGCAGATTACACACACATTCAATTACTTTGCTAAATGGAGAAAAAACAGCTGCTTATGATCATGTTAGCTTCAATGTACTGATATATCTAACTGTTTTTTTTTTAGTCCTGACTCATTGGATTTTCTTGTCACAGGAAGCTGCAGCATAAAAACTTGGTGCGGTTGTTGGGCGTCATCCTTCATAAAGGGCTTCACATTGTCACAGAGCTCATGACTAAGGTACAGTCATCATTTATGAATGGATTTTAAATAACAGTTAATACATAGCAGGCAATATGATCTATGAAGTAAATAACGGCAACACAATGAAAATAACAATATGAATGAGCATGACTGTAGATAACACAGTGAAGCAGAAAATAAGACATGGCCAGAGTCACATGTCCAGCTAATTTGATCAAATCATGGCGATAAGATGAGACACTGGTGAGTGGTGTAGTTGATGGGCTTTCTTGTGAGAAGAATCAGCAAAGCGTTCGGCGTTCCTGCCTTCAAACTTTGTGGACATGTGGGATTTAAACAGAAAGCGGAGCCGAGCACCAAGGGTTAAAGCTTTTTAATGCAGCTTCGTGATCACCAGCAACTCATGAGAAAGCCCATTTTGTTTTAAGCATGTGTGAACTGGCGAGGCCATCTTTGCCTGCTTTGCTAATTGTGGGTAATTACTGATGAACAATTAATAAATTGTCTTGCTGCCACTTGGAGTCGCCAAATTACAGCTTCGTTTTGAACCTCATGTTGGTAATATTGTGTCTTTAGGTGACGTTTTGAAAAACACCCCTCCATGTTTAACACAACCTGTTTGTGTATTGCAGGGAAACCTTGTTAACTTTCTCAGGACAAGAGGACGTTCAGTTATAAACTCTGTTCAGCTGCTCCGCTTTGCTCTGTGAGTCTGAACTTCAAAATGTTGTTTTGATAGTGTTTTGTAGGGAGGATCTGTAGCATGTGTGGGTTGGTACATAATAATTAGTGACAGACTAAACACTCTTTCATTCTATTGTCTTATTACCGTATACATGTCTGTATTCAGTGATGTGTGTGAAGGGATGGAGTATCTGGAGTCAAAGAAGCTGGTTCACAGAGATTTGGCAGCTCGTAATGTCTTGGTCTCAGACGACAAAGTGGCCAAGGTCAGCGACTTCGGCCTGACCAAGGTGGACTCAAAGGAGTCAGACAAAGCCAAGCTCCCGGTCAAATGGACCGCACCTGAATCTCTGAAGAAGGAGGTATGTTTAAGAAACTTGTTGTACTTTTTTGTCGTCTATAGTTTTACATCCTGCTTTTCATTTACAGATTTTTTTCTACTTGTCAATAATCAATAGTCATTTCAGCTTAATTATCTAACGTCTAATTTCAAGTGGTAAAAGTGCGCTTGTTTAGTTACAGCTGGATTGTTGTAATTCATTCATAGTTCATGCTTACACATTGAATATTGTGTCTTGATTGGCAAATGAACGGATAATATAAACTTCTTTATAACACTTCAAAATAAAACCAAAGGCTCCAAAAAAAAAAGGAAGTCCAAAAAAACACAAAAAGCCCAGAATGTAAGGCAAAACATGGAAAACATGGTCTACACAACATATGAGGATCTAGCAGGGAGCATAAAAAAAACTGGTACGTGGAGGGAGGATAACTAGGAGCAGGTGAGTGACAGGGACAGAAAGCAAAACTGAAATGGGAAAAACATGAGAAGGGGCCCTGAAATTCAAACAAGGATATGGAACAAAAAAAAAACAAGGTCAGTCACATTTATCATATAACAGTCATATCAATCAGTCACAAAAGTAGAAGGATTTATAAGCAATGAACAAGAAAACCGAAAGAAAATAAACGAAAGAGAAAAAACAGGATCTTAATAAACCGAGAAACAAAAAAAACAAATCATGACACAAATAGTTTTTATTATGATTCAGCACGTTATTTTTGGTACTTAATGACAACAAGGCCTCTATTATTCCTGGTTTATGAACTTGAACATTTCTCCATTGATAGTTTAACGGATCAGTCCCTTGTAATCACAAAGAATTGTCAAGCTGGGCTCTGCTGGCATAAGCTGACTTGTGTTTCTATTTAAATCTTTAATTAATCAGGAAGTCAGAGTTAAGCTACTTATTGGATTCATTACAACTTATAAATGTATCAAATTAGAAAGATGTTCTTCAATTCATAAATACATACTGTTACTTTTTTGGGGGGGCGGGGGGTTTACAACCTTTTTTTCTTACAGTGTTTTCACATCCACACTTCTGCATATTTATACAAATCACTTGGAAAACAAGCACCCCAAATGCAACAATCCCCTCCCAACAACAACAAGGAGAATACCAGCAGAGAGGGGTGTCTCTGCAGAGTAATACATGGCCACACTCTTCTAATGGGTCATAGGACAAGAATATTATAATTCAAACTGACAGAAATGTTTTAACCAAGCTCATACATGCATATTTGTTCCATACACTGCAGAAATTCTCCACAAAGTCAGATGTTTGGAGTTATGGTGTTCTTCTATGGGAGATCTTCTCATTTGGTCGCCAGCCTTACCCTAAGATGGTATGTAGCACCTGCTCTGGCTTTTTATGTGAATGTGAGTGCATTTATAAGGGTGTGTCATTGAGCACTATTGTGAAATATAGACATGTTAAGCCTCTATGACGCTGCACGAGTTTAAAACAAATGTTGGAGGTCGCAGACAAAGTGGCCCAGGTCTGAGACAACTTGGCAGTTGAAAGATCCAAAGTCATGATCTGTGAGGCACGCAGATGACTCCCGGTCCTGGTCTGAATATCTCGCATGCTTGATGCTACTCTGAGGCAGTTGGTGGGAGAGGTGTTGATGAGTGACACATAAGCGTGGGGCTAGAGCCAATCACTGCCCAAGAGATGGACCGTGGGGTACAAAACACAGCAACCTGGAAGAGGAAGAGTCGACTGCACATACAGTTGTTCTTAAGAACAAAGCGCCAGTCAGACAACACGGAGAGAATTTTTCCATCGAACATCATTGTGAGAATACACACAAACAACATGGCCTAGAATCATTTCCCCTTTTCATTTCTTGCTTGTGTTTTCCTGAAAATATGTGGCCACCAGTCAGACAAGTAGAGAAGTTTGAAAGTTCTTGTGTTATGGAAATCATAACATCATTCATCAATGCATCGATCCAACAACCCTAAGAATATCTTCTGAATTTGGGCTCAAGTTGCAGCAATGTGCGAAGAAATTTTTCTTTTTTTGTGCATCATGTAATTGAGTTTTAATGCTTGTCTCAGATCTGTTTCGTAAATATGAAGCAGCAGTCAGCAACTAATTAGCTCAGCTTCACATAAGAAACAGAAACATTTGACAAAATCCTCCATTCAACTTACCAGTTGACACATATATTTAAGCATGAAAATGAACAGTTGTGGTGTTATGAGGGTTGTAACCAAGGGAAAAGGAACTCAGACAACATGCAGGAAAAACTCAGCTACACAGATGATTTTTTTTAGCTGATCTTTTTTGGGCCAGGAAGTCACTGTTTGCCTTTGTTAGACCAGACGTGAAAAGAAGTTAAATTCAGATGTGGTCTTGAACGTGTTGCTGCTAACAGGGGAGAAAAGACTGCTACTTAGATTTGTTTGTCACAGCAGTATTCTTCAGGTGAGCTGTGCCCCCCCCTTACTACGAAGGCATTTTGACCATAAGTTCAGTTAAGGATCAGGAGGATCAGGTGGCATTAGACAAAGGGGACAGTTGGTTCCAGACAGCCTCATTGTCACTTTTGCACCATACTTCAGTTGATGTCCTTTTAAATGCAGATGATCACCCTCTAATTACTGCCAGTTTAACATTCACACAGTTGATTTATTAGGGTCAAGTTTCTATTCTCCTTAATTAAACCCTGGATCTTAATATGTTAATTTCTGGCTGAGAAGGAACTTGACACAAAGAGGACAAAACCGGCTGAAAACCTACTATATGGCTGGGCGGCAAGAGGTCCGTATGTCAAACTATGGTCAGTTCGTTACAGATATAATCAGTACCGGTGTTAACATGGACCACTTTTAATGAGATTCACAGTCCAGTCAGACTAAAAATGCTTCATGCAAACACATCAGTTAGATCAGATTGCACTTCCACTCGCCACTTCTTTATAGACAGCAGGAGAAGGCCCATGAGCTTTGCGAACAAAGTTGGGAAAACACAATTTTCTTCTTTCATCATATTTGTGGCAGATTAACAGCCAGGCCCACTTTTGTATGTCAAAAGAGTTTAATACCGATCAAAGGTTTTGCAGCATGTAAACCCTCAACTTTTCAGTTATCTTTATTCAGTATTCATATAAACACTTTGGTTTGAATCTGTGATCTGATTCATTTGAATGAAACTAAAGAAATGTTTGTCCATGTAGAAATAGCAAGTGTCTATGAACATACATACTTTATACGTTTTAAAGTTAGGATATGTTGAAGTTAGGCTGAAGTGATGGAAACTTGACTGTGTGTGTGTGTGTGTGTGTGTGTGTGTTTGTGTGTGTGATTTACTACCTGTGCGTTTTATGTTATATAAAGTAAGAGCAGCAACACATCTGCAAACAGCAGTGGAGGAGCTGAGAGATTTTAGAAAAGTACCGTTTCATGTACAATTGTTTCTATGTTGTATACAGCTATGTAGTTGACTCATCAGTGAATCAGAGATGAACAATCATAAAGAGGTATTTTTATGCTTTTTTTTGTGAGCATGTGACCTGTCAGCTGATTTACAAACTTCTCATCAGTTCTCTTCTACAGAAAAATACTGAACCACAAATTGTTCATTTGTGGGTTAGTATTTTTTCTTTCTTCCTCTTCTTGATGATATCAGCTTGAAACACATCTGCATGATGCTTGTGGGTGGTGTCCCATCCAATCTCATGAAAATAGAACTGTTTTTCCTGAATGCTGTCATTCTTTTTACCCATCACCTGATCGGTCAAAGTACACTGTGGAAACTGGGGCTGTAGACAAGAGCTTTCACTCCCATGATTAGCACGTTTTTTCTGTTTTACACAAAAGGTGACCAGGGGTCCTTCAGCCATCTACAACATTAAAGAATCAATGTATTTTCTCAAACATTTAAGTATATAAATTCATTCTAGTCGAGGTATTACCAGCTTAATGAGCTCCCTGTTGACTTCTCTTAGATTTTGGCTCAAAATGAGAAGTATTGCACGATAAATGCTCAGATTATCTTTTTTTTTTAATTATGAATTCTTCTTTCTCTTGTGCTATAGTCTCTGAAAGAAGTGAAGGAGAAAGTAGAGGGGGGCTATCGCATGGAGGCTCCAGAGGACTGTTCCCCCAGTGTTTACTCCCTGATGAGACTTTGCTGGGAGCAGGAGCCTCGCAGAAGACCCGGCTTCCCCAAACTGAGAGAAAAACTTGAAAGAGAAATGGGTAAACTGAGCCCAAGCCCTAAAGTGGAGCATCGGGAAGGAATCATTTCTGGAAATAAGTGCTAAACTTACCCACCAAGCTCTTCGTTTGCTTGAGCACATGTTGTGATGCTCTCATTTTAGAGACTGTCCTGCAGCCAGGGTCAAGAACTAAATCAGATTTTGGTGGGCTGGTTTTTGGTCCTGAAAGTGAACTCCTGAACAGTGTATCATACACTGATCAGTCACTGATCAGGGGAGGTGACTTATATTGTTCATGTAACTTCGTCCTGGTGCCAGATAGCACAGAGATCTCATGTCCACTCTGTAAAGTCCTTTTTGGCCGTACGTATAAAGTGGATTTAAACAATGGGTGATGTCACATTTGACACCTCACCTACAACTACAATTCCAAAAAAAAAAAAAAGAATACCAATAATAAACCAATAATTTATTTACAATAAACATTTTAAATGTTGAATGAGAAACATTTGAATATTTCATGAAAAATATCAACTGAATTTTATGGCAGCAAAACGGCAACAAAAAGTCTAAAAAAGTTTGGGATGGGTCATGTTTACCCAGTACTTTTAAAGGGTTATCAGCAATCTGTAAATGCCTGATATCTGAAAAGAACCAGTTACTGGACCTTTGGGAGAAGATTGTTCACTCTTTTCTGCCTTATTTATGATTCTAGCTGCTCAACAGTCCTGGATCTCCTGTCTAGCTCATACTGACTCTCCAAGTAGATCTTTATTTTGGTGCCTGAAGTTAAATATCTTTGCTGGTTCACCTGAATGAACAGGTCTCACAGGGATCCTGAATGTTCATGGCAAAACAAAGTGAAAGAAAATATGGGAATCAAACCGGGGTGTCTTATCCCACCACCCTTCCAGCCTCCAACTGAGGCCTCGGGACTGCAGACGCCAAAGGAAACCTTCCGCATATCTCAGAGAGACGACTGGATTTAAAAGTTATTCATATTCATCTCAGGGAAAGATATTGTAAATAAGAGAATCATACGGGACAAAATACAGAAGAAGAAGAAGAAATTGAAACAACTGCTTTTTGTTGTGTGCAGTAAAGCATGAAGAGGGTTTGACAGTTCTTTAAATGCAGAGACTTTGCAGACCTTCGTTTTTGGTCTCCATGAATATCCCTGGATAAAGATCATCTTAGGGATTTATTTGTATTTTCTAGAAACCAAAATGCTGCTTTTTGTCTTTTTGCCCATTAAGCTCCACTCATCGGAATACATGGGGCAGACTTTGATTCAATTCATTCAAATGTCATTTCTTTCATAAGACTAAATCATGGGGAAATACAGCATTTATTATTACTTTCTCCTCCCTTTTTATTAGGATTTAGAGATTATATGAGTGATTTCTGTTATCCACCATCCTCTTGGGACATCTTAGGCCTTTGCAGGTACAGACTATGTTTGTGCTTTTCTAATCTTGAGGAAAACATTTTGGAATAAAGATGTTTCTCTCCCATATTCTGTTTTATTGCAGTACACATAAGACTTGTTCCTACTGTGTTTGATTGTCAACTGTAATTTTTTTTTGGACAGAATATGTTCATTTTCCTGGTAATGCCAAAAATATTTGAACTTCAAATCTCCCCACAAAATTAAGCCTCTTTCGTACAATTGTTGTCATGTCACAAGACCAAATTAAAGATGTCATTTGACCTAAGTCTACGTAAGCCTGGTATTTGTCAGTGTCCCAAGAGATGGGGCACACATTGAGGCTTGATCCTCCGTCTCTTGTTATAATACAGTGAGAACAAGGTCCACCATGATTTGTTCAATCTGCTCTGTGTTTCTCTGAAACCTCTAAAGGGATGAGCAGCAATTTCCTGCACAGGGATTTATAAAGAACCAGACATAATAAATAAAAAATACATAATAAAAAGTTTAAAAAAAAAAAATTAGATTGTAAAAATGGGCTTGATTCGTTGAAGATGGTAATAAATGTCAGCGGGCATCTCTTCGCTCTTGTTTGTGCACTACATCAGAACAAAAGCCCTCACCCATCTGTCAGTGTCCGGAGATGCTTTTTTCAGAGGGTCTAATGCCTTAAGGTTCACCCTCTACTAAGACTTAGAAAAAAGCTTATCTGTTGAGGCTTCAGCATGCATCAACAAACAATGACCTATCACCTGTTGTTTTCACCTACTAATGTCTTCAGAGGACACTGGACATCGGCGGCCAAACAGTCAGTTCGACAATTACCTTATATATCAAATCTCTGCATGGAAGAGCTGTTGCTCTGTAAACTGTGTTATCAGAAACACCTGTATTTTGAGAAAATTAGATCTCTTTAAAGTGGTTAAAGGTTACTTATTTCTATAAATCCTGCAGATAATAACCTGCTGGGGCCTGTTACTGATAGACAGATATTGACTCTCTTGCGTTAATGCTCCAACTGACCTGTGCTGCAGCCACTGGAGGCTTGGTTTTTTTTATATTTAAAGTTTAGTTTTCAGACAATCATCTGATAAAAACAACAACAAGAACAAGAAAATCATTCAACGAATTAGTAGTTTAGATTTGTGTCAATATCCTCATATTTAAGTGGAAAATTCTGTGTTTGATCTGGAAACAACAAACCAGCAACTGCCTTTACTTAGAGACTGCACAACTCAGTTGTTTTGCCTTTAAACCGCTACATGTGCACAGCATAATGTCGGTGCGCATTATCTCACATTGCTTTGTGTAAATGCACAATTAGCTTTCTGTCAATGCTTGTTCCAGTCCAAGTTGAGCTCTTGCTGCTGCTGCACCTGGCAGTCTGGGCAGCAGAATGACATGGGGTGGTTTGGCCTTACCTAAAGGGTTTATCTTGGTATGGTTTAAGTAGATTTTGCTTAGTTCAGATGAGGTTAGAACCAAAGCAGCAGCCCAGCTGTCTGAGCTAATATAGGTATTAGACATAAGATGAACTTCCTGTTAGGTGTATCATCAGAGTAACGGCTCATCTCTGGACAACTACTTACCTATATCTAAAGAAATAATTAAACCGTATAACTTGCAGACAAGATCCTAAGATGTATGATGAAACATTTTTGTGGACTTGAGTGTGATTTGCATTAAGATTACTAACCATAATGGCTTTTAGTTTTTATGACTGTAAACCATTAGTGGACCAACCCATCACAAGTCCCGAAAGTGCTGTTGCTTTATATTCAACAATTATGTTTGTCAGCATTCACAGTTGTGGACGTATTTGAGAAACCACCTCATTTACTTGACAAATTTCATTATCTCCCCTAATCTTCTCAAAACCTTAAAAATCTAAGACCATACAGTTATAATCAAGCTGTTTAAAGTGACTGTGGACCTTTGTCAGGCCAGACACTTGGATTTGTAAAAAGTCAGAAAGACATAAGTGGAATTAACGATGGCTAACTTGCATTAAGTACTCCATTAAGCCATGATAGTGGGGCAGCTCGCACAAGCACAGGACCTCCCATAAGTGGAATACGGCCCTTAATAATAGAGCTTTGCTTGGCTTTTTCTGTGCTGAAGCACTGGACTGGGAATTGAATATCTAACAGCTTTAGATAGTAAATGAGCTTTTCGTGTAACAAGTCGTCCGATTTGAATCTGTGAGAAAGAACAGAAAGAACCACAAAATATTTCCACCTCATACGTACAGACGCCAAAGTGTCTTTTCATCTACTCTGGTTCAGATGTTACTGTGCATTTTCAGTTGTTAAGGGGACAGGACAGGCTTTCTCACATGTAGACCCAGCTGTTGAATGGGGAACGATACATCTGTGTCATCTAAACCTTAATGCAATCTCTCTCCAGTTTTTCCAGATCTTATATTGTCTTCCGTGGCTGTCCTTAACTGCTATAAACTGCCACCCTGAAACACTGATAATAGTTCATGACATTACTGTCCCTGTTTTGTACGAATCTGTAAGCATCTAATTCATTTCCTCTGTCAGTTGTTTTAAGGGCCCCGTATTGGTTGAGTGTGATCAAAAGGTTTAGGGAGCCCAATAATTCATCGGCTCTAAAATTTCTCTTGACCCCAGTCACTAACGGCCATTCCCGACCTTCCTTTCAAGTGAGAAAAAAAGATTACTTTCATAATTTTTTAATTTGACGGGTTAATAAAAGTGCTCACACACTGCACATACAAGAGTTAACAGTTTTAACTTAGTGAAATTTAAGTAAAGGTGCATGTTACACTGCGTTTAGTCAAAGATATCAATATCAATTTACAAGAAAATCAACTGTTACTGTGAAATAAGAGCAGGCAGCTTTCCGTGCGACGGTCATTATATCAATTAACACGACAAATGAGACTACACATGCTCCTGCAGTTTAGTGTGAAGGTTTACCTGCTGGTAAGTTGCTGTAATTCAATTATCAAAATAAGGCTAAGAGCAACTGTCTGTCTCGTGGTCTGAGTCTGACAGTGAAGGTGCTTGTCTGACAGGTACTGACTGACTCAATTACCCCCCCCCCAAAAAAAGGAGAAAATAATGCATACTGAATGAGATGCATCTTAATTCCAGCAAGGTTTTATTGCACTTTGAATGGAAAATTGTTGGAATTGTTTAAGTGGAATAGTTCATTCTATTGATTTATATCATTTAGATATTAAAGGGAAACTTTAGATAACAGGAGTCTGGTTCACTGGAAACGCACCTAATGTATAACAATAAAGAAATGATACATTTTTATCCCATTATTACTGAGTACTGAAAAGTCAGATGTACATGGGTTTTATCACGCTCTCCACGTCTGATTCTGCTCACTAGCGAGCGATCTTCTTCCTTGTCAGTGATTACAGGAATGGACACAGTGTAAAGGATATTTGACTCCATTTAGATTTTTACTTTATTAAGTCTCATTGGATTATAATTGGATTACAATGAACAGGATTGGGATTGGCTTGAATGGGACCATATATATCAATTGCCTTGATTTGAAAACTGAATTGAATTGAATTAAAGTGAATCATAATCTCTCTAGCATGTTCTGGGTCTGGCCCCGTGCCCCCTTAGTTTGATGTGCCCTGAAAACCTCTGAAGGGAGGCGAGGGGGAACCACCTTAATGTGGAGGAGTAGCGGCTGTCCTCTAAACTCCATCCGGATGCTCGAGCTCCTCACCCTATACTAAGGCTAAGCCCAGCCTCCCTCTGAGGGAAACTAAAGGTAAGGGCTGTGACCAAAGGTAAGGGCTGGAACTAAGACAGGTCAGTAAATCGAATGGTTCCCCTTTGGCTCAGCTCTCTGCACCCTAATTGTTGCTGACGTATCCTGGATCCGTCTGTTTATCTCATCCACTTGTGAACATGATCCCGACTTACTTCAAGTCCTTCATTTGAGGTAGAGTCTCATCCCTGACCAGGAGGAAGCCCTCCACCCATCTCAAGTTGAGAGCCATGGCCTTAGATTGGAAGGGGCTGACTTTCATCACTTCTGCTTCAGAAGCCAGCAGAACAACATCATCAGCAAATGGCAGAGATGCAACCCTGAAGTTTCCAAACGAGGCAACCTCTCTCCTTGACTATGCCTTAAGTCCCTGTCCATGAGAACCACAAACAGGATCGGTGACAAGGGGCAGTCCTCGGATGAGAACAACACACAATGAATAAGCTCAGCTTTGTGCCGAGGATGCGGACACAGCTACTGCTTTTGGTTAAACAGGGACCTCATAGCTCTGAACATTGACTGACCTCAGCTAACCTGGATCTCTTTTCTGCCTCCAGGATACGTGGCCTGCCTCTGTTTCTGCAGACTTTGGATCTCCAGCCTGATCCCCATCTACCAAATTCTGCATCTTGGAAATCTGCCACTTGCCAAGATCACTCTTAAAAATAGAATCACTTGGAAAGACTAAGCCGGTCTCATCTCAGTGTTTTGCACTGGGGTTCTCAGACCACCTGTGACAGGTTTGTTCATCTGTGACATTTAAGTTAATTCAGAGAGCAGAGAAAATCCCTTTCAAATAAAAAAAAGGTACAAAATGAATATGGCTCTGAAGTATCTAGTTAATGTGTTACTATATATTTGGTAACTTGCGGCTTCTCAGTTTTAAATCTAGCAGAGCAGTACAGTCATATCAGTGGAAAGGTTGTTTTGGCTTTGATCCTGAGATGTTTTTAGCTGTAAAGTGTTGTGCGGTATACTGCTTTCCATCAGGTCCCTTTTAACAAGTAATTAAGAAGCATGAATTATGAAGCACTTTGTTGTATGTTAAAAAAAATAAATAAAAAAGCTGTCCTGTCCTCCTATGACCCATTTTTTTTTTTTTTATAATTTATTATGAACATAAAACACATGTTAGAGGATTTAAAAAAAAAATTAATTCAGTTGTCCCTTGCCGTAGACATCAGGTATTGTTTTATAATAGAATATGATGGTGTAATACAGTGATCTCATGTTCTTTTTCATGTGGATTTACTTCAAAGTTTTATTTCCATTTCTATGGTGGTTTTAATGGTGTCTCCACAAATGTTCACCATCATCTGGTTTGTGTGTTTTTATTTATTTGTTTTTTCAGAGTAATCAGAAGGCCTCCAGACTCCAGCACTGTTTTCCTGTAAGGCATTCTCCTCCACCTTAGGATTGAAACGGAACTAATTGCGAAATTAGAGGTATAATTCAATGTACTTTAATTAAATGTATCATCAATAACATGAATCAAGGGGGCAACGATGGGTGGTGAGTGTCATCACTTTGTCCCTGCTTGGGCCCTTAAAAGATAATGTATCCTGTTCTGAATGAAGTTTGACTGTCTGGCTCTTCTCCACCACATCCACTGACAGCTCTTAGTCTGATTACCCGGCATCATTTCTAGTAAAATCAGCCACATACAGCCCTATGCCTCCTTAAGAATGGAAATTTGCAAAGAAAAAACTAAGTTCTCGACAAACAAACAGATTATTATCAACATCGACCTTAATTTCAGACACAAAGATCCACACAGACAATGTGAAATAATAAAACCAATAAAATAGCTGAAAATATATATATCACAATGTTAATATTACATTTCACTGATAAGAATAGAAAAATAATTTAAAAGAAGTTTAGACTCGTACAATTGACCCATAATAGAGTATATAAAGTATGCAAAGTTCATACATAATTTGTTAGAAATATCGTGTGAACAAAAAAAAAGAAAAGAATCCAGGAAAGGAATAATTCTGATAATTTTTAGCCATTTCCTATCATTAATCACCTCGCCTTGTATTTGATCACTTTAAACAGCTTTGATCACCCTAATCAAGTAGTTTGTAATGTGCAAATCAGCGATGGAACAGTGTTTGTGTTTGGAAACAGCAACTGAATGCTAAATGTCGTTGAAGTTTTTCTTTCCTTCCTATTACCTCTGATGAGAAATGAAATAGAGACCTCTCTTTTTCTGCCGGCCAGCCAAGTTTTTATTTTCTTCTGCATCGATGGTCTCGATGTGTTTAAGAAACAAATAGAGAAATAATCAAAAACATTTATTGTGTCTGGGTGAGGCAAATGGTTAATGCAGACTGGAAAGCCTGTTGTGGGGGTCTCTCAAGCAGTGCTAAGAGACATAGAATTTACCATCACAACACAAGAGTAGCTAAAGTAAGCTTCTCAATAACAGTGGCACATGCAGGTTATTTACATGGCAGGTGTCTTATAGGGGTCACATTTATTCAAGAGGGGCGAAGCATATGTCCAGCGTCCATGTACGATCCATTATACAGTGAGGCGTTTATGCATTCAAACAAACCTTTAATAGGATTTGCAAACTGTTTATTTTGTCTGCTTTGTTAAAAGTTAAATTAATTTGAAGTTAAAGATGATGAGTTCAAATGGATCTCACAGTCGTGCTGCATTCATGTTGATTCAGAACAGTTTTTCACTTATGAATACACCTTGTTCAACATCAAGGTTGGATTTTTTTTTTTTATGCCCATCCGATCTTGGCTCTTCTTCAAGTTTTGAAGCACCATCCTCCACCCCTCCAACCTTCGACTGTGTTTGATGTGGTGCAACGGTTGATTTTCAACTATCCATCAAAATACTGTGACACGATGTTCTCCTTGGGAGTTACTCTTGTGTCCAGTAGTATGAAAACAAAGCAAACATTCTGTCTGTGGACACGAATCGTTAGATTAAATTTTCTTGTCTATTTCACGTTTTACTTTCAGACTGGACAGCTTGTTGCTATTAATTGTGAATATTTTACCAGCTATTTTGAAGGGAAAAGTACCGAGCCCCACAAATGTAATCTCAATAGGATCAGTACGACTTAAAGAAATTGCATGAATAGTGTTTGTCTATGACATTTGAGACTCACGTCCCCCACTTAGGACAAAAATTAATCACCAAGACAAATTATGAATCAGCCTATGAGGAGAGACACCAGGACACTGATTCATGTAGCCCTCTTTCTTAAAGTTGTAAGCTGTCGGGCACGATAGCAGCAGCTTTAGGCAACAATGCAATGATGACTGTTAAAAAATGTTAACAAAGGCGTATGTTAGGTTGAGTATATAAATGGGAGAAGGCACAGAAGTGAGGAGCTATTCAAGTTAGTAGTGGAACGGTTTACAGGTGCTGCATTTTAACCCAAGAAAAGCCAGAGTCAAGCTGATTTAGCGTTACAAAAAATGCCACTAACCACAGTTAAGGCACTAAAGTTACAGAGGAAACAGCCTCAACATTTTTCTGGACTGTGGAAGGCCAAAGCCAGAAGAGAACCAGTCACAAGAGAGAGTTCTGCGTGTGTTTGTGCGTTTGTCAATGACAGAAATCTTTACAATCACATGAATTCCCTCCCTGTCCCCCGCCCCCTCCCTCCCTCCCTTCCCTCCTCCCTAAGCTGACACTGCGCATTTAAACGTTAGCTGCTTTTACCTCTAATAGGATCAGCGGGACTTACATTTGTCATCTGATAAAACTAAGCAGCTTGACAACTACACTGCTCCTTCTTAACCAATTTATGCTCAATTAGGATAACAGAGAAACTTCGGAAGGAGGAAAATGATTTAAGAGAATCATGAGGGGACAGACCATCATTACTTTATAAGATAGTTTGTAGTGAGAGTAACTTAGCCCAAACACAAGTGAGTGAAATGGAAATAATGGATTGTTGGAGGAAAACAATTTTTACTCATGGTGACGATATTTGTTTCTCAAGGTAAAATGAATTAATTTCTAGGCTGAAATATATATGATTACTCTGGATGTTAATGCCTCACTTCAAATGAAATAATTTCATTATATTGTACTATAGCACTATGCCTTTATTGACACCAGTTAGTAATCAGCCAAAAATTAAACTTTCCCATTTCTTTGGGCGCCCAGCAGCAGTATCTCAGTGAAATTTGTATGCATATCAGTGTATCTCTTCCTTGTTAAAATCTTCCTGCCTGCAATTACTGGCAGCACAGCCCCACCTCTGTCTGTGGTCAGAGATTTTAGGTGTGTTATCCTTGCAGCAGCTAATGTAGCCTTGATGGGCTGTAGCCTCGTGAAGGGATGAACACACTCCTTTCTTCATCTCCTGTTCTGTTTAGTATTCTCTTCTTTCTTCAACTCCAGCTGACATTCACATGCGGATGAATGCGTTTTCATGTAGACTATCAGCAAATTGAAATTCTCGCAAACCAAAGTTATTATTCAATCGACTTTCCAGCTAACTTGAGTATCAGGCTGAGCTGTGAAGTGTGTGTGGGGCCAATATGACAACTAGAAATCTGAGGTGGCACGGCCCTTTGTTCCAGATAAAAACGTAATGTCCTGAAAAACAAGCTTAAACATTTTCCAAACCAAGTAGCGATGATAATAGCCAGTACACAGCTCCATTTTTAGCCTGAAGGATATCTCTGTATGTGCGTGTGTCTGTAAGTGTAAAAGAGCAAAAAGTGACTAGTGAATCATTTGAAAATCATGTTCTGTGCAGCCATGATAAAGTTTGTTGTGTCGCTTTTGTCTAAAAGGAGTCTGATGTTATCATCGTAATGTTTTTTCCCCATAAACCAAATGTGCTTTTTTATTAGTGCATGTTCACACCAGCAATATAAAGGCTGACCACTAAGCTCTCTACTTTTAACTCAATCTTTATTTATCTGCATCTTTATCTATCTTAAGATATGACTGAGGCCACGGGAAATCTCTTTAGTGTCTTTAGGGTTGCAGCTGATTCTGTGACACTCAGACAGGTCAAGTTTAAAGTCTTTGTCCTCCCGCTGATTTAGAGTGAGGTGCCTGCCTTTACACAGAGAAATCATTCAGGTGCTTAGTGAAAAAACTTGCCACTTATTAATGTGTGATCATATTTAGTCATAATTTCCATCTTATTGTCAAAGAAGATATACCAGTAAATGTATTGTTGATAAGGCTTTGAGGAGGTGTTGTACCCCTACAGTGGGACTTGTTTTGCTCGATCATTTATAGCACTTAAGATGCTGCAGGATTTAGCTTGATGTTCTCTGAGAAAGGTTTTGTGTCAGTGGGAGTTGCTCAGTGAAAACTCATCAAATACTGTCTATTTACCAAATAATGCCTTCTTCTTCTAGCATTATAAAGATTCTTCACAGAGCAATCAAACTGAATATCTGAATGCACTCCTTTATGTTTATTATGATCCTTACAGTTGTTATTTCTGCCTTAATGATCACTGACCTCGGATGCCCTATCCTGTTATTGCTGGTGAGCAGTTTCTCATCTGCTTTACTGGTTTGTGCACTGCGGGTTAGTATTTAGTTTTGGTGGTGACAGTGGTACCTGTTTTGCCATCAGGAAGATATGCTGCAAGCTCGATGGTCACTTCAGTTAAAATCTGCACCAGATGATCCGCTACACCAAAATGTTCACTGTGGGTGCAGAACAGAACAAGCTCTGCAGTTACCAGCAGCATGATGTTGAGGATACACCTTGCTGGCATGTGGGTAAGAAAAAACTTGGGTTTACAATGACTAAACTTTCCAAATGAAATAACAACATGAAGCACAATTAAACTTTGTGTCATGTTTGAGTTGAATTACCTCCTAATTTAGTTTTATTCGATTAATTTGAAAGACACTGAACATCAACATGAATACATTGGCTCTCATTCAAAACCATTTGAAAAAAAACGCTGTTGAGCTTTAATAATCTATTTTTGTCAAACTAGCCAAAACCATCTCGATAGCTTGCACTATTACTCAACATGTGGGCAAGATACAAGCGAGTATATCAATACGAGCATAAAGTAGAAAATATCCTCTTGAAAGTGATTTTTTAAAAATAATGATAGAATTTAATTTATAATGTCAGATCAATGTAGGTCAGTAATTCTCTATGGACTTATGGCTATATACTGTAACTTTTAGTAGTGGCTCACTTAATCTAAGTGTAAACTTGATTAATTTATCACTGAAGCAGATTATCAGATGAGACAGAAAACCACTACGATTAGGTCACATACAGGTACATAAATCTCCCTTAGTCTCTCTTTTCTTTTCTTTCTTTCTTTATTACATTTTTATAAAATAGAAATAAACCTATTGTAAATTGTTCTGTGGAGTGTTTAACTAAGATGCTACAATTCTGAGACTTGGTGCCCTATTAAAGTTATTATCTAATTTCTTTTTACAATTTCAGGGCATCCTTTCTTCATCTAGTTCCACATAACGGGGGGTGAGTGTGTGTGAGAGAAAACTTTCAGTGATTCTCTCGTCTATTAAAAAAGAAAACTGATGAAAGTAAGTCTTGTTTGGGCTTCATTAGCCCAGCATTACTTTGTGGGGGTGAATGGAAAGGACATTTAAAACAGTGACTTGAACAGAAAAACGCCGCCAATCACTCTTAAAGGGGACGGATTGCAATTAACAACCCTCTCCTAATCCCCTCGTTTCGCCTCCTACGCCGCCTCAGCTTTGTCTACCTCTACATCTCACTCCTCTCCCACTCTCCTCTCTGAGCTGGAGTGGATGCTGCTGAACTCAGCTGCTCAAAGCTCTTTGCACTGGCTGGCTTTATTTCGCGGCACTTTACTGGAGAGTTTCTTTCAGGACCGTTTACAACACACAGAAATCATTAGAGGGACGTTAAGAGGTAATCAGAGTGGACTGAGAGACTGCAGGCGGAGCACAGAGCGGATCTAGGAAAAGTAAAGTTGGGGGGCGAGCTGCTGAGAGGAGCAGGTGGATCACTGGCAGCAGTAACTTCAGCTCTTCAACATATTTTTCTTCTAAAAGGTAGGCACTGCCACTGTCTCATCTAACATAGGTGCGCGTTTCCTTTTTGTGTGATAAGTCTGCTAACTCAATTACTTTTCATCATTTTCATCTGCATGCCCTACGTACTTCCTCTGTTTTTGCAGAAATTTTATCCAAACACATCATCCTGGTTTATTCTTCAGCAATTTTTACATTTGAAGAATGAATAGTTTGTCTGTGAACTGTGTTGAACGTAACAGCAGATATTACATGCGTCGTTACAAACACTTGACCAACTTACTCTTTGTCATTACGTTAAATGCATATATTTGTCTAGAGTTTGGAGAACACACGTTAAACCTGTCTTTGGTTGAATGAGAGATGTGAAATGAACTTACAAAGTGATTTCATATTCATAAGAAGTGCTGCATGGCTCTAGGTTCTGACCATTCATAGAAAAGTGAAAACTATTATATCATTAGGTTACTTTTCTTTTACAGTCTAAGGGGTGAACTCTCAATTGCCTGGAGCTTTGTAGATGATAATCAGGTTTAGAGGTGTAGAGGGATTGAACAGAGAATTATCAAGCTTAACAACGTGATCTCTGACCTCCTGTAGTTCATCACCTACACCTTTTCCTTCTGTCCGCAGGCCCGGGTTGTTGCCCAAACGCTCCAATGCATTTATCACTGGACACCATGAGCATGGTGGACGACAGCTGCCTCTCACCAAGCAACTTCCACGAAATGGGGAAAGGTGGGGGCGCTGCTGTGGGAGGCCGCGTCCACAGCATTGATGTCATCCTTGGGTTCAGTAAGGACCAGGACCCTTTGTTATGTCCTGCCGGAGCCCCGGGGCCTCACAAAGTGAACATCGATGGCCTGGCCGAACATGGGAAGCAGCATGAGACCTCGTCACATCCGTCCTACAGCGGACACGTTTCCTCCGTGAGGAACAGCAGCACAGAGCAGCAGCAGTACCACGGTGAGTGAAGTGATGCCGGACTCCATTCATTACGAGCATTTTGTTGTACACCACAGGGCATTCATTATCTTTTGGGTGAGGTCTTTGGTCTTTTAGAGTTTGTAATTAAGAATAAAGTGAAGAAACAGATTTTTTTATATTGTCGCAAAATATTTGAGTTTTTTTTTTTTTTATATATATTGATTGTAAAACAGGAAAACTTCATCTTCAATGTTTAACAGATTTAAAGATTTATAGATTTTCCAAGCGCTGAAATGATAAATTCATGCCTCTGGGAAAACGTTATAAATCTTTTGATTTTGATTTAGACTGTTGACCATAAACTTATCTGGCCACTGGCCCGTGTTCAGTCAAGAATAAACCAGTCTAGGTTCATTCTAAAAATAAACAGTGTAGTCAGTATGTATAAGGCTTTAAATGTACCCACAGAAAACAGTAGCAGACGAATCAAAAGCATAACAGACAGCGTACATTTAAAAAGATTTAAAGAACTGTTTCAACAAAATAGCCTCTTAAAAGTAATGAAATAATGATAGACTGTCCAAAACATCTATGAGACATAGTGGGCCAATGATTACCTGAATTTTGGGTTAAATCCTGGGGTTCAACAACTGCAAATATAGTGCAATGAAAACATGTAATAAACCAAATAATTGAACATTTTGATACAAATTAACATGTTGAAATCGGTCTTATTCTTCTGCATGAGAACAGGGCAGCAGCTATAATTATCATTGTTATTTGTCCTGTCATTACTTGAACACTTGTCGAAGGTTATCCAATTAAAAATTGACACCATTTCTATCCATTAAAATAACCCCTCATATGCAAATTTAGAGTCAGTGTTGCATACTGTTGCCATGTAGCGCTCGTTGCATTAACTGAATAGTGCGGACTGACAGATAAATCACAGGACAAGATGGTGAAGGGGGTTTATGTCCCCAAGACCAATCCCATCCCCTTGTGGAATTCCCCCTAATCTGCTCTTCTGTGCAGATTAGATTGTACAGTAGTTCATTCTGGTGTGATTGTTATCATTCGGTCTCAGAATCAAATTTACAACATTTAATCTGAGGCTATTTCCAGGATCAGGCAGGTGGTTGGTGATTTTGTGGTAGAAACAAAAGAAAAAGTTGTGTCTGTGACCTGGTTATGGATCCATCTCCTCCAGAGAAATGACTCAAAATGATTTAAATACACTTTTGTTCTGTTAAAATAAGATACATCAGCAACAATGACATCACTCTCTTTATATCTGTCTTTCCTGTGAAGTCAGTCCAGTTCCGCCTGAATGAGCTGCTTTTCAGTGTCCGGTGTCAGTCCCTTCTTCTCTGTGCGGAGACGCTGTCCTGGCTGAGAAACAGGGGAGAGACTTCAGACTGGTGGCTGCAACGGGTTGACAGGCCATGAGCTGGTCACTGAACCAGACCTGACCTCTGCCTTTGTCAGTGCCTGGTCTTTGTCATAGTCGCTTAATGAGAGGTGGATAAATCAACCCCCCAAATGTTGCTTTGCTTCTGCCGCTGCTCCTGTTTGCCAGTGGAAAGACCATGGTGACCTCTTTTTTTTTCATTTTCAAACCTCTATCAACATATCCCCTGAATAAAAACAAGCTAGCATTAGGATTGGTGCACAGTTGTTCTGCTGAAGCTCAGAAAAGGTTGGGAAATCTTGTCCGTCCTTAGCCTGTTGAGTTAGGATGTTCAAGCACAAAATACAATCTTCAATGTCAAGGCAAATTAACTCCCAGACTTTTTTTTTTTTTTACTTTAGTGTTACTTGACATGGAACTGCTGCTATCAACTTTTTCGTAATACCAATACATCATTGTGGTATGAAGAATGTGCAAGTCTGCTTCTCTAAGCTTTGCGGAGCTTTTAGCACATTTCAGCTCATTGATTTAGTTGAAATGAGTGTTTTCATGGTGTTGCTCAAAACAAACTAGCAGGCAAACATACCAGGTAATGTTAGAGAGCCAGATATTTCCTCCAAGAGTTGGTAGAGACAGTTCTTATCTGCTCCAAGATAAAATGGGTGTGTTTTTTTTTTTAAATGTTTCACTTTTCCAACAATATCGATCAAATTTATCTGCCTAGTTTTGGTTAGTTGATGCAAAGGAACCAATTGAATCCTGAACAATACATTTTTCAAGTGACCAGAAACATTAAATGTGATGTGTAAAAAAGACATTTTTTTGTCTCACTTCTTGTTTCTGTAGAACCAATTTAAAAAAAGAGAGATTGTATCTAAAGTCCACTTTACTTACTTTTTCCAACGACCTCATCCGCTAACAGAGACTGTAAGATATATTCATCTATTTATATTTTATTCAGGCAAATTATATAGTAAAAAAAAACGCAGAGTAGAAAAAAGGATATGATAAAATGGATCCTGAAATGGGAACCGTTACAGTGAGAGCCTTGTAGTGTAGCAGGCCCTGGTCATCATAACTATAGACATTTTCAATCTGTTTTTGTGGCTTTTACTTTGATTGTAATACATGAGACCAGTAGAAGTTGCTAAGACTGTCTGTTACATACAGCTTGTGATACAGTAGACCACTACATGAAATGCATCTCTGTCCACAAAAAAAGGGAGCAAATATCTCCTAAATATTTCTTTAAGAAGAGTTTACCTTTAGAGAAGATAAAGATTTGAAGCAACTTCTCTAAATCCAGTTAAGAATGTGTCAGAGCTTATTTGAGGTTCAGGGCATTGCTTGCTTCACTGACCTACAGTAGTCCATTGTTGCAGGTGTCAGAGTAATGTGTGCTCTGCTGGAAAGTGGTCGATACAGTCGCACGAATATGGGTTGTTTTCTGTTTCTCTCTAAATTGTTCCTCAGTTTCACCAAGTCTGTTTTGATAATTTGAAAATGCAGAGTGAGATACGAAGGAGCGCACGAGTTGCTGATGACTTTCTCTCATATTCTAAACAGACACTGGCTTGTACGCAAACAAGAGTGATGAAGAACTGGGTGGGCTGAGGAAGAGTGTAGAGAGTGATGAAGGCAAGTCTCCAGAGTCATGCAAGGATGATCAGCCCAAGAAGAAACACAGACGCAACCGCACCACCTTCACCACCTACCAGCTGCACGAGCTGGAGCGTGCCTTTGAGAAGTCCCACTACCCAGACGTGTACAGCCGAGAGGAGCTGGCCATGAAGGTCAACCTCCCTGAAGTCCGAGTCCAGGTGAGATGAGCTGCATTTACAATAAAGATGGTCAACATGTTTGCTTTTCTTCCATTTTTTCCTTTTGTTGGGCTGTTATTACATCAAATACAACACAAATATACCGCTAGTAAACAACTGTTATGTCAGATAGCTTGATGCTGTTGTTACAGTGAAAGTCTCCTTATTGATACAACTGTCTTAACTTTATCACCTTAGATAACCTGCAGACTTAAACTTGTTTGTTCGCCATATCGAGCCAAAGCCCCTGGCCTTTTGCCTGTGGCTTGGCAGTGTTTGGGTGAGCAGATTATACTAAATGATTAGGCAAGCCTGCTGAGTGGTTCTGAGTGCTAAGACTCAGCCTAAATGAGCAGCAAGGACAAGACAGTGGACAGGCTAAAGGGACAAAGGGCCAAATTTGAGGCAAAATGTTTTTGAAAATCACGCTTAAAATACCATAGCATAGGCTAATGCATGATATTTCACTGGAATTGAAACTCAAAAGGTAAAGTTAGTGTCTTTTAGTCCCCAACTTCTCCAGTCTGCGTACTGATTGAAGTATCATTATTCAAGTTACTGAGCCTCATATCGCCCCCACTGTGTTCCTCACTTGTAAGTAGCTTTATTTTTCATTTCAGATTTTAAAAATCTGCTGTATTCCTACATTGTTGAGCACACATAAGGTTTCAGAAATGCTACTTTAGTTGTTGAATATTAGTGATGTGAAGGGCTCTTTTAGTGAAGATTTTTGTCAGATACGTCATCCAAAAGGTAAAATTTGTTGTCTTACTTTGTAACAAACCTTGGTGGCATCTGATCTGACAGAATCTTGTGTGTAAAGATGGCTTGAGATTAAATTATTTCCAGATGCATTAAATTGGATGTTGAACTAATGCCTTTAAAGTCCATAAAGTACACATTATCATTTATGATTAACGTAGAAATTGTTTATGTCGGCTCTATATTTCTGTGTAATTTTATGGCTGAAATAACTCATTTCATATTAATAAATTCCGATAGCTAATTAAAAAATCAGCCTTTTTAGATATAAAGAGTTGCTTGGTTTGATTAAATATCTATTGAAACTCAATAATTTAGACAGAAGAATTAGTCAAAATGACTTAAAATAATGTCAACAATTAATCATTTCAATCAATGCATATAACCAAGAAACTTCCCTAGTTTTTTACTGGAATTAAAGTAATTGTCTTTTCCCTTTGTGAATGTTCTGAAATGGAATGTGTAGATATTAAGGACAATCACTAATGACATATAACTGATTTCCATAAATTGAAATGATTTAATCAACATTTCAGAGGTTTTCTATGCACTTGTCTGAAAGAGACCAAATTGAAAGCAAAATCTCAAAATAGATCCATGCATGGTGAAAATCTGTTTTTTTTTTCTGAAGCGTTTTGCCTCACAGTGTTACAGCTTTCTGTTCTGGAAAACACAAATAGCACACAATCATGTGCTTGACATACAACCCCAACGTGTTCATCATAATATTTCATTTCTTTTCCAGGTCTGGTTTCAGAATCGCAGAGCTAAATGGCGTCGACAGGAAAAGATGGATGCAAGCACAATGAAGCTTCATGACTCCCCCATGCTTTCCTTCAACCGTCCGGCCCCAGTCCACACTAGCATGGGTCCAATGACCAACTCCCTTCCCCTGGACCCCTGGCTGCCCTCTCCCCTGTCCAGCGCTACTCCTGTCCACAGCATTCCCGGCTTCATGGGTCCAGCTCAAGGCCTCCAGCCCAGCTATCCAAGCCATGGATTCCTCAACGCTACTCCCCATGCTTCTCATCCTCACCCTCACTCTCATTCTCATCCGTCAATGGGTCAGGGGATGCAGAGTATGGCTCCTCCTCCTTACCAGTGTCCAGCACAGTACACTGATAAGTACCCTCTGGAGGATGTGGACCAGCGCAGTTCTAGTATCGCAGCTCTGAGAATGAAAGCCAAGGAGCACATCCAGTCAATGGACAAGACCTGGCAACCCATGTGACCAACACACCTGGCAGAAAATGAAACACTGAATGAATATCTTAGGGTTCAAAAGGCAGGAGTCATGTCTCCTGCATACAGAGCAGAAGAATTGGACTGAGCTGTGAAATTTGAGGAACATTTTTTGGGACTTTCTTTTAACTATTTGTCATTTTTCTCCTCATCTCAAGGACACGAGAGTGAAACCTGATGTGTGGTTACATTTTTAACTTGAAACTGCCAAGATTCACATTTCTCTTCTCTTCTCAATCTATTGCCTTGGGTGCTGTAATGTCCTCTTGGTGACCCTTGCTCGCATCACAGTTTGCACCCAAGGAGCTATTACATTTAAATTTATATCCTTATGAAAAAAACATTTATTTGTCATGACAAACAATATCTTTTCAGCCATGCTGACTCTCCTTCTTCATGACCACTTATATGGTTTTCTGCACATTATTTGTTTATCATGGTTTCTCTTACTACTTACTGCCAAGTTTGTATATTTGAGCGCATAGATTAGATAATTGGGTATGACTGGTGGAAGTGAAGCTCAGTGAGGAGAGATCATTTTTATATGAGATCACAAACTGCAAATTAGATCATTTGGTTGGAGGTTAAATCAGTGAAACGCTGCCACCTTTATGGACCAGGACTGAGAATATACCAAAAACAATCCCGCACAGACATAATCTTACAAACATAATGCAGAGATGCTTTAAAGACGGAAGGGAGGGAGTAAACAGGCTTGCCAGAGAAGTAACTTTTTTTTTTTTTTGCTTGAGTGGCAGTTGGAGGAGAAAACCTGTTGGCAACTCAGTGCTGGGTGGCTGCGTGTACGTGCAGGGCAGCAGAAAGAGCTCTGTGTCATGCATCACCCCACATAGTTTAGTCTTTGTTTGGCACAATTGATCCAAGTGTATCCCCATTGTCTAAAACTGAAGGGGGAGAAACGGTTTCAGGCTGCACTAAATAGACTCATTTTGTTATAGAAGTTTTTTTTGGGTTTTTTTCTTGATCAAACGACTAGAAACATGGATTGTAGCGACAGTCATTAGTGACACAGTATTGGTCTTTTACCATCTGTTGCTGAGTTGAGAACTAATTATCTTAAAGGCAGAGAAAATCAGGCTTAAAATCAATATCAATATGGAATACATGGCAGTAATAAGACTACTTTTTTTGGCTTGGTAATGGAACAAGATGTGGTGTAAGCCCATCACTGCAATGTGCAATTTCAGAATCCTCCCCCCTCCCCTTTTTTTTTTTTTTTTTTTATAAGGAAACTCATTTTCTTTATAGTTCTAGCTTCCAGTTTTCTAGTTGGGAAATTTCACTTTGATATGATTTCCAACGACAGAAATAACAGGAAAAACTTACTTTAGTTTCTGGTGAATCTTAAGAATTGTAACCCGATAACAGGGAAAATAGTCTCACAGCCGCTGCTAATCATCGCTCCACATAGCTTTCCGGTGTTGTTGATTTGTGATGTTTTTAGACAGCATACAAGATCCGAGGATTATCTTGCACATTAAAAGTATCTTTAGGACAAACATTAGATTTGATCTTGGACCAAGAAAAAGCCAAAGGTTAGAAAACGGACAAAATTGCACTAGAACAGTTTTAGGTTTGTTTTTTGAAAATGTGAAAATGTACAGGATGTTGTCTTGCATGTCCTAGTTATGTCTGTCTTAGTGTTATTGTTCTATCTCTTTATTTCTGATTTTGTCTGGATTTATTGATGTTCATGCTCTGGAAAGAATTGAAATCTACAGAATAAATATAGTTTGATAGAAATGTTTATCTCCACTTTCTCACTGCAGAGCTTTCATGTTGACCCCTGCACTTATTCCCACACAGTTTTTTTTTTGTCCTTGCTAAGACGAAAGAGCAATCCAAGATTACTACAGTATAATCGTTGTCATCTGACATACATGGGCAGACATTCTTTCTTTTTAGCTACCGCTTGTGTTTCTTGTCTCCCTCTGTCATCTAAGAGCTCTTTCTTTTCATTACCCCTCCCTGCTCTCTGCTGTTCCTAGTTTGGTGGCAGGGTGCCAGCCTGTTAGGAAGATGAGACTCCAATCAATCAGAGCTTCCTAGGGGGGCCTCTGACCGTAGGGCCCTGCTCCCCTAATTGCCCCCAGGCAGGCAGGCCTGTCGGCAGGCTGAGCCGCTGCAACACATGTTCACAGGACGACCGGTGCCACCGTGCTTACTGGCCTCCTCAGCGTGTGAATCACTTTCCTGGACAGATGGAGGCCTGAATAGACCTCACTTTGAGGACCATATGGTTAAGCCGGTGGATGCAACAGGGCAATGTTTTTATGATTTTTGACATGTTGCAAAATGATTAGATCCTGCTTAACGCAATGTTTGTGTGAGGTTGGCTTGTGACTCTCAACCGGGTCACAGAGCTCAGCATCTGATTTTCCAAGAAATATTCACCGAAATATTCAGTTTGACAGCACTGAGTTTCTCCGACAGTATTTCTATCTTTAGAAAACTAATTCAATCTGTTGCATGATCTAGAAAAAAATTATTAGATATAACAAGTTCACAAGACAAGTGAGACTTGTAGCCTTTGGAATGTTTTACATGTTATTTCAGGTTATGCCATCATATTTGAAAGTGCTGTACAGGTATCAAAATAGTAAAAAATGCTCTTGATAAAAGAGGATAAAAAGTGACCAACAATGTAAGGTGGTCAGAGTGGGAGAAAGGAAAAAGGAAAAACATTAAGAAAGAGATTAGATTGAAGAAAAGTGTGGGAGTGTAAGAGAAATACAGAGAGAGGAGGAGAGTGGAGAGGAAGAGAAAAGAAGGGAGGGTGGGTGGGATGGCTGCTCATCAGGGTTAATGATGTAGAAAATCCCCCAATTAGAGCGTTTTCCTGTGTTGCAGGATGAGTTCAGAGCGGGGTCCTCTGACAGCCCCAGGGATTAGTACCCGGGCTGGGCCGGGCCGAGTTGGGTTTGAACAGACACTAACTAAGTGCTGGACAGCTTGGCACTGCTCGGCTGGGGCCGGGTCGGGGCTCGGGGCTATAGTCACAGCCGGGGGCCGGGGTAGGCATGCGTTGAGCCGGAGTGAGTGCCACAAAGGAAAGCATGGGAAAAAGAGCAGCAACATGAAAAATAAGTTCTGATGAAGAGTTGCTCTCTGCTTTACAAACACAAAATGTATGACTTACATTCTAACGGGAGCCAAATGGGACTTTTAACACTATGTTCATGCTCTGAAACTCATGAAAAAGTGACTTTTTAAAAAATCATGAAGCCCCAATATCACTGTAAAATGCTCCCAGCATATATATTCTGCATCACAATATTACTTACATGCTTCCTAAAACATCCTTAATCTGATCTGGACATGTGGATTTGACAGAAAATCAGTTTTGATCTCAAACAATCAATCTCAAGATAACAAAAAGGTTGTTGTCAGTAAGATGCAGAAACACAGCCTTTAATCCTCCCTGTCCTTGATACTGGGGACAATAAAAAGCACAAGTCTGTCTCCCCACACGGAAATTAATTGTTCACTGATCAAAACACCTTTTGTCTTTCATGTGGTATTCACCTGCAATCAAGAGAAGCAAAACTGTTCATGTTAGTAGAGATATTTTTACTAGAGGCTGGAGACTTGGAGACAGAATGTAGTATTTATTCTTAGCATCAACTTACAGACAGTAGAAAGAAATTGCGATTCCTTTTGAGTTACCTTTTTTACTTCAGTGACCCCTCAAAATGATCTGATACTATAATCTAAATCATATTCACAGACATGCTAAACCTGACTAAACTAATAACACACAAACAGTGTGATTTTTGTTTTGTGTCTTCAAAAGGCAGAATGGAGATGATAAGAGAACTTTTGAACTTCTAACTTATCTGAATCAAATATTTAATTGAACCTATCAAGCCACAATGTGGCTTAAAACATAGGGACAGGTATACTCATATGTTGTGTCAAGGCTTCATGGGTTAAGGAGCTAAGAGGCCGGGGTGGGGCAAGAAGTACCCTTCCCCATAAATAAAGGTATACATCTAGTTCCTGATAAAGTTTGCTCTGTTTGAGGCAGACTGATTGTTGTGAATCACACCTCAATGATAGCTTTCACTGAACTTTAAAAATAGCATGATATCGATCTCGAAACTGGCTGCAAAAGTATTTTTGGACAAGACAGTGGTCTACATATGAGGGAAATATGCATGAAACAAGAAAGCATTGCTCTGAATAAATAAATATATATAGAATATTTCACTTAACACCTAACACTTAACACTAAATCTTCTGTGGGCAAATTAAACTTGAGTTGCAGGTTACACAAATTCATGTTTGAAAAAAAAAAGGAACTGAACATCTATAATAAAACAAGTGTTTGTGTGTGTAAGTATATGCTACAGTTTAGCTATAGAATATAGGTTAATACAGAAATCATACAACAGCAATCAAAGTAAAAATCCGGGTAATTCCAAAATATAAACACACATTTTCCAAAGGTCTTGACTGCTTTTAGTCCCTCTATTGAGATATTTGATACTTTACTTGAGACTTTACAGCTGCATCATCTCCAATTACTCCAGTCTTGATTGCATAAAGGTCTGATCTTAAATGAGATTTGAATTCTTGAATTCAATATTTAATTATTGAGCCTGTACATTGAACGTGCTTCTTGTATAGCCTTGATAAAAATGACCACAATCACAGCTTCATTTAATCAAAACAGACACAAAAAGAAAATTTTGAAAGTTCTTCTGTAGAGTGTAAAATCAAATGTGAGTTATTCAGATGGGAACTCTACGAGGTTTCAGCTGAAAGGTAACTCATTTATCTGTTACTTCTGTTACCTCTGACCTGCAGTTTACTCAAGATTTGATGAGTAGATTCACCACTTGAACAAAACAGAAAATTACAAAGTGTATACAAGTGCATGATTCTCATTATCAGCAACAATCTAAGATCATAAGAAGTGAGGAAATGGTTGCCACTTCCTTCTTGCTTTTAAATTTGGACGAGCTGTAAAAGTCATATGAATGAAGATTGTTGACTGATTTGCTTGTGGAAATTAACACTGAGAAAGACCTAACTCAACTCTACTACACAGTGATGGTGTTCATCAGAAACAATTGAGTTCCTAATGACTAATTGATTAATTGTGCAGTCTATTATTTTGCTCCTGCACTCCAGTAGATCTGAAAGAGCCACGGCTGGAGTTAACAGTCTTATTGGAAGGACGCGTTCCTTGCAAAGGATAATAAGGGAAAATAGCGGAATTAATTGGGTTTGATTGAGAGAGCTTTTCAATGGGACACAGCTTTTTCGCATGACATAATTAGAGGTCAGTTGAGGGGGTGTGGATGGGTGAGGTGGTGGGCCGGAGGGGGTTGTTGGCGCCAGTGCTTTGAGGGTGTGTCTGTCAGACAGAGACAGATAGACAGACTGACAGTGTGGGTTATGCTTCCTTCACACTTGTAGAACTATGCTGTGTGTCTGATGTGGTACATTTCTATAGGCTCACTCACCAGAAAACACACAGTGAAGTTTACAGGGGGCCCTCTGTGTGCTCAGCGTGTGATTATTATCACTACAATTACCAGCATTAAAGGCTCTTTGTTAATACCACATGGTCATTAGCTGTGCATTTCAGAGACTGCATTATTGTGTAGAATGGGATGATGGCAGAAAAATACATTCAGTATTGTTTTTGGATTCGCAAATTTGATTTATTACAGACATGCACACACACACGCATTCTGCTGAATATGGTTAATATAGAATCCAGGAGACAGGGAAGTGGATCTAAATATATATTGGAACCGTGATAAACCACGACCAGGCTTCGCACTTGATTAGATTATAGAATATTTCATCATGCATCTGCAGGTTTTTGTTTTTTTCTCTGAACAGTTTGGATTTGACTGTTCTCTGTTTAACAGGATTGGCAACAAATAATGAGCCCAAAACAGTTCAGTGAAGTGGATCTTTAATCCCACCGAGAGAAGCATTCACCTTTGGCAAGATATTAGATTTTAACCACAGAGGAATGTGTGATAGAGAGAGAATTTGTTCTGCAGAAATTGTCTCATTACTATACTTAGATATCCCTACATATGATCAATTAAGCACATTTGTTAGTGTTACTGATGGCATGTGTTCTGGGGTGTGTTTTGATTGTAACACAATAGGTAAATTTGTTTTTCAGATTGCAGGCAAAACCTGTGAGCCATTTGTTCAGATAAATTCATAAAGAAAAATTAGGCTTATTTGAGACTTTTGGAGGTAAAGCATCCTGAGTTGGATCTAGTTATAACTAAAATTGCAGTCGTCTACAGTTAGAGGGAAAATAAGATAGTTAATCACAGTGGCTAATTAAAATGTTGGTAATAAGAAAGGGTTGCATTCGAATATAATGTCGATCCATCCAGGTGACAAGTCCATCAAAGAGCAAACACTGAGACAAACAACCACGCACAAGATTGGTGGACTGAAAGCTGGAGGGGTGGCAGTCCTCCTTGCCATGGCCGAGGTGCAAGGCATGCTACCCCCATGCTCCCCGCTGTGATTGGCTGCCCAGTATATGGCATCTGTCTCCATGAGTGTGTGACCCTGTGCATGTGTGTGTTCAACAGGTGCCAACCTGGATGGGTCAAATGCGGAGTGTAATTTCGTGACTAACATGACAATACAATAATCTTGATCTTAATCACTGTAAAGCATATATATCAGTGTTGTAAGTTTATATAAATATAACGTATGTGATGTATTTTTGTGAACTTTTATTCTGTTGCTTTGTAGTTAGAATGCCCTCTTCTGGTGATGTATTACCAATACAAGACAGGCCAGCAAAGTCATCGACCCTATAGAAAGATCTTGTATATAGTTTATGGTGCAGACAGACTACATTCAGGTTCATATGGATTGCTCAGATCAAACTGAGAAAAAAATTGTATCAAAGATTTGATGGTAATTGTGTTGTTTACTAATGTAACATCTATACGGCTTGAAATACACTGCTAAGTTCCAAACACAATCATTTCAGACAAAACACATCTGTACCAAAAACATCTCTGGAAACATGACAGCAAAACAGAAAACATGGCAACAAATCACACGATATAACATTTCAAGAGGAATTTTGTTACAATTCTTCAACTTGACATTTTTTTTCATGTTGTGCTTTCAAAATATTGTTTTCTTTTGTTTAGATGTTGCATTTACTGAAATGTTGTGTATTAAAAATGTTAGTTTTTGTCTTGTGAGTTTGCCTCTGAAATGCTTTGTTTTGTTGTTGTGTTTTGCACCTCAGGGCCCCCAGTAATTTTCAGCTGTATTGTACAGTCAAAAACATTTGTTGGAAATGCTTTGAAAAATAGATCAAATGTGATCATCATAGTAATTGATATAGTTACATTGTACGTTTTACCTGTAACTAGTAATCTGTGAGTTCAGGCAACAACTCCAACTGCCCTCACATGGGTACAGACTTGAAAGTGGATCTGATGCGCCCTCTATGTTTGACACTTGATACAACAATAAAACTAAGGACACAACTTATTTGTTCACATTTAAGCGCTTAATAAAGTTTAAAACGCATTGAATTCACTACATTATTTCCAACAGGACTCGTATAGCTGACTTAGTCACAGTTTTCGACCTGGAACTATTGGTTATGATCTGTCAACCGGAAGACTTTCATCGTTATATATCACTTTAATTGAAATTGGAAAATAATAAATGTTCCCCTCTGGAGTCAGATGCTATTTAAAGCATCTGACTCCAGATGATTTTTTTAAACAGCATTACTGTTTAAAAAAATCAAATGAAAAATTACAAGTGAAAAACTTCCACTTGCAACACTTGAGGCATTTCCGTGTTTTGATTTGAGTGGTGTACGTCACGAAAAGTCCCACAATGCAATGTCATGTACGCCTTAGCCAAACTGAATTACAATAACTAGCAGAAATCGTAGAGTAAATATGATTTAATATATCGGGTAGGCTCCTCTGAACTCCGTGTTGCTTCTGGTGTTTGTGTGTGGCGGTGGTAGGGATCGGCTGGTTCGTTGGAGGTATGTTGTCTGTGCATTTAGGAGTAGATTAGCTTGTAGCGACGTTTGCTAGCGCAGTTATCTGCATCTGGGTGTTTAAAGTAAACATAGCAAGAGCGAAGACAATTTGACAAAACAGCTGCGGAAAAGCGTCTGTAAGTGTGAAAATATTCTTTAAACACCGTGACAAATAATCAGAGTACATTAAACCGACACTGGTCTGTTTCAACTCTGAATTTAAGATGGTATTGAAAACATGACAGACTGTTACAGAACAGTTATTTGCTGAACATTTTTTATTGTGTACGAGGCAGAAATTGCAGGCGACCTTTAAAAGTGCAGTTTCTTCAAAATCTATCTTATGTTGTTTTATCCTGTCAACGACAAGCTAAGTTAATTCAAAATCTAATTCCCTGATATTAAGACATTAGGATGACACCATTTATTTTTTTTTTTGTCTATCTATAACACTGACAGGAATAGTTTAAATTTCGCTAAGTCAGTCACTGAATAAAAATGACGGACTGACATTGACTGTATTGCCTACAAAAAAAGGAACAAAATAATAATAAATGCGAATTTTTGGATTACTTTAACAAATGTAGCCACAGTTTTTCTCTTTAAACATCTCAAAGCTTTTTCCTGTGCCTATACAAGGCTTTATACATAGTCAGCATTTACAGCTGATCAACTCAAACAACTTACAGAGACAGTGCTACCACATATTATGGCAACTTTTTGTGTGTCTGTCAGGTCTGTCTTCCCAGCCTGTGGCGGTGTGCTGGGGGTCTAGGATGGATCCTGAATATGAACATCGGCTGCTCCGCCAGATCAACATTCAGAATGATAACTTGAGCCCTGTTGTGAGTCGATAATGTTCTTTTTTCCTCTGTCTTCCTGATGCTCCTCATCATCATTGAATATGTGACAGTATCCATTGACATAATAAGTTAAGGCTTATGAAAATGTGTCGATGTTGCAGAAGCTGCCACCGAGTCTGCACAGTTGGACACTCACCGGCTCCCCGTTGTCCTCACCCAGTAAGCTTGGGGACAGATTTATTCCAACCAGAGCTGGAGCCAGTTGGAACATCAACTTCCACAGAATCAATGTATGAACCTGTCGAATGTGAATTGTTTAGCAGTATGTCTGGGGTTTTCTAAGAGAGTAGCATCTACAGCACAAGTCACTGTTTGGACACACAAAGTCAAATATGTGAAATTTTAGATTCTTCAGCGTGGCAAAGTTTCCATTCTCCGGACCAGCTTGTCACCTGGATTTTTATTAATGGTCTTTAAAGAGTTTTGTTAGTACAGTACAGTATGCTGGGAACTTTTGTTGCCTCTCCTTCAATCAGCTGCAACGTAACCCAAAATGTCTCGGTTTGATGTAGGTCAGGAGAACTTGGTGGACAGTTTGTCTGATAGACCACTTTCCTTTCATGGCAGATTTCCATTGAACAACCTGGAAGTGTTTATGACTCTTGTTCACGTGTTGATTAATATGCAGAAAAATATGTTAGGTCAGCTGGCCAAATAGCTTTTAGCTTTCAGACGGAATCAAAAACAATATTTAAGATATAATAACTTTTTTTTTTTCAAAGCTGCAGGCACATGTTGTTCCAGTGTTCACTTCCCTTATTTGATTTCTTGTTTTCTTCAATCTTTATATGGTGCAAAGTGGGCGTAACCAATATAGCCACAGTCACCAAATTCATTAGTTATATATATATTTTTTTATTTGACAGTTTTCAATCTCCAGAGTCTTGGTCCAGAGTGTAAAAAGTGGTACAAAAGGGTAAATCAGCTTCAACAAGTCTGACTACTTTTGTCTGTGATTTCCAAAGTTGTTTGTAAAGTCTATATGTTGGAGTGTGTCTGGGTGCAGCTCTGTGAGAAAAGTAGGCCTCAGTTCAACAACGGTATTTGCTCTATATGAATTTTTTTCATTTTTTTTTTTTAATTAGGAAAATGAGAAGTCACCAAGTCAGAACAGAAAAACAAAGGATGCCTCTTCAGATAATACCAAAGGTAAACAACTTTTTGAGATTCTTACTTTGGTAGTTCTGTGACCTAAGTTCCGTACCGTGAAGCAGGTTCAACACAACCAAGGTATGTTCAGGTGATCTGGTTTAACAATGGAGATCTGAGTAAGCGGTTCTACGGCACTGGTTGTCAGCTTGTTAAGTCTGCCCAGGTGTGCTCATCCGATTAGGTGGAGATGGCCGCAGCTGACCAGTCGCAATCTAAAATTCGAGCAGACTGAAAAGCAACATGGCTGCGGCAGCCAAAACCGGAAAGAAAGCTAATCATTATCACTGCTAAGTCATTAAAGAAATAGAAGATTCCTCTGATTTGTGTGTCTGCATTTTGTTCATTGAATTTAAAGCAGGTGTATTCCTGCAGTACGTGAGAAAGTTTCAGTCTTATCCTGTCAGATGTAACTCTTGCTGTTTTAAAAGGCATAAAAGCAATTCAGACCAGTGGGCTTTTTGTAAACGTCAGAGTTCCTTTCCTTTTCTAAAATACTGAACATCATTTTAGTTATCGTGTCATTTTTACATTTTTTTATTAGTTTTTAAAACACTTCATAAGATGTATGTGCATATGAATACAGACATCATTTGGTGCACTTTTTCAAATTTGATACACTGCTCACTCATAGAAAGTCTGTTAAAAGAGGCAACAAAATATTTAGTATTTTAGTTATGATTATGATAAAGTAATTAATGGTAGTTGCAAACCCTTAAGCAGGAACAAGCTTTAGAGGAATCTGCCTCTCTAGACTACCTAAGTGTTCCCTTTGGCTGACACATCTCTTATAAAGATGCTTCCCAGTAAAAGTCGAACAGCGCGATCGGTCTTTCACTCAGTCAGAGAGAGGCTTTCTCACTGTTCACGCACCAACTTCTCCTTCATTTCCAAACAGAATTGATAAGTTTGGAGGTGACGCTTTTAAATGTGTTGATCTCTTATCTGAAAACCTAACCTGCTCCAGAGTTGGTATGGCTTCCTTTTTAAAGTTTCCAGCATAAGTTGCCACGGTGATACAACCTGGTAAGAAGTGAACCTACTTTGTGATACTGAACCTGAAGTTACCTCACTAAGCCACTTATCCGGCTTCATAGTACAGGCCCCCACTTATGTGCATCTAGTCCTTTCATGGCTGTTTGTGCTGTCTCCTGAGTCAAAAGATACTGTTGTGCTTGTAGCGGACGGGCTGGCCTACTCTGCTTTACTGAAGAATGAGCTGCTGGGAGCAGGAATAGAGAAGATCCAGGACCCTCAGACGGAGGACAGACGTCTACTGCCATCAACGCCCGAGACGAGGAGTCTCTTCACTGTACGAGTATTTTGTGTTATACTCCTTTTAGACTGAATATAGAAACCAATGATGCGTTATTTTTTAGAACGTAGACATAATGTATGCAGGTGGAATCTGGAGTGAGGATACAAACAAAATCAACCAGTTTAAGTTTTTTTTTCTTTAATGATTGGATTATTTCTAGCGAAGCTGATAAGAACATTTTTTTTTCTTCTTATGTGTTGAGCAGTATTCACTCAACAGCAAAAGGTCATCACCTGACGACAGCACCAACATCTCTCCCTACTCTCTATCACCTGTGAGCAATAAAAGGTAGACAACCTTTTATTATATATTTTTAGTTTTCTGATCATGTTGTCATTGAACCCTGGAAAAAAAACAAAACAACAACGCTTAAATAAAAATTCCTGCATTGCAGTCAGAAATTGTTGCGTTCACCAAGGAAGCCAACTCGAAAGATATCCAAGATCCCCTTTAAAGTCCTGGATGCTCCAGAGCTGCAGGATGACTTTTACCTCAACCTGGTGGACTGGTCGTCCCTGAACGTGCTGAGCGTCGGGCTGGGCACATGTGTTTACCTTTGGAGTGCCTGCACCAGCCAGGTATTGCAGGATGTGTTTGTGTCTGTCATGGTATGGTTCTCTTACCTGGCAGGAGTAGTTGACCCGTGCGCTTGAACGATGTTCTCCTCAGGTGACGAGGCTGTGCGATTTATCTGTGGAGGGAGACTCGGTCACATCCGTTGGATGGTCTGAAAGGGTGGGTCTAAGCAGCATACAGAAAACTGCGATGGTGAATTTTCATTTGAGTTGGGGTTTTTTTTGTTGTTTTTTTTACTGAAAAAGTGGCTTTGTGTCTTCAGGGAAATCTTGTGGCTGTGGGGACGCATAAAGGCTATGTTCAGATCTGGGATGCCGGTGCTGGCAAAAAGCTCTTTGTGCTGGAAGGGCATACAGCCAGAGTCGGTGAGAAGTGGGCTGTGAATTGAAGCATTAAACCTTGAAAATGATTCTCAAAAACTTGACCCCACAAACATTAAATCTTACGCTGTTCATAGGAGCGTTGGCGTGGAACGCAGACCAGTTGTCTTCGGGAAGCCGTGATCGTATGATTCTTCAAAGAGACATCCGGACGCCTCCGCTGCAGTCAGAGAGACGGCTACAGGGACACAGACAGGAAGTGTGTGGCTTGAAGTGGAGCACTGACCATCAGCTGCTTGCTTCGGGCGGCAACGACAATAAGGTATTTATCTTTGTAGAACCTGTCACTGTGTTTGTTGGCTCACTGTGTTCCTTAACCCGGGGGGGGGGGGTGGGTTTATGCTCTCAGCTGCTGGTGTGGAACCACTCGTCGCTGAGCCCTGTGCAGACATACACGGATCACCTGGCTGCAGTAAAAGCCATCGCCTGGTCCCCTCATCAACACGGCCTCCTGGCCTCCGGTGGCGGCACTGCTGACCGCTGCATTCGATTTTGGAATACCCTGACATCGCAGCCGCTGCAGTGTATGGACACCGGCTCACAGGTCTGCAACCTGGCCTGGTCCAAACATGCTAATGAGCTGGTAAGTGACTCCATATTCCCCGCCGTGGGCAACTGATTTAAAATGATTCAATACCTAATCTCCATCTAGTATATTCACCTAATTCAGTATGCAGTTCAGTATAAAAAGCACCAACACTTGCTCTATTTTCTTGCAGGTAAGCACACACGGATACTCTCAGAACCAGATCTTGGTGTGGAAATATCCAGCTCTCACTCAGGTGGCCAAGCTCACAGGACATTCCTACAGAGTGCTCTACCTGGTCAGTGTGTGTGTGTGTGTTTTTTTTTTTTTTTTTTGCTGTAGGTCACATTTGCCAGAACAGCAGGCAAACTCATGATTTAAGCTTTTTTTCTCTTCAACTATTAGGCCATGTCCCCAGACGGTGAAGCAATAGTCACAGGTGCCGGAGACGAGACCCTGCGTTTCTGGAATGTTTTCAGTAAAACACGTTCAACAAAGGTGAGAAAAAAGCTCTGCAGCATTCTGTGGCTACACACACGCTCTCATGTCTGCAAAATCATTAACAAAGACTTTTTTTTTTTTTTTTTTGCAGGAATCTGTGTCCGTTTTAAATCTCTTTACCAGGATACGGTAACAGTTTACAAATTAAAAAAAAAAAAAAAAGACTCAAGTGTGATCCAATGGATAGATCACAAACACGGTGCTAAACACATAAAGTACAAAGGACATGAAAGTGAAATGAACGGAGCAATTTTTTGGGGGAAATTTGTATTCACTTGTCGGCCCTGATTATGATTGTATACTTTTTTTTTTTTTAAACTTTGAAATTGAGCCAAAAGTGGCTTGATTTCTTCTTCTTTTTTGTATTCCCAACTCAACAAATTGTAAGCCTTTCTTAAAGACATTGTGATACCATTTTCATTGTAGATGCATCTGAGATGTTGACATCACGTTTTCTTTTTCTTTTTTTGTGTATATTGTGTCTAAATTATTTAACGCACTTGTTACATGATAAACCTTTCAGAGATTTGATAATAACCCGTTTACAGTTTGGAGATTCTGTGGAGACGAATGCCATATCGCGTCATGACTAAAATAGGAAAAACTAAACACAGTGATTGCAGTGAAACTTTAGAGACTTTTGTGAGTGGCTGGCTGGGAAAATGCTCCTCTACTTGTGTTTCCATAAAGTCTAATGCTGAGCATTTAGACATATAATGTTGGTGATTCTTTGAAGCATCAATAAATAAAAGATGGAAGAACAGAACACCCAGTGTCCAACCTGACGCACATTTGATTTTTTTAAATGACATGTTTTGTTCTGGTTTTTTTTATTGATTGATTGGCTCTATAACATTGCATCTTTTACATTTTTCAGCTTGAGAACTATAGAATCATATTGCTAAACTAATCGTTTAACACCCAGGTGCCTGTCTATGAGGAAAACAGATTAATCTAGTACTTACATGTACGTTATAAGTGTTTTACTGTTTCTGTTTTGCTCATTAATGAATGAAGGCAAAGTTGATTAGATTCATGCATAAGATTGTGGGCACTAATTTTGTATTTGAGCTTACTACCTAATTTCAAGCACCAGAAGATATGTGACAATGTGCAGATACTACTGGCCAATTTTTGGATCAACTAAATATAGCCTAGTATTCTATACATGTAACTGTTTACGATACAGGACGTGTATCCCTTCCCCTCTCAAAGCACCGCTTCACGGTGTTTTAGTCATGTTCAAGTTCTCATGTCTGAACAATCTGAACTTAACTCTAAACTCTGACCAAATTCTTCTAATCAGATGGAGGAGCTTCATTACTAATGGCACATCCATTTTACTGTCTGTATCCATGACAACAACCGATGGCAAACAGTGGCGGCGCTATCTCGACGGGTACGCCGACCGGAAGCTCTGTGAGCGAGCGGGAACTTGGAAAGTATGGCTATTTCAGACAGAATTGACTGTTGACTAGCATGCATTTTGTTTATTAAAGATGTATCCGCAGAGCAGAGCAGAGTAAGTTAAACGACCCTAAACGGTTTGCGGCTCAAGCACAATACTTACCACTTGGCAACATTTTTAGCCCGTTGTCCTTGCTAGCTTTAGCTAGCTCACTTTAAATTATTTTTCTATTAGTATGGCGGATAAAAACCTGGTGAAGGAGTTGAAACGATGGGCGACAGAGGAGTTTGGTTTGCCCCTGGACAGTCTGCCAAATGACAACTACTTTAAAACGTGAGTACATATAATTTAGATTTTTACGACATCAAACGTAAAGATAATCGTTTTGTGTAACGCAGCAGCATTAAACTAATGCTGTTCATTTGTTTCCCAGGCTCTGTGTTGGGACTAGGAAGTCAATTTGGAAGTACATAATCCAACACGTTTTTCAACATAGGTCAGAGTTTCTGTTGTTTTACTGATCGATCGCTGACTTTTGGCCGTAGTACGATTAATTTCTTCTTCGTTCTCTCAGCAGTATCTGAGCATCTTATTTATTTATTTTTTTAGGAATGTGAGGATCATGCGTGGAAATCTTCAATGGTATCCTTTATGAGTATTTTGAATGCGGTAGATATAAGATACAATTGAATTCAATTCTGTCACTCAAGCAGGAGGGTTACTATCTACCTAAAGACACAAATCAGCCTGCATATTTAATATTTTAGTCACTGGACATTGTCACCACCACCCCTGCTTGGACTGATACCAGCCCTGTCATTACAGGAATGGCATGCATACACTGTGTGTGTTTTGGGGATGTCAGCGATGTCCTGCCATATCATGCATTCCACTCACTCTGTCTCAATGATGGTGGTCACTACTAGTTAGCATTTGCTGTCCTATAAATGTGCTCATGTTATTATCCAGTCATTTCCTTGACATTATGATCTCCAAGGTACAAAGTACTCCAAGACAAAGAGGTAAACTACAACTTTTTTCCCCTCCCCAGCAGTTATAATACATTATACACACAGTAAAATGAAAGTCTGAGCATGCGTTTGCATGTTGCAGGCGAAGCAGGCTGAGGGCCAGAGTGAGGCTGCAAAGCGAAGAGAGCTTCAAAAGAAGATGGAGCAGCTGAGAGCCGAAATCAGTCACCTGGACTCTCAGATCAGTGGAACAGAGGAACAACTCGCCACCCAAGGTTTGTCCATCTCATGTTGTGTGGACAATTGTGTGGGAATAACCACACAATTTGATTTCAAAACCTGGACAATGGTCAATTCTGGCTGTTGAAAACAGGTTGAGGTAGAAATACAGCTCATTTCTGCAGTTTTCTGCATTTTCATTTTAGGGGTGTTTTGAAATGCCGGTGTTTTCTATTGTCACTATCATACAGAGCGATCGATCAGTCATGTGTGGGCCCAAGTGGAGGACAACCGGCGCAGAGAGCTGCTTCTTCGGGCGTTCAGACAACACTGCAGCCTGGGCCGTAAGGTGCTCTCTGGTGACACGAGTAAAATCGGTGGCCACTGCCAGGTTATGGATCAGATGGCAAGGTAAGTAAACAAAAAACACATCTGTTTTACCTGTAAGTCACACAACAAGTATTGTAATGCAGTTTATTAAAATAAGTATCAGATACTCTTCATTTCTGTGTGTGTGCGTGCGCCTTGTAGGAAAGCAGAGGTTGAGGTGCTGTTTGATGATGAGCCTTCCAGCTGTAAAGATGATGACAACCTCAACTCCAAGGCAGCAGCAGAGGCACAAGTCTTGGTAAGAGCTGCCTACGTCTGCTCTGTATATTACCGAGTTGAGTCGATGACGTTCCTACCACGGTATCAGCAAAGATTAATGCCTTCAATTTGTTAAGATGTAATCAGAGAGCATAAAAAAACAAACATACTTGCCTGATTTATTTATGTATTTTTTTCCCCTTTGCCATCCATTTACAATTCTGTAAAATTTGGAAGAAAATGAGAATTGAGGTGAATGAGAGTGTTCACCTAAATCTGAGATCAAATGCCGACCAGTGTACATCTGGAGCTTATTTAAGGAAGTCACGCAATAATCTCTTATTTGTCTGGCAGCGTGAGTTAAGAGAACTGTGTGCGGACAGGATCCACTTCTATCAGGCACTACAAGAGAGCGAACTCAAAGTGCAGCACTCTGCAGCTGAACAGTAAGGCCTGCAATGGAAACACTGTTTGTCAGATTTGACCCCTTTTATGTATTTATCTTTAAAATCAAATTTTTTAGTTACTCACTAAATTGTCGTTCCCCCTTCACAGTATGACCAGTAAGCAGAGAACCGCCGTGTTTCATTACTGGCTGAGTACCGCTGAGGTGGGTGTATTTTCCATAAGACTCCCCAAACTGTTTTTGTACTTGTTTAAACTTTCAGTTGATATGCTGTTGCTTATCTTGTCATCAGAAAGTGTTGGGCGATTACCCACCAAACCATGTTCTCTCAGCACTGCAGTATTTAGCTTCGGGAGAGCAGAAGGAGCTAGAAGAGAAATTAGCTGCTCTGGATTTGACACAGGATGTGACGGCTTTGCGGTAGGGCATCCTTTACATGTTTGGGATGCTCTCTTAAGTCATGTCGCGAGAGAATATTTGATCACAGAGTTCTCATGACGACGTTCCTCGCAGGTTCCGATATGAAAGCAATCACCTACTGGATATCTCGGCAGAGGAGGATGATGAGTTACTGCCTGTCAAGACCCTCTTAGAGGTGATACGCTTTCATTCAAACAATCACATTAAAAGAAAAAAAATTTTAAAAAATGTATTTATGGAATGATGTGTTTTTGTTGTTCCAGGATGCTTGGAAAGAGGTTCAGCAGAGTTTTGTTGAGTTGACCCGGACTCGCTCCAGAGTCCAGCAGCTCAAAAAGCAGCTGCAGGCTCGTAAGGAGGAGGCTGAGCACGAGGTCTCCGGTTGTGCAGATGAGTTCCACAATGATACCATGGCGCTGTGGGTTTACTTACATTACCGGCTCTTGCTTTAAGCATGTCACTGTTTTTATTCAAGGAATACTTCAGCATTTTTCAGGTTTTTGATCATATCTTTTGCATACTTTTTTCACACAGCTAGGTCATGTCTTCGTTTTGGGCAGAACATGTTTCCATTACCTGTGTGTCTTTTTTAAAAATATATGAACTTTGGTTTGTTATTAGTTCAGCACTCGAGGTAGAACTAGAGTGTGTGATGCAGGCAGCAGCCCGGGATTATATCAGAGACCGCTGTATCCAACTCGACCAACATAACAGAAGTCGGCAGGAAGCGCTAAGAAGTCTGCGCAGCCAGTGGCAGAGTGTTTTAGACTTCAGAAAACTAGTGGTGAGAACAGATGGATAATACATCACTCTTTTATTGTTGCAGGTCTTTTGTTTGGATGAAACTGTTTCTGGATTTATGAACTACAATATATCTATTGAATAACTATTACTAAATGTGGTCTGTGGGATCGGGGCTTTGGAGGTGGAGCTCTCATAAAGCCTGCTGTATTTTTACGTGTCTGTAGGTTCTCAGACAAGAGCATATCAGAGGTCTGATTAAGGGAAACTCAACAGCCAAGACACATCTGATTCATCTTCATAAAGAGGTCTGGGTGAATTTATGCTTTTTTTATTTTTTATTTTTTATCTTTATATCAATGCAGCTTCAACCCGTTCTTTTTCTTTCAGTTGCAGGAGTTCATCGAGGACGAGCTCGTGTCGCAGTTTGAAGACGTCGTCACTGCCGCAAACAGTTTACGGAACTCTGTTTCCAAAGAGGCCAAACAGTTTGGAACGGTTTCGCTTCTCTCTCTGGACCGCAGAACTATCGATGGGTGAGAGCATGTTTCTCGATGGGGTGAATCCCTTTCGATTTTGTATGTAACCAAAAGGATGACCACCCAAATTAAACTACCTTTACTTCCTGGGGAAAAAAATGAAGTATATTTGACATTAAATTGGAGAACGTGACACAATCACAGGAAGAAACAAATTCAGCAATTGTATTCTTTAAAGCGATGACAAATGTTGATGATTTTTTTCTGCTCTGCTGTTTCAGAATGCAAAGAGTTCCTGCATCATGGTTGTCCATCCATCGACTGCAGTCCCCGAGCTTCGGCAGCTTGTGTCAGAGCCTGGCATTCCCTCTGTACAAGGTAACCATGCAATGTTGTGTAGTCGGCTGTAACAAATGGAAGGAAATGGCAAACGGAACAATCCCTTCATCGTCTTCATGTAGATCTTACAGGTCTTACAGTACATTAAAGTGTCTAATCCTAAAGGCACTGAATGATGCAGGAAAAAGGAAATAATCTTAATATGGAGAATAATAATGATAGATATAGTAAGATACGAGCGGTTATATTTAGAAACAGCAATGAGATGCTGTCACTCTTCAGAGCAAAAACCTCCATAGATTTATTTATTTGAAGTAGATCACACAAGAAAAGATTTCGAAATTGAAAATTATTTATAGTAAAAGTGTATCAAAATGGATAACTGCCTCCACCGTTAAAATGGTGGTCATGGTAGAAATGTTGGCTGCAAAAACTGTCACGTGTTCTGCTTTAACATCACATACGACAAGTTATCTTGTGTCGTTTATGGTTTGTATGGTGTGAAAGGGTGTGCCGTGTTGTTGTTAGTCTTTCTAATTGAAGTAATAACTTTTTTTGGGGGGATAGTCGTTTGTCTTAATAACGACTGCTCTTAACGGTGGATAGGAGTGTCAACAGATGGTCTTAAATTTCCACACTTTTCCAAATCAGCACGTGACTTCATGGACATGTGTTTATGGCATCTTGTTTATTTTATTTTTATAGGTTAGACGCACTATGTCCTATAGTTCTTGACTTCAGTTACAGGTGGACAGCCTTTGAATCGCTGCCTGTAATTATTAAAGTAACATGGTGGGAATCATTTTAGGATTGTTGATGTGGAAGTAAGTACAGGGTAGTACTGTAGCTGTAGTTGTGGAACGTTGTCGATGTTATTCGAGCCGTTGGCAGAGTCTAAGAATGAATCTGATCGTCGTATTAAGTGTATGTGTGTTTAATGAAACGCACAAATTATAATAGCCTGTTTTGCTAAATTGTGTTTCACTGCATATAGTTTAATTCAACCAATAAGTTTGTGGTTGATGATAAAAAATATAGAAAACAGGAATAAGATCCAAACTTTATTGCTCTTTTTGCAGGGCTCTGGGTGATTTCCAGATGCTCTTAGTTCCGCCGTGTCTAAAGTTTATGAGTTACTTTGCCCACTAAGATGTTGGCTGCCTGCACTCACTTATAGGGGCCTCCTTGCTTTTTAAGGCTGCAGTTTTTATTTAAATGGATTCCAACAATTTTTACTTTTCTTCTATATGTTTGCACGTCATTTAACAGAACTTCCTCTTTGTGTTTCTCTGACTTTGATGGAAACTGACTTTATTCATCCTTACACTTTAGGCTCCAGAAGAGCTGTGTTCCCAGTCTCGATCCCAGCAGCTTGAGTTGCGTTTTCTCCGTCAGCTGCTGCACCTTTACTCCGCCACTCTGCAGAGGGTGCAGAAGGAAGCGGAACGGCTTCACGCATCTGATCAAAAAGGTATTCAGGCGAACTAGTCGGGAAATGCTTTTGTTGTGCTTAAACCGGACAGCAAAAACAATACTAGTAACAACAAAATTCTATCTACCAATGCTACTTTTTCCCAGCTCTGCTGTCCAGAGTCATGGAGGAGGATCAGAACCTTCTGAAGTCTTTGCTCCCAAGAGCCAGAAGCCTCACTCACCGCTGTGCACAAGGCCTTTCTTATGGAGACCAAGTCAAGACCGCCATCTCATACTGGTGAGGCGCATTTCTGATATAGATCTTCTTATTCCAATTTAGCTGTCTTTCAAAAGTGTCAGTAAAAGATTTTTTTTAAACTATCTGGGTGAATTGTTTTATAGTTGTTGGGTTTTTTGTCAACATATTAACCACATGACACACTTTGCATTCTAACGCAGTATGAAGTGTGCTGGTTACCTAAACCACATGTGACAGTTCATCACTCAGTCAGCATTTTCTTAATAACAGGCGATTTTTTTTTTTCTTTTTTTTTTTTTTATTATTTTTTTTCCCCCTAAGAACTTCTTCGTTTGTACTGCAGTGCAAACAATTACTGACAAAACTTCAGTATGTAAAAGTAGCTGCAGAAAGGAGTGTTTACACAAACTTCCTGTTAATTGGATACAAGAAAATATTTTGAAGGATGTCTTAATTCCTAAAATGCACTCGGAGAGGAGGCTTGTTGTGTTGCTATAAACCAGGATACAGCAGTGTATCCTTAGCAGATTAATCCTACACTTTGAATTGAATTCAAAGTAAATATCCCCTTTTATTGTACTAATTTAAGTGTTATATTGCAGTTAACTATTGGGTAGAAAAGCTACCTGTGTTACACCTCATACACAGTTGGCATCTGCCTGAGTCGAGTGGAGGAATTAGAGTGTGTGCAAATTGTGAAATGAGAAAAGGATGCGGTTTTTGGTTTTCAGGATAGGTGACGACTTAAAACAGTTCAGAGCAGCTTAAAGGTAGGGTAGGAGATCCTGGATTTTGAGTCCAGCGAAGCTGCATTTTGAAAATACACAGGTAAAAAGTCCCAACCCTTTTCTTCACTTTTCCCCCGAAGGCACGCCTCTAGAGTACATGAACGCGCACGAGCACGAAGGTGCACGAGCGCTGTTCTGACAGCAAGCATCGATCGTTGCCGTATTTAGTTTATGCTAACTATACGTTTAATAATGCTAGGTGCTAGCCAAGCTGGCTCTAGTTTAGCTTCCTGCCAAGCTTCGTTCACGGAGCAGGGTACGCGCACAGGGGGGGAGGAGGGGGAGGGAGGAGCAGATTGCAGTTTGATAGACGGCATCAGTATCCAATCATTGTGAACGGTCCGTTCACAATGATTGGATACTGTTTTTCCTAGATTGTACGTTCTAGAGGCCACTAAAACTTTTCATATTTGTGACAAAACTTTTAATTAATTGGTTGCAATGGGGGTGTGAAGAGTATTTCAAGCAATATGTAAAAAAATGTTCCAGAAAAAGATCCCCTACCCTGCCTTTAATGCCATTTTGATTTCTATTTCACTCAAACTGGTAGCTTTTTTTTTGCACTGTTTTTATTTTTCTAATTATTTTTCTCTCCTGTTTTGTGTGTTTTCATACGTGTAGGTGGGATAAACCAGCCCAGCATGTCCTGCCTCAGCTCGGTAAAGGAGGACTGACTTTCCAGCAGTGGCTCCAGAGGTGGAAACTGGCTGCCAAAGCCTCTTAGTGAACATATCGGTTTCAAAATATAGCAGATCACTTTGAGCACCTTCCAGTTGGAAAAAAGGACTACACTGGTATAGTTTGGGAAATGGAAGGAAATTTATGTTGAAAAATCATTAATAAAGCAATATAAATGAAAAATATCCGTTCGTGTCTTCCTTGAAATGCTCCCTCAACAACAACGTACAGTTCTGCTGTATTAAACTGTCCTCTATAGGAAACGAGCTGCAAATCCACGCCGCATTTGGTCATATGATCCTTGTATGAGGTGTATACCAACAGACCGTCCGTCATTGATAGTGTAGTTATGCGTACAGCGGGAAGTATATTGCTGCCGTTTAACATAGAGCAACATTGTTCCTTTGTAGCAGTGAAGGGGGAGTGGAGCAATCTGATTCTTGTGAACTCAGCTCCTCCCACCACTGCGGCTGCGCAGTTCAATTTTTCACTCCTCTTTTTTTCCCCTATTTTTCACTCCTACTCTGGCTTCCGGACGCCAAGATAGACCGCTGCCGCCGAATTTAAAGAGACAGGCGATAGTTATTTTAAATGCGTTAAACGGCAACCATTGTCCCTGAGCTTATTTTCCGACGCTTTATGTCTCCGCTTGTTTAATTCGATGGCGATGTTTAGTCAAAGTCGCAGCGAGTAGCAGCTTGTCTGTCATCACCCGCTACTCTACTGGATTTCCCGTCCTTTTGCCTCTGTGCCGAGACTATCCAGCCAGGCAAAGTAGGGTTGCTTGCTGGCAGGCTGGCTTCCCGACCGAGAGCACGGTTTGTCTGCTAGCCAACAACTGGAGGTAACATCGAAGCTTCCCTCTTAAGTTGTGGTAGCGGCTCTCGAGCCTCCTGCCGCCGGGATAATGGCGAAGATTCAGGCGCACAGCACCGCGAAGCAAATAAACCAAATTCAAGACAAGCCTTACGTTATAACACAGAAGCAAGTGCAGCAGCAGCACTTCCAGAAGCTCAAGGTAAGAAGACAACGGACACGACAAGGGAAAAGTCCTCAGAGTCACAACCATTTTGTTCGTCGGAACATTGCATTGGATTTATCGTCGAGAGTAGTGAAAGGAACGACTGGCTAACGTTAGTTAGCACGCTGGCCTAATAAAAGTAATTCACAGCCAAACAGCCGAACACTGACATGTAAGGTTAGACGTGGAGGCTGTTTTTCATTAATGGATGTGTGAGTGACAGTCGAGTGACTCAGTTTCCAATACTTTCTTATTTACGCCATGAAAAGCGGCTGCAGCGAGCAAACGTTAAGTCAGACCTTCGTTGTGGGAAGTTCCTCCTTGTTGGGTTTTTTTTTTTTTTTTTTTTTTTTTTTTTTTCAGACAGCTTGAACAAAGTGGAGGACGTCAGCCAGGCCAGCCAAGAACGGCTTCTTCAGTTGATTAGCAGCTTCGTTTCACATTTCTTTGTTGAGCAGTGTTTGTGTACGGTACTGTTTTCCGACACGGTGCTGTTGGCCACAGACCAGCAGCGACCCAAATGTATTGTGTAAATTTGTAAGCGGGTGGGTGTTATAAGTGTACGGTGAGTTATTGTCGTCAGTTGACTGGCTGTTAGCTAACGTTAGCTGCAAAAACCCTCTTCATTTGTAGACTGTTGATGACAATGCTTTGTGTGGACAAATGTTCTTGTCGCCACCAAAATTAGCTCAGTTCATGTTGAGAAAGAGCTCTGTAGACCAACTAACCACAGCTTCCGAGTGTTTCTTGCATTTACCCGGTTTATTTTCCAGCAGTTACTCGTATTGTACAGCCTGTTCCGCTAACTGGTGGGTTTGTTGGTGGAGCACTTAAGCCTACAATAAAGAAAGCAAAGCCTAAACATATCCGTATAGCTATAGGTGCAGTTGCCTTGCAGGCAGAAGTCACTTGGTGTTGAGACATTTCGGCAAATAAAAAGGATTTAAAGTTGTAGGGTAGCACCACTTTCATTATGATTGCAGTGATGGTTGATGAATCCAGTTATCAGTAAGATTTAATACATTATTGATGTGCAGGCCTGGAGTTGTCATGTCAAATATGTGCAATATCTGTCACATCCCTCTTCAGAAACACAGGATGTTGTGGGAAATGCTTCAAGCATCTGTCAGAGACTTGATTGTACTTTGTTCTGTACTGATTTATTTTCTCTTTCAATTTTTTTTTCTTTTTTTTTTTTTTAGGTTGAAGATGCCTTGTCATACCTGGACCAAGTCAAAATTCGGTTTGCCAACGACCCCGGCATATACAACAAGTTTCTCGACATCATGAAAGAGTTCAAGTCGCAGAGGTATTGGAGCATATATGTAAACAAATTAGAAATGATGGAGTTTTGCTGTGCGCTCTAAAAGAGCTGAGCTCTCACATACTCCTGTGTGCGAGGCCGTTCTGGTTCAGTGCTAGTTTCTAATATCAAATCGGTTCTCGGTGCTTTGCTGCATAATGTGGTGTTCACAACAGTGTTTGGTGTTTTCATATTGCCAGCTGGCATTTCTAAACATCAGTCAGCAAGTAAACAATGTTACGCAAACAGTTGCTGCTGTTTCCGACATTATTTCTAATGATGTTCAAACATCGAACCACAGAGAAAATGTGACAAGCACTTTTTATCTGTGATAAACTGTCATCTTGTCCTGTGGTAATTGATGTGAAAAAAAAAAGGGGGGGGGGGGGTGTTTCAAACAGACACATTTAGTGTTTGTTTATCCCATGGAAGAGGAAACTGGTTATTAGATCTGCAAGTTCTCTGACATGGCAACAGACCAGATTGCAGGGAAATACAAACTCTTTCCATTTAATTTGACAGTGACTGAACATTTCAGACACGTCTGAGTGAGCATGCAAACGTTCTTCTGCAACTATTTCCGATAACAGTCTTTATAGTTTAGACCTAAGAACATTTGCACCTCATTTTCAACTCTGCCCTTGTCAGTCCCCTTAGATTTTCAGAAGAACCTATGGGTGAATAAATAACAGCACTGTCCAAACTTCACCCGTTTGCGATCTTTGTGAGCGTTACTAGATGCAGCATTATTAGATGCAGCATTATTTACCATTTATTTTTTAACACAGCTCCCGGGTTGGGCACCTCATCTTCACTCAGATGACAGTGAAGATGGTATCCCCTGGTTATAAGTGATAGATACAATTTTCTTGAGCTGATAGTAATTAAGCTTGTAAGTGCAGCACAACCCATGTGATTAAAACACAAGTACTTTAATCCAGACTTTTGGTAACCTAATACATGTAGAAAAGCTCTATTTTCAGCTTTTTTTTTTTTTTTTTTGTTCCCCCACCGTCAGTATGTCTTACCCAACCACGGAGCCCTTGATGTGCTAATACCAATGGTTCTGGCAATATAACACACTAGAAAACACTGATTTAATGGGATTATGGTCTCATAACTAGCTCGATGTGCTCTCAGTTCTCCTACAGATGGCAAATACTGTGCATGTGAACCTGTTACCACCTGGGTCACTGTTGATAGGCTTGAATAAAACCTTGAGTGACTTTTTTTGTGAGAGTTGCCCATCACTCCTTGACTGAACGCTGTCGCCTAACAGATCGATGGAGCCATTAATGTGGCATGTCTCATGTCGGTTGGATTACTTTGGTAAACGTCACTGTTTTGTAAAGGGCGTCCTACTCTAATTATACCACAGTTTTTTTTTTTTTTTCATCTTGACATTTAAATATGAGTCGACGAGACTTATAACAATTAGTTTGTATTTGTTCCTTTTTTTAAACTAAGCTGCAAGACCCCAAAATGATATTTTTATTTAACTTATTTTGCTGTCCACGAGAGAAGCTAATCATACTTTGCTTTTGTCAGCCACGCCACTACAATGTCTGTCTTCCTTCTTGAACAGCATCGACACTCCAGGGGTGATAAACCGTGTGTCAGAACTATTTCATGGACACCCAGACCTGGTTTTGGGCTTCAATGCCTTCCTACCACCAGGCTATCGGATAGAGGTTCCCAAAAATGGGATTGCCTTTCTTCAGTCTCCGGTCTCTACGCAGGTAAGACTCTCTTCTTTTCCTCAAACCTTTGATACATTCTGAAAACCAGTTGTTTATTCATCTTAAAATCTTTGAAGGTTTCATAAAGCACATCACTACAACCCCGCGGTGTGCTGAAAGGTCCTCCGTGTTTAAGCCCGGAGAACTTTTAAATTCTTAAAAGGAAACGAGTGTGCTTCTGCAGCGCTGAATTTCAGTTTGGTGCGGTAACTCAAAAGAAGAAGCCTTGATTAAGGTTTCACAACAAAGCACGGCAGGAAATTTGTCTTTTTGGGAGTTAAGAGATTCACCTGGGGACTGCTGCCTTTTCCTTTCAAATCCCTTCTCAAAATCCAAAATATGTCACGCTGAGCTGTGCATATGGAAGGTATTTTAATGATGGAGTTTCCCTTTTAGACAGTTGGAAACATGTATGTTTTCTGAAGCTTGACACAACAATGCATGCGATGACAAAATTAGGATTTCATGCAGAGTGATTCAAAACATACTCAAAGCAGTTAAATTCAACTCGGACGGTGTTTTTGTTCAGGGTTACAGGTTTTGTGTTACCCCACTCTAATTGAATACCCTTGTATTATTCATCGATTTTACAGACTACACATTTATTCACGCGTATGTTTTTTTTCTCTTTTTATAAAACGTTGTTTTGAAAGTAAAAGGTTTGATAAATTTGCGTTTTCAATCTCAGAAACTGAAACGGTTTGCAGGTAGAGTGGGAATCATTTTGACTTGATTTATATATCATCAGTCTACGGCAAAAAGACGTATCGGGACGTTCTACATGGGGAAACTCAACAATCTCTAAATAATTTTCAGAAGTTGTTTTTTTAATGGATGTACTTGTATAGAATAACTTCAACCTTTTAGTCCCGTATCTATTTGATTTTGTAGTGCAGCAATTTTTTGGGGGGGGATGACATCTTGGATGTTTTTATTTCACTTAATATGCACACTAGATATGTTTGATGTTTTGTATAACATGAAGCTTTATTTTTAGTGTTAGAGTACTAAGTGCTAGAGTTAGAAGGTATATGCTGCAAGGTGAAGCATCCCTTCGTTCTACTTATTTTTCATTAAGATCATTTTTCAGTTTTCATAGAGGTGTGTTGTTGTGCGGTCTGGTCAACAAATGAGTGAGAGATTTTGCCGAGACTAAACTGAAATAAGTCATGAGATTTACTGAAACGGGATTCCACTCAATTTCCTCCACAAATGCCTGTTTGTTTAAAGCTCCATCATGCAGCTCATGATCTTTTTATGGCCGTTCATCTACGCAGGTGTCCCCGGGACAGCAGGGGAAGAGTGTGAGTACCCCTGCCGTGGCTGTGACCTCAGGTAGTGCTTCTGCTGTCCACACTGAAGCCGGACCGGCCAACACCAGTGAGGTCAAAGCAGCCTCAACAGAGTCCCCCTCTTCGACCTCGACAGGACCTCCAGAGCCTCCCAGTCGACTTTCTCTTCCGCTGACGAGTAGAGAAAGCCAGAATCAGGCCACCACCTCATCTGTATCCCCACCAGCTTCAGAAACGAGCCCCGTGGAGTTTGACAGCGCCATCAGCTATGTAAACAAGATTAAAAACCGATTTCTGGACCACCCTGAGATTTATCGAGCGTTCCTGGAAATTCTTCACACATATCAGGTACTGAAGAAACAGAGTGGCGGTTTAAGATTTAGTTGCATGTTAGGAATAGTGCAGTCACTGAGTGGTAGTTTTTATACTGTTCCCCGTCAAAGCTTTGACACTTAGGGGGAGTTTGGAATAGTAGAGTGGTCAAGCATTGATATTCAAACGATAGCAGAAGTAACTGTTAAAGAGTCCCATTTCTGTCTTAAAGAAATGTTCTGCTTTTATCTACATTAAGTTTGATTTCTCACACGTGAACACAATTGCCTCCCTAAAACTCTACAGAAGGAGCAGCTGGAGGTGAAGGAGAGTAGAGGCAGCCGAGGCAGCAGCGGGATGACCGAAGATGAGGTGTTTTCCAAAGTCGCCAGTCTCTTCAAGGGACAAGAGGACCTGCTCGCTGAGTTTGGACAGTTCTTGCCTGATGCCAAGAGATCACTGGTCAGTCAAGCAAGAGAAGTGATAATACACCACTCTCAAAGCGTATAACCGTTTTAAAGGTTTGGGCTTTGAATCGTTTTCAGTCTGGGCTTCGGATCAATATTTCCCTCCACTTTTTAACCAAGCGCGCTCTTGAAATGCCTTTGACATTTTGTATTTCGGGACTACTGTTCAGAAATGCCACGCAGATCATTTCTACAACTGAGTGTGCCATAGATAGATTTGTTTTTCTCTGCTTGGAAGAGGTATATGAAAGTGTATTCTTTCTTTCAGCTGAAGTGCCAAAGATTCATCAGTTTTTATTTAGCTGTTATTTTGAATTCTGACTATAACAGCTTAGATTTCCTTGCTATTTGATAATTGGAGCAAAAAAGAAAGAAAAGAATTGTCATTGTAACCCATGTCCAAAGGAGTATAATTCCTAATATGTGCTTCCTCTAATGTAGTTCACGGGGAGCTCGCTGACTGCGGGGAAAGAGCAGTTGAAAAGGTCTGAGGAAGAGGACATGATAATGAAACAGAACAAGAAAAGGCCCAGACCAATACTCCTGCAGCACATGTCCCCACTGCTCAAGGTAAATTCTCTATGTAGAATAATTGCCCGAGGTAATGTAAAAATGTTTTTTTTTTACAAATGTTCTTGATCCATAAAAGTTTCAACAACTCTCTCTTCCCAAATCGTCGACTGACACCCTCCACCTACAACCGGGTTTTCAAAAGGTTAGGACACAGTGAATAAACAACAGATAAAAGCAAAATGACAACATATTGTATATTGAAACATCATTTTAAAATGTCGTGTGTAATTTATGCTGGCAACATGTTTCTAAAAATTTTTTTAAAAAGTTGGGGCACTGTTGCATTTCCCCTTTAACAACACCCTATAAGCCTTTGGGAGCTGCGAAGACCAAACATTGTAGTTGTTTTGAAAGCAAAATGTTTTCTAGTTTGTGCGCTTTAGAGGATTTCACGTCGTTTAACTTTTCAAGGCTTTTTTTGTAGTCTTCGTTAAATTTGCATCGAATGATTTCAAAAGGGGGCGAGTCTGGTTGGTAGGCAGTAGAGCTTTAGCACCTGTGCTCTTTAAACCTTGTGGCCATGTTGTTGTATTACTTGTAAAATATGGTTCGGTGTTGTCCTGCTAAAATGAGCTGGGGCCCTCCTTGAAAAAGATGTTATGGTGATCATTTGTTTCTCCATAACCAGGAAGAATACTCGTGCCACGTAACTACTGCACCCCCATACCGTCACATACTTAATATTATTCCGTTTTTCCTTTGTTTTCTTTTTCATCGATGACTTATTGGTTTAGTTTGCAACAGGATATCGTCTCTATTGACGATGTTTGTGTGTTCCTTAACTTAAACAAACGGTGCTTGTCTTTACAGCATTGTCTTCTTTTTTCATGCAGTGTCTCAAGTTTTATTTTTTTAAAGAAGTTATACAACATATATTGGAGATGATTAAGTATTGGTTTCTCTTTTTCTCTCTGTTTAGAAAAAAATGAAGTATTCCTGTACCAAAGATCAGTCTTTTGCTTCAGTTGGCAAACATGGAGTCTTAAGAGAGTTCTCCTTCTTTGATAAGGTGAGGAATCAGTTTCCATGAATGTGTGTTGCTGTTCTTTTTATTTTTCCACTGCAGTTATGCTTTCTTTACTTCCTCTGGTGCAATCTTAACATAGTTGTATGAAGCAAATGGACTAATTTCCTTGTCAACCCACCCATCATTCAGGTTCGTCGCCTGTTTAAAAGCCAGGAAGTGTACGAGAACTTCCTGCGCTGCATCGCCTTGTTTAACCAGGAAGTAGTTTCTGGAGCAGAGCTGCTCCAACTTGTCACTCCTTTCCTGGGGTGAGTTGTTGGAAAAATTAATAAATCTGTGAAACAGCTAGATGAAATGGATCTGCAGGGTCATGTTATGATCGGCAAACTTGTAACATGACCATTACGATAGCCTGTCATAACAGATCTTTATCAGTTACATCTGGCTTTAGCTCAGCTGGTCCTCTTCTAACTCATCTCTTACTCATAATTTCACGCATCTTCTTACAGGAAGTTTCCTGAGCTGTACACACAGTTCAAGTCATTTCTGGGAGACAAAGAGCTCTCTCATGCCGTGTCGGGGCTGTCGGATCGTTACATGGAAGGGGGAGGGGGCAGAGAGGTGGATTATGCCTCTTGCAAGCGCCTGGGGTCCAGCTATAGAGCATTACCCAAGACCTATCAGCAGCCTAAATGCAGTGGGCGCACTGCCCTATGCAAAGAGGTATTTATCAAACAACCATGCTGATTTGGATTTCAGTTCTCTTAAACCATTTGCAGTTTTCTGTTTGAAGTTTGAAAGCTGCTTTGTTCCTATTTCTGCCTTCTTTCTCCCTCAGCAGAATAGTGTAGAACCGACAGCAGGAATGTGTTGCACATACTCTTGTGTGTGCGCGAACTCATGCTAGAGCACAAGTTCATACAAAACAGAAAACCATTGAATCGTAGCACCTGATTGAGAGGTGGTTCGTCAGTGTGTTTGTATGTGGTAAGGTCTTCTTATTGGTTACTAATTTATTACATCTTAATCATCATGTGTGCAGGTATTGAATGACACTTGGGTGTCATTTCCCTCGTGGTCGGAAGACTCCACCTTTGTTAGTTCGAAGAAGACTCCTTATGAGGAACAACTGCATCGCTGTGAGGATGAAAGATTTGAGGTACATACATATGTATCCTAACAATGAATCTACTTTTGCTTTTTGTAATGAAGACATAGCTCACTCAATTTGTGTTTCATTGATTTGTGACCTTGCTCTTTCCAAAAAAAAGCAAAACAACAATCACATGCTTGTACAAACACAACACTTAACACTCATAATACTGTGGTGGATGCTGGCTCTCTAAAAGCTCTGTCTGTAATACCTGTAGTTGGATGTTGTTCTGGAGACAAACTTGGCAACTATCAGGGTGTTAGAGAGTGTCCAGAAGAAGCTGTCTCGCCTGTCACCAGAGGACCAGGACCGATTCAGATTAGACGACTGCCTGGGCGGCACCTCTGAGGTCATCCAACGCCGTGCTGTGTATCGTATCTATGGTGACAAAGCCCCTGAGATCATTGAAGGACTGAAGAGGAGTCCTGCCACCGCTGTGCCTGTGGTGCTGAAGAGGTCAGAATTGTCATTCTGTTTGAACAAGTTCCTTTACAAATCGTACTCCTTCAGACTTCCCCATCATCTGCAGTGACATTGATACTTTATGCTTTTATATGCACATATTTTACACATAATGTTAATTTAACTCGCTAGTTCAATGTTCCAGGTATGATTTTTATATAATCCTGAATAGATAATTTCATTTCTTTTTCCTTGCTGATCATTAACATTGCCGGCAGGAATGTTTAAGCAAGTCAAATATGAAATTGCTAACAGTGCGAGTAGAATCTGCACGCAGTGACCATTACGTGTCCTGACAGGCAAATCTTAACTTCTTCTACAGATACTCCTGACAAACACGTACAAACATAGTGTCACTTCAGTATTTGATGGCATGGCTGTGTTTTGTAAAGTATCCAAATTAAAGCGATGCTTTTCCCTTTCAGGTTGAAAGCCAAGGAGGAGGAGTGGAGAGAGGCTCAGCAGGGTTTCAATAAGATATGGAGGGAGCAGTATGAGAAGGCCTACCTGAAGTCCCTCGACCACCAAGGGGTCAACTTCAAACAGAATGACATGAAGGCGCTGCGGTCAAAGAGTCTTCTCAATGAAATAGAAAGCATCTATGATGAGGTAACACGGTATAGATCTTGAATAGTAATGAAAATATAATGAAGTGAGAGTCATCAGGTGACATTCCTCTAAAAGTCTGTTTACAGCTGGATGAAACGATATTACTAAATACTATAAAGCTGATAAGTTTTTTTGTAACTTCAATGTGATGTCCCCTCAGATTTTCTAAAAGGAGAGAGGAAAATAAAAACTATTGTTACATGCATGCTGCTGTTATCCAACATGCATCAACTGACTGTGACACGTTGTAATTGTCCAGGATTTAAACATGCTTTATTTCTCATCTCCCACTCCCCATCTTTGTAACATGTGTTGATATGATAATCACAACTCAAGAATCAAGAAGTGATAACTGGTTAAAAGTTCTACTATTCATAGCATCTTGTTATTCTCAGGCTGCAGATGAGTGTGATGTGAATCTCCACAGTGAAGGCTCTACAGTAAGCAGTCAAGAAAACGAGCCTTTAATTTAGATGGTTATGCAATTTTCTTTCATGTTTTGCTATTTCATATTTCAATAGAACTGCTTTTCAAAGAACACTGTTTATATTAACAGAAATTTGTCTGAGCTCAGTTAGAATCCATGATTGTCACCTTGAAAAGATGCATGTCACGGCCTATCTTCCTGAGTTTATCTTTTTTTTTTTTTTTTTTTTTTTCCTTTTTTTTTTTTTTTCTTTTACCTCAGCGTCAGGAGCAGAGCACAGAAGAGGGCGGAGTTGGCCAACAGAGCCGTAACGGCTCGGGCTCAGCCTCCTCCAGTGAACCTCACATGGTGTTTACATATGAGGATAAGCAAATCCTAGAAGATGCCGCCTCTCTGATCATCTATCATGTCAAACGTCAGCCCACCATCCACAAAGATGACAAGGACCACATCAAGCGCATCATCCAGCACTTTGTCCCTGACCTGTTCTTCTCACGCCGCGGAGAGCTTAGTGATACAGAAGATTGGACAGATGAGGAGATGGACCCTGAGGATGGAGGAGAAAGAAGAGGTGGAACCACAGCTGTAGCAGCAGCTGGAGGAGGAGGAGGAAATGGTAATTCTAATAATTCATCAGAAGCAGCAGCAGCCACAGGAAGTCAATCTCAACCCCAGCCTGCACAGTCTCAGTCCCAACCGCAGCAGCAACTCAACGGTGAGTCCAGGAGAAGGCGCTGTAGCCCGTCCCAACCTGCAGACACGGAAACATCCAACACATCCAGTAGCGTGAGCCAGCCTGCAGGGACTACCACATCCACCCCCGGATCTACACCTATGGAGACAGTTTCGGGTTCAGCTGGTGAGAAAGTGGATCTCCGAGACCCCGAAGCAGAACACCAGAAGGAGCTGGATGGTGTCTACAACCTTTTCTTCGTCAACAACAATTGGTATTTCTTTTTGCGGCTGCACCAGACTCTGTGCTCGCGGCTGCTGCGGGTTTATCGACAGGCTGAACGACAGCTGCTGGAGCACCGGGCGGAGCAAAGCCGAGAGAGGCTGCTGATGGCAGAGGGAAGGAGGGAAAAGGCATGTGACCTGGCCATGGAGCTCCGCCTCAAACAGCCCAGTAAGTTCCGCTGCTACTCATGTTTATTCTAATCTAAGTAGTTCTATCATCCTATTTGATTGGAGTTCAGTCACTCACCTATCTTAGCGCCAAAGCGTTTCCAGTGCTGTGTTAGAGGCAGAGCTTAAAGTAGAACAACTTCTTTCTGTTTTGATCACCAAAGCTCTGGCTCCAGCACTGACGAATGCTACACTGGCAGCAACTCTTTACTGCGCCTCTGTACTGCTTACGTCAGGGGTTTGGGACAGGATCATGTAGACAAACTATAATGTTGTGACCACCATGTTTAGACATCCAGAGTCAGTTTAGCGTTAGGCTGCTTAATTCAAGACAGAACAGCAAACTTAGCTGCAGAGTTTTATGTACTATTGAGACCGCAGTGGAGGAGCATGAGCTCACTATTCCTCTCATTCTCCTGCTGTTTAATGCTTCAAAATCACATGTGTGAAAGCTGCCCAATGTGCCACACAAAGCTGCATTCACAGTAACTGTTTACGGCTGAATCTTTGATAAATGTTTGCAGCTATGTTTGAACATTGTCGGGTGTTTTTTAACAAAGTCAGCTGGTGTTTACTGGTCCCGCTAAAAGAGGGTGCATAAATCCTGTTTCTATCGAAATAGCAGTTAGCGTCTGGAACACTGTTCGTCCTTGCAGAGAGTACACAAACGCCAGCCATAGTTTAAAATGGCATTCAAAAACTAGAGTGGGGATATTAAAACATCTGTTTGCTGGGAAAACGAGACAAACTGTCAACTGTTGTTGTTTTTGTGAAGATAAACTGTCTCTTTGCTCTGTGGGCATCCACAGTAGACGTTTAAAGTGACGTGGTGACATGGGTATGTTGTGGCTCTCTGTGAGTGGTAAACCAAAGCAGCTCTCAGACAGAACCAACTTAGAACTCAGCCCTGATTCAGCACTGGAACTGCTTTGGTCAAAAAGGGGTATTATTTGACTTGCTGTGGATTTAAAAAAAAGTTTTTATTTTGTTTCAACATTCATTTGAACAATAATCACAGGTAGTAATATATCGATGACATCATCAGGAAGTTAAAATGGTTAGTTTAAAGTAATGATCACAGAGTGCATTTGAATACATTTCTGATGTTGGATTGCCTAACAACAGTATCGCACTGCAGGATAATAAGTCGTAAGGGAATGACATGCATGGAAATAATCATCCATATTTGTTGAAAGACTTGTTTGCTAAGACGGCATTCAAAGTTAATGCACAGTGTCTGGACCTTGTTCAGAACACGAAAGACAGACTATGGCCAGCTGCTGAACAAAGCTGTAAGTGAGATGAATAATACATAATTTAGAGATCTTTTTCTCACATTGTCTACGATCTAAAGCACAGATTACTGCTCTAGAGTCGAGACTGGTTTTAGGGTTAGGCTTAGGTTAGGTTTAGACACACAGCAGTGGGGCTAGGGAGTGTATTTTGACGCAATGGAACATAAACTAGATGTGTGTGTGTGTTACAGTGATTTGTTGTCTCCCTGATTTCTGTGACTTTAGACATATCGGTGGAGTTTGTTCTGAACCATAAACCTGCTGGTGGACAGTTTAACTAATTTCTTTCCTTTGGGTATATTTTAGTCCAATAGTAACAATAGTAACCTTTTGTATGCATGTTGCATCATAAGAAATGAACAGCTGAAGATAAAACTGAATGCAGCACATACTTGCTGATGTATCCCAGAGGTAAGTGAAATTCAAGCCGGAAACGTGAGGGCTTTAAGGATTGCAGAGAAACGGCTCATTATCATGAAACTGATTATCGTGATCAAGCTCCATCTGTAGCATTAAACTGTTGTTAATCCAAGAACTTTGGGCTTGGGTAGATATGTTAATGGTGGGCATGCTTTTGTAACCTGTAAAGCGTAATCATCCCCATTGCTTGTTAATGCAAACAGGTTTAATTAATACAAGATCACGCACAGGAAGAAGACTCATTGAATTTTTCTTTTTAAACTGGATTAACTTTTCACACAATTTTGTTCGCTTTTTTTTTTCTTCTTTTTCTTCTTTCTTCCAATACAATGGCCGTAGCAAAGTGGGGGCACACAGAAGAAACTGCTTTGCAGTTTGCATTAACGCAATGACCAGAATATGTGGTGTGCTCCAAAGAAAGAGGCAACTAATTAAAGTTGATATGGCTGCTGCGTCAACATTCTGCTCAGTCAGTAGCAAAGAGGACAACCAACAGCTTTGAGGCTGGCGGGGATGTGACTGTAAGAAAGCATCATTCTGCCGCTCCTACTGACATAGTGTGTAGTGTTGTACTGAATTATGGTGTTGTTTTAAAAAGAAAAAAAAAAAAAGTTCACAGTCCCTTTCAAGTTTTGCTTGTGGCCTATTGTTGCAGGAAAGAAAAAAAGGAAGAAAAATCCTTGTTAATCCTTGCCGCTGATCCTCTTTGTTAATTCACATGTGCCAAACAGAGGTGGCTCAGCTCTGCATCCGTGCATACTTCAGCCAGAGGTGTGGAATCGGCCGATTGATGATGGCAATGTTTTCCACAGCGGCGAGTTCCACAATGCTGGCTTCTTCTTACACACATAGCTCTTTTTGTCCTCTGAAACCTCCTCTCTTGCCGCCGCAGAGACGCACCACTGGCGGATCAACTTCAAACCCCCATGCCGCCTCTTTGCTTTCACGCATGACACTGATGCGCAGCAAAGGCGCATGCTTCACCAAGGTCTCATGTAATGCTACATTATCCCCCTCACACCCATGAAAATTCATTGCCTGGTGTTTACTCATCCTTTTCCTAAAGGCTGCAGCCCAAAGGCAGCAAAATCAGAACAAACGAGAAATGGAGCCACCAGACACGTGTGCTGTGTCATAAGACGATTGCTTTTGTATGAAAAGATTGTTTTTGAGAAATTATGCAAGGGGACCGGGTCCCATCTTACAATTGGCCACAAGTAACTGATTTTGTATGAAAAGTTCATTTGAACATTTGGTATTTTGTCATGTTGGAGGTGCAAATGGGGTGTTCTGTGCAGATCCACACTATACTATGACAATATACTATGACTATTACTATGACCTCCAGGCAGGTGACTGAGCTGTGATGAAAACCTGGCGTCCCTTTACATCCACAGGTGAGGTGGAGTTGGAGGAGTATTACCCAGCCTTCCTAGATATGGTGCGCAGTCTGCTGGATGGCAACTTGGACTCCACACAATATGAAGACACACTGAGAGAAATGTTCACCATCCACGCGTACATCGGCTTCACCATCGACAAGGTCATCCACAACATCATCCGGCAGGTAAGAATGGTTAAATTTACACCGGGCACCTGTTTTTGACCGTGAACTAAAAATATCTCACTCTCTTTGACATCAGCTGCAGCACCTGGTGAGCGACGAGGTGTGTCTGCAGGTGGTTGATCTTTACCTGGCGGAGAGGAAACGGGGGGCTGCAGGTGGGAACTTGTCCTCACAGTGCGTTAGAGCAGCTTGGGAGACCAGCTACCAGTGGAAAGCGGAGAGAGTCATGGCTGAAGAGAACTGCTTCAAGGTGAGCACAGAGTCCTGTGACAAGTGCTTGAGAACACATTTAGCCCCGGGCACATCTGTGCGAAACTATTTGACATTGTTAGCTTCCATTGCCTCTGCAGTTGAAATGAGCAGTGGGCAGCTGCTGGGTAATTTCAGTGGATAGTAAAAATTCAGAGCACTAAATGTACCCAGAAAAGCAAAGTGCATGATTAATATCTGTTGCTGCAAGGGGATGATCACGATTGTAGCGTATGAAAGCTTAAGCCTGCTTACTGCAGGATCCATTTTCAGTTTTTTTCTTTTTTTCTCTAAAAAGGCTGAATGCTTTTCATATGTGCGATCAAAGGTGTACGTTTTATGAATGATCAAAGTTGGTTAGCATTAGTTTGGTTCTGAAATGATGCTCTTTCGCTTTTCTTTTTTATCTGACTTGCTTTGCATCAACTATAACTGTTGGCAACTCCCTCTTGTACAAATGCGACACTTAAAAACATGCAGAACTATTGTAATAGTATGAACGTGCCCTTTCCCAGATACTGTTTATGTTGATGTGATTCACACGTGGCATCCTTTTGTCTCTTTGCACTATTTGCCATTAGGTGATGTTTATCCAAAACAAAGGTAATGTGACGATGACTGTTGAGCTGTTGGACACTGAGGAGGCTCAGGCTGATGACCCGCTAGATGTTCAGGTAACCACACATTTAGAAAAAACATTTTATGAGCCTATTTTCTCACGGGAACCTTGAAATGAATAATCAGATGCAAGTTAATAATTCATTAAACTTGTAACTTGCTCTTGTGTCTGTCAGTGCCTGTCGAGCTACATGGAACAATTTGTAGGAACAGAGTCCAGTCTGTGCTCTCAGGCAGAGGGCTACTTCTTCAAACCCGTATTCCTCCCAAGGTATGATGGTTAAGAATGACAGGAGCACATTTTATTTATTATATGCATACTGTTATATGCTCCTCTGGCATTTCAACCCAGATGCCTGCAATAAATCTGTATGTGCCACCTCTTTCCTACTCGGAATATACTTGTATAATTTATTATACAACAAAAAAAGTTCTCCACGCTTATAAAAAAAAAAAAAAAAAAAAAAAGTGAAAAAGCTTTTAAGAAAAGTCATGCTCTCAGAGTGCAGGAATTCAAACCATTTTATCTGTCTGACTGAGTCTGAACTAAAACTAATGACCCCCTGCGTATGTGTGAAGGTCTTCGCTTGTTTTTCGTTTGGCCGATTGTTGGATAGATTCATAAAAATGATGCATTACTGTAACCCAACTGTCTGCACTGTAATCAAAGGAATTACGCAGATACAGTCATCTGTGCAGAACTAAGATGTGATTCGGAGAATAAATCCATTTTTCGATCCAAGCAAATGTCTTAATAAATATGTCTCGTTGGTCAGGAACCTGCGTCGTTTCCGTCGCTGGCAGGTGCGGCAGGTGGAGGCGATGCGCTGCAGAAGAGAGTGGCACCGGCAGCTGGGTGTGGAAAACGCTGGCAGTCTGGACTGTCGATTTAAACTCAACACCCACAAGATGGTGTTTGTTATGAACTCTGAGGACTACATGTACCGCAGAGGGGCGCTGGTAAAGGCCAGGAAGGTAGGTTGGAGTTTGCATTTAACTTCCCTTTCACACTAAAGTAAAAAACCAAAGTTCATGCGTTTTGTGTTTTTACTTTAATACATTTGATTTGGTTAGTTTTGATCTGGAGACTGGAGACCCTTACGTGATGCGTCTCTGTCCCGACTTCTCATGGCTGGTGGGAAAGTCCAGACCATACCAACGTTTTACTATTAGAAACCATAATTCAGTTTGATCGGGCCAAGTTCTGACAGACTTTTGTTTGAAAGGGGACGTTTTCACTGATTTGATGAATCAAAGTAACATTCAACCCCGCTCATCCGTTTTCCACGTGCAGAATCCTGTTTAGTGTGGTACAGACCAGGCTCTGATGGTTTTCCTCTTCTTCTCCAGTCGCAGCACAGGGTGGCGGTGAGCCAGCACGAACGCTTTGACAAGTGGCACCAGGGCTGGCTGGCCAATCATGTCACAGCTTCGGCTGAACGCTCGGTGCAGAACTGGCTAATGGGCGAGGAGGAAGAAGACTTCGTACCCTGCAAGACTACCTGCCTGTCTACTGAGGTGAAAGGACAGATGGTCAACAGATACCAGGTTCATTACAGCAGTAGCAAAGCCCCCTCCTCACCGTAAAGGTTCGCACAATGATGGACACAGTACTCACTCACACAGGTAAATGCATGGACTTTGAGGACATCTGTACACTAAACACAGACATTAACAGCTGCGAGTCCCATTTCTCTGCCTTCAACCACAACCTGTTCACTCATTCACCTGCACTAATGGATGAAGAAACTGTCCGAAACTTGGTGAGTTGGTGAACGAGTGCATAGCGTGTGGTGATGATGTAGGGACGAGGACCAACGGACAGTGAGGCGATCATTGAGAGTGAACTCGGTCCTGATCAATGGGATGAGTTGGACACAACGGCACAAATGGAGCTCATCATCTGCAGCATCTTCATTATTCTATCTTCTCATGCGGCACTAAAGTTAATAAGACTGGACAGAGATGGTTGATCAGGTGAGAGGTCATGTGATTATGGAATTTGTTTCAGAAATGTGAATGTCGTCTTCTTTTTTTTTTTTTTTTTTTTCCCTTTTATTTTCTTTCATGTCGAGTGTAGTTTTTAGCTTCTAAAGCCAGAGAGCCTTCTGCCTGTTAGTTGATTTATGCGTGTTTATATGGAGAGTTGATGGTAAATGTGTGTATGTATGTGTATCCTGCTCTCTTCATTTTGTCTCTTTGTAGGGCCACAACAGGTTCTACAACTATAGTAACTGCATTATTACTGTATGTGCATATATACAGGAATCCTGTATTTTTATATATGCATCGACACAAGTTGATTACATCTAAAGATCATGTGGTTCCTTACAGTGTTTGCTGTCAACCAACTCTTGATGTCTGTGTTTTGTTTAATTTCTTAATTTTTTTTGTATCCCCCCTACTCCCTTTTTTTTTCCTTTTTTTTTTCTGTGTTGTACCTAAACAAGTTACCACCAGTGCAACAAGGAGTCCTTGAAATTAATTGGTTTAATATTGATGAAGCAGTCAAATTATGTATCATAGTCATGATTTCACCAAATGTTTCTTTTGCATTTCCTTTTTTTGCATACTGACATTGAAAATAAAAGCAAAATATCATCAGTGTTAAAACAGAATGTATAATGTTTATCCTGTATCAGTTATCAGAAAATAAACAACCTAGTTGTGACCTTCTTAGATGTGGGCTGGCAGGTTGTTTGATGTTTACAAGTTCAACACACAGTGGACTCACTACCTGTGGCACTGTATTTTCAGTTTGGAGCAGAGCATGAGCAGCGTAAGCCTATAAGGTTCCTGTAGGAGGTGAATCACTGATCCAGTCCACACAGATTAGAGTTGAACCGAATGTCTGCACAGAAAATCTGCATGATGTGGTGAGGCTGTTTTAACTGCAGTTTCCATGGTCAGGAATGGACATTTTTCTGAACAGGAAAAGATTATAGAGATTTATTTATTCTTTGGATTATGAGGGCAAGTTGGATGGTGATTAATCTCAAAGTTAACAGTGGTTTTTCCTTTGATTTCTGCCTCCTTGCTGCCAAGAAACAAGATTTTCATGACGAGTAATTTCTCCTTGTTGGCAGACTCAACATAACTGTCACACTCGGTCTGCCCACCAGAAATAAAGGAAGAAAGGATATAAAATTAAAAAAAAAAAAAACAACCTTCAATTTCCCAACTGCAGCCAGAGCTTTTGAAAACATTTGCTTAAAGGTAAGGTTAAGGCGGGTGAGTCATCCGTTTTTGAGGTGGGCTGTGAAATACTGCACAGGCCGGAGAAACTATCGAAAAAGCCAACTGCAGAATAGGAAACCAAGAGATTCCCCATAACCACCAAAAATAATTGTGCACGAGAGAAAGGGCTGCATTTTTTTCGTGAAAGCACGTGCATCTGTATTCACAGTTGCAACAGGGGAAAAATCCCCTCAGCAGATCTCGAGAACCACAGGGCACAACAATCCAGCGAACACGCAGCAATTGAAAGAAGAGTCGAAGAGGCAGAGTGAGTTTTAAAAATAATCGTGGTTTATAAAACCCAGATATGACAGGATCACCAAAGTGTATACAGAAATACAAATACCATCAGAAAAACCATCAGGGAACATTGTTATGCTCGACATGTACAAACTACTCTGTAAAAGGGACTCATGGGAGAGGATGGTTCAGACTGTAAGACATTTTCCTTTCTCTGAAAATCACATTTAACCACAGTGTATTTACTCTGTTCAAGAATTTTATCAAAGCAGGACATCCATCTAGCAAACTACAGGTACTATCACGTTCAGCTAGTTTAGAGTAAGGGTACCACAACATCAAAAGAGGGACGGGGGCATATATCAAGCACTTTAACATCATGAAGGTTTCAGCAAGCGGTGGAAAAATGATCAGGGGTTTTCACTTATGAGGAAAAATGGGATGTCAGGGTTTGTTACCATCTCATCGAACATGAACTGTACAATATAACCCTGTATTGTTTTCGTTGGTGGGTCACACACGGAACATCTGCGAACAGACACAAATCACCAAACAATTTCCCCACAAAGAAGCGCCTTGAATTGCTTCCAGTGAGCAGGTAAGGATCTGGGACCACTTTAATAACAGCTTGTTACAGAATGGGCCCTCTTAGGACCAGAGTCTGTTTCTGTGCCCCACCTAAGGATGTCAAAGTGCTTCTGCCTGCAGGGCAGTTAACAACAACAGATGTAATATCACTGATATTTTCATGCAGATTCACAAATGTACAAACAGCGAAACAGCCTCGGGACACAAGACTCTGCTCCCACGTCCTCCTCTCCTCCACTAGTCTTGGACATAAACCCCGTCAGATGACGGGACCTTAAAATTCAAGGAATCACCACAAGATACAACCAAACACATCCTCCTTTTTTTTCTTTTTCTTTTTCTGTCTTTATACAAACACATTTCAACAGCTTTACACGTGAAAAAGAGCGGCGGATTTAGATCAATCACTGAAAAGCCCCTTATCACCTACAAAATACTGCTTGTCCTGGAGCGAAAACTGAAAACCATCATTGTCGGTGCGTACAATGACTACTAATATACACATTGTGACAAATAAATTAAGATCTATGTACAAAATAAAAACAAAAGCAGCATGCTTTTGACAAGACAACAGAGCCTTTTTACAAAACTACGTGCTGTGGTGTTGTGCGCTCCAACACGAGAGAGAGAGAGAGAGAGAGAGAGATGTAATGTGGGCTTTTTGTGTGTGTGTGTTGTGTTGTCTGTGGAGTGTATTGAAATGGACAGAGAAGCTATCCACCTTCTAAACCTTCCATTACGCGTAAAGCTCATTGGAAACAGGCTTTCCGGTCTGGTCTATGGGGCTGCTAAGAGGGAACAAAAACAGAAATACAAGAAACATAACTTTTCTGTAACAAATCTGTCCCGCATCTCTCTGCGCTTTGCCTCATGACCAGTGGGTGGTGACGCAGCGTAGCCGCGGGGAGGAACATCACAGCGGCGAATCAAGTAAGGGGGGGTTAAACAGAGTCAAAAACACTCTGACAGTAAAGTTAGCGTTGTTCCTCAGAAAGCCAGGGGGGCTTCACACAGAAGCAGCAAATCACCACAAAATTATGACTTAACAGTAGGGGGCAACAAATGCACAACACATTTAACCTCCTTGTTACTGAAGACCGGAGGGCGAAATCCAAAAAACCAAAAGTGAATATACTTCGGTGAGGCATAACAGAAGAACAACATTAAATCACCATGAATGGCACAGATGCCGAATGGAAGAAGCCTGACTGATTCAGTGGCTCAGAGATGGACACAAACGTGCCCCAGGTTGTTTACAACTACCATAAAAGATCCTCAAACTATCCTGTGTACATCTCAAACATGTCAGTTGATAGTTTTTATTATTATTGTTATTATTTACTCCTTGTACCTTCTGTTGAAACTTTCCTGACCTTTAAGACAATTGAAATGAATCGAGGAGCAACGGGGATCTTTGATTTTCCAGCAGCGCCCCCTATCCGGCGATCTCAGCCAATGCCGTGCAGACTTGGTGCGTTTACGACCGGTTTTCAGACATGTCCCGTGAGGTGAAACGGAGCTGCTTTATATCAAGAGAACACGTCATTGCAAAAGAACAGTCTTATACACTGACTTTCTATTGTTTGAATGCACAAAATAAATAAGGCATCAAGCAGGAGAGCAAGAAAAGCCTTTTCTTATTTTGATTCTGACTATGTCTCACTCATGAGCATCAATTTTAAGTTCAAATTTCAAAAGTCCTTCGCACTTTCTGACTTTTCCTGCTCCCTGTTATCCATCGACATATACACTCTCGATTACAACCAGACATGATTGCTTCAGCAGCTCATCAAAAATACGTATCCAGTTCAGATTTCCTTTGACTTTCTTTCAGGCAGACTGGAGAACAAATTGATCCTATCACATTCAGAATCAACCAAGCTTTGGTAAAGAACGTTAAGAACAGCATTGCCTGTACCTATGCTCTATTTAGTGTAATAGTACACATTAAGATAACACAATACAATGGTTTAAAGGCCACTGCTGCATTAATTTGATGCAGAGGATAAACAGTGGTCTACCTATGAGCTTATTAAAAACATGGCACAAATTTAACCAAGAAAAACATTCCACACATTTTTAAATACAGCAACAATCGTCATGACGATGCTAAAAACTAGCCTTAACAACACAGAAGTAGTTAGAAGTACTGTTAAGTACAGAAGTAGGCTTACTTAACAACTATAGTAATAATACACAACAAAATATATGAAATATTTTACAAAGAAACTTCAGACTAGAAATGTTTGAATCTAAACATTCCTTTTTAAGAACTTTTTTTTTTTTAATGTTTTGCGTAGTAAATGCACTTTTCCTGCAAGTGCCTCCAGGGTAGTGATTGTGCACTGAGGTCACTAAAACTCAGAGGAAAAAAAAAGTGAGTATAAAAAGAATCAACGAGTGGAAACCAGTTGATTTGTTCTGATATGCTGTTATGTGTGTAGAGTCCTTCCTCTGGATTCCATTTAGCAGTATTTAGTCTTTATTGATTGGCTTTTTCTTCTCCCTGTTTATCCTAGTGGAGTTAAAAAAAAAAAAAAGGCTTGTAAACAGTCGTCTGCAGTCTGTCCTTAATAAACCCTGGAGAAATTAAAGAAGAATCTAACTCAACTAAATATCCCAAAGTAAACAACAGATACTACAGAAGTCCCTTTAAAAAGCAGAGGATAATCCCGGGCAGTGTGGTCTTGTCATATCAGTTATGTGAAGAAGGTTTCCTTGACGTCTGTCCATTTGTGTGATTGTGTGGCATCAGCGCTCCTCTCTCCTCGTCAGTACCAATATTACACTATGCTTGTGCTTCAGCAGGTTTATCTCTCCGTGTGTGTGTGTGTGTGTGTGTTTCTGCATTATACTGTGTGTTTTCTATACTTATAAAGACCAACTCTCTTCACAAGTGCGTAAAGATGAGATATCTTCTACAAAAGTGAGGACGGTCTGGCAGTCCTCACCGATTTTAAAGGTTTACACCGAAGGACAGGCCTGCACACTAAACCTCGAGGGAGAAGGCTTAGTGTTAGGCATTGGTAAAGGAGGTCCTTATAAGTATAGCATGGCAAAGTGTGAGTGTGTGTCTATGCTGACGCTGTGGACTCAGCTGAAGGCCTCATCATCCGTGTCTTCAATCAGCACCTTTGTGTCTTTCTTCGATCTGAGAAGGAAAAAAAAAAGTTTTAGCATTTTCTGGTTACATTCAGCAAATGGAGTCACAATATCGTGTACATCAGATAAAAGCACTGATCCATTCTGCCTTGTGTCTACAGTGCAGTAGTGTTGTGGTTTGTGGCCTGTTTCCCACGTTCGTCCCTTTATGACCAAAGCGTACTCAACTTGTTGCCCACTAACACTTATCATGTCTTATAGCTCATCCTCTCCCACTGGCTCCCTAAACATGACAGTGAAGTCACTATACTTCTTTTCTTATGCGATGACGCCTCAACAGTCACCGGATGTCAATCCATTGGCAAATCTTTGGGATGTGGAGGAATAAACATGTCTCAGATGGCGTAACCTTAACCCTGAGCACGATTTCTACAGTCTACATATGATTTCTTACTGCGAGGAAGACAGCAGGGGGCGTCGGAGCGACAGGCTGTAGGACCTCTTCCAGGTCTTCTTTCCCGAGCGGTTCCGGATGCCATCTTCCTGGTCCATCATCTGCTCCAGCAGCGTCTGGTCATCAGCGTTGAGTGGCGCCACAGATATGTCTCGCACCGCACGAAACTCACCGCAGTTGTTCAGGTGCTCGTTCTCCAAACGGAAGAAGTTCCACACAAATCGCCTGAACAAGGGAGATGAGGAGAGTGATTTAAGTCGCTGTGGGTGCCATGCAGCGGTCTGGCTTGAAAGATGTTGCCCACTGAAATGTGAACTTTTCTGGACTTTTAGGAAGTTTTCACTTGCCATCCTCAACCTGTAGAGTCCCTCATTTGAGTGTCAGAATAAAAAGTTATTCAGACCCACCTGAAGACCTCAAGAGGAGCCAGCACGGTGGCCACGATGTCACCCACAGAGTGGATCTTAGTCATAGTGGTCAGAGAGATCTGGATCGTCCAGGCAAAGCGCAGGATCACATCCTCTATAATGGCACAATAGTAGTACGCCTGGACAGACAAAGTCAGGAGATTAGTGTGTGTTATCTGTGTGTCATATTCATTTGATCTCTCCTTGACTCTACCTTGTGAGGGTAAACAATTTCTTCTCTCAGAAAGGTGTTTTCTCCGGCTCCGCTGTCAAACAGACCCCAGTCCATACGCAGATCCCAGATCAGTGTGTACAGGGAGCTGATGGTTGAGAACACGATCAGCAGGTAGAAGAACACGTCAGCGTCTGTATGTTCCTGTTCTGAAATGAATACATAAACATAACACATATCAACTGACTGCATTCAAGAACTTCACTTGAGTTTAAGTTCCAAAAGACTTTTTATGATCTAAAAAGGAAAGTGACACCTCCACCTCATCGACATACATCATCTTTTCCCCATTAATACTTTGGCCACTAGAGGGAGCCCTCCTTTCATGATGCACCAGTAAAAAATGATTCAGTCTATGTCCTGGGGCAGATTTTTTACTTCAATGCCCACTTCTCATTTTTTTTCCGCACTAAAATGTACACACTCTTACACACATGGGTAAAAACTTTCAGGCGATTTAATCTCAACGAAAATACGTAGAATGAGTTCATTCTCATGAGCGAATGCAACATTTTTTATATTTTCTCCAAACTAAGCTCATACATACAAGCTTCATCCAAAAACGGTCCGTCTCATAACTAATGTATAAGACAAGGATTTCCTGATGTGTATGTGTTTGTTATGAAGGTATAACTAGAATTCATTTTCAATACTGGTCATTTTGAAAATTACACATAGAAGTGATTTATTTAAATTTTTTTTTTATCAAATAATAGTTTAATCCACAATTTTCCATGTCAAAATCATGGAAATATTTCAATTTTTTTCTTGAGTTCTGATGAAAACAAAAATAAGTAAATATTCACAGTGGGGACATTTTTCTAAAATAAATCTTTAGTTTATAAACTCATCCACGAACTGGCTGATCACTCAGTTCTGTAATAAGCACTGATATAACTTCACTTGTGTAAAATTCCACATTTGCCTGCTCTCTGTCTCACTGCCGTGAAGGCATTAAGTGGGGAATAGATGGCAGCTACAAACCCTGTTTCAAATATACAGACAGTGATCCTGTGCATTCCTGATGTGGTGAAGCATTGTTACTGCAGCTTCTTCAGTTTCCAGACTTAAAAAAACCCAAAACATTTACAGATGTTTGATGTCCTTTATAACGCCAGTGTGTAATTAGCTGTGATAAAAACCACCTGCATGCCAGTGAGGAAGCACTGTGGAGACGATTGGTTTGTTCCTCAGTGGGTGCCGATACATAAATCAGCACCCTGTGGCCTCTCACAGTGACTCACACAGACACAGACAGCAGCCACCAGACGGCGACTGGACTTGCTCCCATTTGTCATAGTCACTGTGTCTTCCTGCTACCAGCCAACTAGACGCAGGGGATTAGGAGCGGGGACATTTCTATTAGAGAATTACTGCTGCACTGCTCAGTTAACTGCTGCCTCCATTGTGCTGTTTGCTGCTGCAGCTGAGCGATGGGATGGAAGTAGTCTCTACGGCCACACAGATCTTCCAGATGTAGATTAAACTTAGTCCTGGACAATAGACTCTTTTCGCAGGATAATATCTTCTGGTGGGATTTTGTCAGTGTGCAGTGCTGAGATATTTAACCCTTCAGTTTGTGTGATGGCTGATGCCGTTTTCCACAACGTTGATTTGCTCCTGAGCCATTAAGAGGTTAAGCACAGTGAGATGGACATTGATTGGATGTTCGGTAAGAGCTAACTGTGGTCACTGGCTCCTGTCACACATGCTCAGTCTCTATTTGCCTGTCACACACACACACACACACACACACACACACACACACACACACACACACACACACACACAGATATCCAAGAGGTTATACTGTTAAAGATAGAGCACTTCAGGGCTCATTTTATGCAACAGGCCTATTTCCCACTGATGGAAACATGTTCAAAACACAGACAGAACAGTCAGTCTCTTCTATAACAATCATTTCACATCTGTTCCCATGGAAACACAATTCTTCAACAAGGTAATTAGTAATCCAGTGGCATCCCAAGGCCTAATGGCTGACGCGTATTCCACAGAACTGCAAAAAAAAACACATTTCAATTCTCTGTAGAGGGACATTTTCTGTATTTTTATGACCTTGTTTCTTAGATGTCAGCAGTCCGATGAAGACAAAAAACCCCCCAAAAACTCAAACATCTAATCTCATAGCAATGGCGATTGGCCATATAATTTCAAGGTACTTGTAATCTGAGCAGTGACCATTATCATGCCAGAGTTTAAACAGCACAATGCACTTAAATTTGCACAACATCTCCTCAAGGTGAAGTATTCTTCCAAGATGCATTCTTTTACAATACTGAATGCTTTAATAAACATTTACACATTGTATTTTATTCATATGAAAAGCCAAAAAAGACTAATTACTTAAAGTTGATGTGTAAATGTTAAACTATCAATAGTACTGATTCAATGGATGGCATAATAATGGAATCTCTGTGTGAAATCTCAGATTTCCTGCCAAATGAATTTCAGAAACATCAGGATGTGAATAGCCAGGATTTTATATTATATTCCTGTATCACACTGTTCACACCTCTGCACAAATAACATACTTTTTCTAGCTACACATCAGGTGTTCGCTTTATCTTCTCATTTCACTACTTCTGTAGGTTTTTGTCGTTTCTTTTTCTTTTACTTCACCAAGCAAATCTTTGCATGGTGGTCACATTCTCATCAATTGTTGACAGGCAGGTGCACAGAGTGAGATCTCTTTTTTTTAAATCTTGGCGTCATTTTGGAAAAGGAACAAGAGAACAAAAGAAATACAGCTATCCAGGATATAAGAAAAAACAAATACAATGCAAAGTTGTGCAACAGAATTTCGTTTTTTTATCTTTTAAAGCTCATTAAACCTTTTTTTGTGACCCTTCATAGAGGGCTGTGACCCCTGGGATGATGACCACCTGACTTTACAACCTCACGACGTAAAGAAGTTAAACCTCCACTCCAGCAGCAGCAAAATCCTTGATGCATGAGAACTAAAAAATATAATAATGTCTCATACAGAATAATAATTTTCAGCACCAAATATTTTTCCTTTTATACACCAAGTATATTTGATGATAACGTTGTGCTTTTAATAAGATTTTAAATGCAGGCGTTACCCTTGTGTTCTATCAAATTGTTTTATTATCATTATTATTGTAATACTTGTTTTTCTGCTTATGTAAAATAGTACTACCTATTCCACTGCTGGAAGATGTAATCTAACCAAACATATTCGTTTCAACACTGTGAGCTGCCTCTCAACATGTCTGGAACTGTTCACCTTCACAGACGATTCACTTTTTTCAATCAGATCTTCAGACGGCATCTGAGTCCAGATGTGACGATATTTGGAACAGGAGTCTGTTTGGCCTCAGCAGGGGTGAATAAGAGTTCATGCAGGCAGAGAGGGAGATTTGACGGAGCAGAGTCTTTCATCTTCATCGGTTAATGTGTGTGCGCAGCAATTCCTCTCCTGATAATGAACGAGGGGTCAGTACATGAAATTAAGTTAGAAAAGCTGTCAGTTCTCGGCTCATCTCTATTCCAGCAGACTCAGCCCTCGGCTGGTAATTACAGATCTCTCCCTTCCTCTCCTCTCACTCCATCCAACCTTTCTTTTTACTTCCCCCTCAGTGCTCAGCTCTAAATTCACCGATTACTTAGTGCAGCCATACTCTGTTAGTTTCCACCTCCACCACCGCTTTCAGCCCCTCGCAGAGACCAGCAGGAGTGATATTCCTGTCTGGTCGGGGTTATTTTAGCACGCTTTAGAGGATTTGATGATCATGTCGCAGACAGAGGGATGTTTAATAAAACATGCATGTACTTTACAACGTATCTTTGCCATTGTGGTAGCTCCTCCGCAAAAGAAAAAGAAAAAAACAAAACAACTTCCTGTTTATTTTTGCACCACTTTCGCTGACTATGAAACATTATTGCATTGTAAACACTGTAAACACTGCTTTAATTTTCCTGTGTTTTAATTAGCATTAGGTATTTCATTTCCCTGCATCTAAAAGGGCAAATAAAGTGTTGGAGAACTGCGCACGAATCTGATCCTGTACTGATCCTGAGTAAAGCTTCTGTAGTAGCATCAGGCCTCAAATAGTATTTTTGGGAGGTCTGCCTAAACCAGGAAATCCACAACAATCTCTATTGCCACAGGCATCTGCTGAGATTATTGTTTTATCATAGCATCCGATCAGTTATTCACAGCTCTTAACTGAGTGCATTTTTGAGGGACGAAAGCTGCTCAGTTTGCAGCAAAATTGATTAAATCCAAGACAGACACAACACAGCCAAAGCAGTCTGTAACGTTCTTATTAAGCAGACCGTCCCTTGGAATGATACAGTTTTAGATTCAGTAAATCAAAGAACCGGTCAATAAATACCACTCAGTCATTTTTTTAATTTCATAATTGTAGCATTTTTCTTTCCCAGAAAAAAATGGAGCTTTTCCAGGAATTGGTGAGGTGGTCAGGCAGTGAGGTCACACTGAAACCCCTCAGGCTGTGATCAGGTTATCAGTGAAGGTGACACATCCACTCACAGACACAAGGACATTGGCCAGATGCTGACTGACACTCCAGGTACTTTTTACAGCTGGACCCAGCGGCGTGAACATGACACCATCCTGCTGTCTGCTCTGCCAGGACTGCTGGGTAAAGCAGGCAGACGTGGCACCGTTTTCCTCATCTACACTAAGACTAGATGAAAAGGTGCTAAAAGCTTCTTCTGAGGCTTTCTAAGCAACACTTCTGTTTTTGGATACTTCTTGTTTTCATATTTCAGAGGCTTACAAATGTAGGAGAAAAAAATACTACTCTAGGAGACACTTAAAATATCTCAACAGGCAATTTCCTCAGCCATCACCAACTGTGTGAGTGTGTGTTAAAAAGTCTGTCTTCCCAGCCTCCTTCTCCACTTTACAAATGATTAGTCATTACATGCAGGATGAAAGACGGCTTCATAGAGAATAACACATGAAGAGAGGCCATTAGTGGAGGAGCACATAGGCTTCAGACCAGAGGAGGAAGGAGGATATAGTTTAATGGACGCCTTTCCTTCTGAGCTGTGAAAGAAAAAAGAGATTTGCTTGCCTCTGTCTCTTTTCTTGGTTCACTCAATATCACTGGCGGTCTGCTTAGAAAGCCAATGTATTGATTTAAATTTATATTGGGAAAGAATAAAGTCAGACAGAGAAATAACATTTAAGACTTTAAAAGGTTGAAGATGAAGTTTCATAGTTGGCATTTCGCTGGCAAATGAATATGTTTGCCTGTAAAATGCCAGAGTTTAAATACATGACCGCTGAAGGAACCGCTTTGAAAGTAGCCGTGGGACAAACATCTGTGAAGGAGAACTGGCGTGCAGAGGCTGCATCCTGAAACGCTGCTTTCATTCCTTTGAACGGGAGCTCCTTTGTGATATGGCTTCTGAATCAGAATAATTTCAGGCTAATTGTGAAGCTGTCAGAGGGAGAGTGACTTGACTGTTAATGGTAATCACTTGGTAATATGTGTTTTCCGTCTTCACTCTTGTTTCCAAAAAGATTCCGAATGGAATCTATCTGATCTCAGTCTTTCTCTGTTTTGTTCTTTTTCTCTCCAACCTCCAGCCCTCCAGAACCTTTTCTATCCATGGCTGTGTTTGACAAACCTTTCTGTTTCCATTATATAGATTGTAAGCACCAAGAAGGAAACCAAAGCCAGCTTCCAGCATTTGCACTCAAGGTCACCTCTGCTTTCCTAGCTCAAACACAAAAGACTTAAAAGCCTGTGTGCTGACCTGCTTCTGTAACACACTAACACACCAATACTGTTACTTTAGATTGTGGATTTTCAGCATCAGGTACTCTCTTTTGAGTACCACTGTGATTCAAAGATTAGATTTACAGCACCGCAACTGAAAAATGATGTGTTGCCATGTCCACTTAGCACATATCAATCCTACTTCCTACAATACATGAGTCATAAATGAGATATCTTACAGTACATGTTTGTCTGTCCTGTGTCCTACCTCTGTGTGTAGCGTAGAGAGCTGCAAAGGTGACAACAAAGAAGGTGGTTGAATATTTCCCAGCATTCACCAGGTGCGGGAAGGCCCTCTTGGTGTCACGGTAACGCCTCAGGCATTGGATGAAACGGAACCAGGCGGGCAGACACTGGATGATGGCTCGCAGACCGTAAGAGTAGCTGTGGCATACGTAGTTACCAGGATCTGGAATAGAATATATCAGTACACTTTCATTTGACCATCTTGTTCTTTCCGTCCTTTCCCCTGCCTTTTCCTTTAAGCAATGCCCCGTCCACATTCCTCTTCTGAGGCTACGGCTACACGAAAACGAAACGAGGTTTTTTTTGAAAACGGGTTCGAAAATTCTTGCGACCACACGGAAACGCGCTGCTGTCCAGACGACAACGATGAAACGATACAGTACACACGCCACTGTGTCACGCCACGCTGTGAGACAATAGAGAGGTGTTAAAATTGGCTCCCAGCGTCAACGTGTGGCTGACGCAAAAACGTTTTTGCTGTAACAATGGAAACGAAACGAGGCCGTTTTCAAACTTTCCCACTCTGGAACCCGTTTTCAAAAACTATCGTTTTGGGGTAGTGGGAACGCCGGCTCCGTGTGGCCGCGACAGCGAAACGATAAGAGGCTGCGTGTAGTTTCACCTTTTGAGTGGCAAAACATTTTATGGTCCATTAGCTCCTTGTTAATTGGCAGAACACAGGCTGAGGTGTCACTCAGGGGAGAGCAATTCAAATCTTGTTTGTGTCATCTTTTTCTGACAAAAAGGCTCAGGTCCGTCAACAGAACAATCACCGCTACTGCACCATCATGCAACCCAATGAATATACTGAAATCCATGTGACCTCTTCTAAAATGTTTTGTGCATTTAATTCTACTTTCCCACTTTCCTAAACAGGCCTCTTCTTAGTGCATCTGTGTATTTTCCTACACACTTCACAAGCGTTCCTAAATGTTGTGCAAACAGTTCATGTTTCTACATAAACATACATATACAACGATATCTCCAAGTTTAATTATTTCTAGCGAAGACAAAATTAAAATAGACAGCAACTGTTTAAATTTATTATTGTCAACAGAAGCCGCTGTTAATACAGAAAGACAATTGTGGATTTACCTTTTAATACTGCATTTATTTTTTCTAAACACAATATCATTGCACAGAAGTGAAAAATAGATTTAATACAAATTAATGCAAGTCTTGGTATTTTATTCTTTCAGTTGTCAAAACATAAACCAGTTTTTCTCCTTGAGGAGTCCAGATATACATATATATACATACATATACATATATATATATATATATATATATAAATATATATATATAAACTGTACATATATATATTTTTATGTTACAGGGACAAAGTGAAACAGACATTAAAGAGGAATGTAAAGTAATTCTGATTGCAGATTAATGTCTAACCTTTTAAACTGGGCAGCAGTCCCTTGCTGTTCCCCCACTGGAGCTCGAATATGTAGAAGCAGATGAGATACTCCAGGTCCATGAGAACAAACACCAGAGAGTTGAGCTGATCTGCCAACCAGAAGTCAGCAAATTCCACACGGTGAAACGGTGCAGTGAACACACGAAACTGGAAGCAAATCGGAGTGGACAGAAAAAGAGTGAGAAGACAGAATGCCAAGGAAAACCTTTGCAATGGCAGTTAGTAAAATGTTTGTGCATTTCCGAATACACCTTGGCTGACCTTACAAACTTCATTTAAACAGAGTTTCAACACAGAGACAAAATTAGTCAAATAATTAGTGTGCAGTACTTCAGCAAAGCAGAACATGTCAGGGAGCAACCTCTGCTGCAACACATAAAAGGGTAAATCCTCCAGACTACCTTATCAGCCAGCCACAGGATGCTCTGATGAGTCACGCTTTGTGCTGATGAGCATGACTTGTTTATTTTTGTGTTACTAATCATTGGTATATAGAACAAACATTAAACAACCTGGCAGTGTTTTGAGGCCTGTGTCTATGGGCATATTATTTGGGATATGGCTCTGGCAGGAACTCAACTATTGACCAAGCTTTGTAAAATGATACAACCTGCGTGACTTTTTCCATTTAGCCTGCAGGCCACATCTGACATTCAGGAGTGATTGTACACCTCTTTCTCTCTCTGTACTCTCAGACAAAAAAAACTCACATAGTCTTCTTTAACTGCAAATGTCAAAGCACATTGATCTTTTTTTCTATAGTTTTTTTTTTTTTCAACGCAAACATACACACACACACACACACACACACACACACACACACACACACACACACACACACACACACACACACACACACACACACACACACATCAGGCAATTACAAATTGCTCTTAACCTGTCAATCAAGCTCTGTATTGATTGAGTGGATTTCTCACTTATATCCACTCTGAGTGGATGTCTAAAGGCTAATCCTGATGCACTCATGTGGTAAGGTTTTCATTTCTTGAACAAACACTTGTAAAGATGGTGCTAGTGCAGCAGTTTGTCCTATCATGAAATGTTTTGCGTGCCGTTTGAAATCAGAGGAAATTGGCTCATATGGCAGTGATAAAATTTACAGCACTGCAGACTGAACGCTCCAATGAAACTACAGTTTCTCCTGAAATATACTACCTCACTCACTGCTTAATCCGCCTGAGTAACAATCATAAAGATCCACTCGTATTTACTCTACTTTTTGCAGGCTGTGGGGATGCTACAGGATCAATCATGACTGAGACTACTGAGTCTCATCATTGGAGGAAGCTGAGGGAGCATGCTGGGGACTGTGGGGAGCTGTGAAGCGAAGGACAAAATTATGAGGAGGGGGTCTACAGAGAGGAGGAGGGCTGTAGAAGTGGAGGGAGAGGAGGAGGGACAGGAGGAGGGACAGAGGAGCTAAGGGCATCAGCATACTGATAGATCCATGTCTGTAATGATTGCACAGTCACAGCCTCCATCTCCCCTGAGACCAACTGCATTCTATTATCCCTCAGCCCTCAGCCCTCTGTCTTACTACACCCCCCTATATGCACACACACGTACATGCACCCCCCTCCGCCTCCCACCATCCGCTCCCCTGCAGCCTTGTAGCTCAGTGTAGACAAAGAACAGAGTAACAAGAGGGGTTTAGTAAACATGCGACTTGAGATGGATATCTGGATTGTAGCTGCATTAATTGGGGGAGATTGCGGGAGGCACACAAACATCGCACACACAATCAGGCACACTTAAAATAAAAAACAATAAAGATCAAATAACACAGTTGTGGAAAAAAAAAACCTCTCTTCAATATCTTTGTGTTGCTTTAGGATCATAAATGACATGATGACAATCCTTAAACGTAAACTACGAGTTTGACTGTGTTTCAACAGAGCTTGCCTTCATTTGTGTGCACAAGGTAACATTTTATTTGGTTAATTGGTAATAAAATCTGATAAATACATTTTTAAAAGCATATTCGATTTAATTTTGGAGCAAGTTCGTGTAATGAAACTCGTTTAAGATCGTTAAAAACTAGATGAGTACATATCGACTAAAATTTTGTTTACATCTATATTTATTTCGATAAACTGCACATTAAACCCGGTTCTAGTCCTGAAAACTGAGCAGCAGGGAATGGATCTTAAATGAATTTGTTTTGGTTTGTTAAGGCAGTGCTTATTTACTGCAGTCTCACAGTTGTAAACATTTGTTACTTTACTCCCATGAACCCTGATGCTTAGCATCTATTATTTATCCAATGATAATCTAACCCTTGATACACTACAAAAAGAAGTGTGAAGAAAATTTAGGAAATGAACAGCAGATCACTTGACCGACCAGCAGTTTGAGGAGCCAGAAACGGGATTTGTAGTAGCCGGTCTTGAAAGGGTTGATGAGGAAGAGCACCATGAAGCCATAAAGGATGAGAGGGTTGATCTGCATGGGGAGGTAGATGTACTCTGAGTAGAGACAGGAGAGGATGCTGAGACACCACAACACACCCAGGAAACCAGCAATCTGCAGCACGGAGAAGGGAAACAGAAAGAGACTGGCATTAAAAGAAAGTTACTAAGACACATGGTCACAATTAACAAGGCAATCTGAATAATGTAATGCAAATTACGTTCTGTTTTGTATGTATAGACTATAAATAAAACCCTGTGGACATCAGGGCTGTGCTGACAATGTACTCTTTAATCTTGAATATTCTTGTGACTAAACCACCTCATTCATTACCAGAGCACATAAAAAATAAAGGATGATCATCAATTTAAAGAAAGTTATCTTCATGAAGACACAGAGCTCCCCTCCATAAACAGGGGCAAATGCATTTGCGTTTGTTTTTATCTAACCTCAAACAGGTGTTGGTGTGACAGGTTGTCTCGGGGATTAATTTCAAAGATGAGGACGTGGTTGACTCCAGCCTGCCTCCATCCGTAAGTGTTAATGCCCAACAGGAAGAGGAACTGGATCAACAGGAAACCGCCACGATAGATCCGCACCAGAGGCCACACGTTCTCAAAGCGGATGAACACAGCACCTAAAAAACACAATATATTATCTACTTTTGAAGATTGGATATGACACCTGACTGTGTGCTTGATCAAAAATATGTGGGAAAAACAATGTATGCCTCCAATTCCGGCTCACAATAAATGCACTAAAACTATCAAATCTTTTAGTGACACTTAGGAAATTGGGAAGGATTCAAAACCACACGGAAAAAAATCCATCCGAATGTTGCATACCAGTGAGAACAAAGGCGATGGCAAGGATGATGAAGAAGCCACAGTAGAGACCCACACGAAAGGTTGTCCAAGCCAACGCAGGCTGAGCCAGGAAGAGAAGAATGCAGAAAAAACACGGTAAACGCACACACCTCACCAATGCATAGGAAATTAACATGCTCACTCGTACTGTTTACACACACCCAGTCTTTTTCAAATAAAACCCATCATGTGACAACTTGCAAACTTGCAACCACTCTGGCTCCTTTTATCGGCCTGATAGGCTTGATGATATCTATTATGCAGGTGAATGCAGGAGGAATGGAGACATCTGACGATTTAAGTCAGACATGGAATAATAATAACAGCAGATATCATTTTGGAGACATAGTGCCACATGCATCTATTATTTCCAAGAGATATCTTGTCTGTTCCACAATGGAAAGGCACTTATAAAATCAATATTGAAGACTGCGATAATTTCCTCTCTGTCTCTTCTGATCGGACTCACATGGTTTCCCCTCAAGACAAACCTCTCACCTTTTGTCTGTATCCTGTATGCACCACCAATAAAATGTATAATGACAGTAATGAAACTGTCAATATTATCTTAACAAGTTATTAGAGGACTGCTTCTCCCAAAGTAAAAGTACAGCACTGTACAAAAATCAAGAGCTTCTCCTCCTTTTTTCAATATTTTGCTTCACAGTAGCCAAACTTTGAAGTAATATTTTAAGTGGTCATGGACGAAAACCTTCTGAAGGTCTTTCAAAGTTTTTCTTTGGACATCGGCTACTTTTTTAAATTTATTTTCAGTCCAGTCCTTATTCCTAAGCCACTTAACACAATAATTCAAGCATAAAAAAGGCTCTTGTCTCAAGGAATGACCAAGTGTTATTTCTATGTATAACAGACAACTTAGCAAAGAACCAATTCAAAATTGTATCTTTAGGAACCTATCACAAAGACACATCACTGTTTCCATTTCATCACTTGCATCTATGAGAAACACCGAAGACATATCGCAGTTTGACAAGCATAAAATAATAGTTTTGCACCGACAAGGTTGAATTCCCTATGAAATATTAGCTGCATGATGTGCAGTGTGTCCTCCAAAAAAGAGAGAAAAGGCTGGAGTATGCCTTATTACACAAGAACTGGACTTAGAATTAGTGGCAACAGGTCTTATGGAGTGAATCCTCATCAGAGCCCAGACCTCAACATTATTAAAGCAGTGTGCCGAGCCGAGCCAAGCCAACTTTATCTATAAAGCCATTTAGAAAACTGCTACCAGGAATAAAAAAATAAAAATAAAATAGATATAAAATAAATAAAAGGACAAAACACAGTGTGGGATCATCTTGACAGAGAACGGAACAAAAGGCAGCCAACATCCAAAGCAGAGCTTCGAAATGTCCTTCAAGAAGCCTGGAGAACTGTTCCTGAAGATTACTTCAGCAACAGGGTTCAGACTGTGCTGCAGTATAAAGGGGCTCAGACCAAACATTGACTTTCAAGCGCGTTAGAATTGAATGTATGAAGTAACAATGTTTTGTTACTCAGAGGCCACATCAACACACACTCTTGTCCTCAGGAAGAAAATTGCTCCACATAACTAAAGCTCTCCGGTTTTAAACATTATTCATGGCAGTTATTATTCAGGGGTGGCTTAAATCTTTTGCACAGAACCGCTGACACAACTAAGTATTGAGAAAGTTCAGTATACTGCGCACATTACGGACGACAACCTAGTGTCAGTATCAGTTGTACCTGAGCTGCACCCAGTGGTGGAACTCTCAACCTCTTCATGGCCCTCTGACGATCTCCTCCTTCCAGCTCTGAAGTCACTAGGGTCTAGACACAAAAATGTATGATTACGCTATAGCATTTTTCTTGTATGGCTTCCAGTATTAAAGTGTGCATGAGAGTGTTTGGGTGTGAGCAGGCACCTCCGTCTCACTGATGAGCTGCGTGATCTTCTTGCATGTGTAGAAAGGTGCCACCTCCACATGAGACACACGCCAGTCTGCTCCACGAGAGGTATCCAGGATCTTGTCATGCTTCTTCAGGATCTTACGGAAACCAGTGAAGTTCAGGTTCTGGAGGAGGCAGCAAAGAAACAACTGTGCTATATCTATGACAGACAAACAGACTGGAAAGTCACTCCTGCTGAAAACATAAAGCATAGCTCAGCATTTGCTCACATACAAATTGCAGTGATTAATACTCTTAAAAATCGCTTTTTTCACTGAAGAACTTCAATCAACTCTGCGTGCAGACTTGTCTCTACTGTGCATGAAGGTGTGTGATGGAAACCTGGTAATTCTGGAGCAGGATGAGGCTGAGGTAGAACTCGCTGAAGGCTAGCTTCAGGTCCTTGATGTTGTGGTGTTTGCAGCGCTCCTCCTGCGACAGGTGAAACATTGTCTTGCGTTTCCGCAGGCCGGGTGGAGCATTGCTCTCCCGCTGAGCGTCCAGTGATGACTGCAGCTCATTCTGCAGCGTTGCAAATCTTCTCTGAGCTTCAGCAAGCTTTTCTACAAAGATGAGAAGATAGATGATAAGATGATCAATTAGAGACAAAGTTTTTGAATGTTTCTTTACTCAGGGGCCACATTAACACGCACTCTTGTCCTCAGGAGGAAATTGCACCACATAACTGAAGCCCTCCAGTTTTAATCATTGTTTATTATTCAGAAGTCGTATCCAGTATAACTAAATTCATTAAATTAAATATTGCCTCTTGCCTTTTACTACTGTCACTGTATGAACAAAATATTTTTAGGTTCCTATAACATGACTCAAAAATGTGGTATTGATTAGTAATAAAAACAAGAAAAAGAAAAAGAAATCTTGATCATTTCACAGTTTACTTATTATATTTTTAAACAATTCTTCCCGTAGAGGGGTAAATAAAAGACAGCACGAGATTACAAGTAAAAAGAACAAAAAGTCTAATTTTATATATTCTCATCCCACCTGAAGCATGATCATCGGGGCTGAGCTGACATGTACAATGCTGCTGTGAGGAACCATTATCTGGGTCAGAGACAGGTTCATACATGCCGAGAGGAGGGGATCACACAGGGACTCAACTTGCATTTCATTAGCTTCCCTTGCAGATCGACACACTTTCTGAGAAAGTCTCATTCTTTGACTGCTTAAAGATTTTTTTAACCACGAGTTATAACTTGAACGTCTTGAATTTCATGAATGAACACCAATCAATTGTCTAAATATTTTTCTTTGTCTCATTTATGTCAGTCTTCTCTTTCTTCTGTTTTTTTTTCTCTCAAAAAATATTCTTCAGGTAACTAAAGTAACACAAGAGAATTTGGCAAATTTTTCACTCTTTGGCTTCCCCCTAAAGTTTTGGGCTGTAACACCACTGTCATAAAAACAAGCCCTGCATATGTACAGCCATGCACATAAATGAAGCCAACACAATTCCACAAAAATGTCAGGAAGCCGTAAAGCAAAACAATGTGGTGTGGGGCTGGAAACGTTAAGCCTGTGAACTATACTATCTCAGCCTCTGGGTGCTACGGTGTACTTTAAAACGAGCCATCATTATAGGGTTCACAAACTTCTCTAGTGTTGCTACACATCCAAGCCACTTAGTTGCTGCTTACAGTTCTGCCTTTGTACTTATGAGCTTTGAGAGGGTTTAGGTGTGGGCGCACTGGTTAGATGATAAATTCTCACTTTTCTCATCTCGGCACTCATCTTTGTATTTTATTTCAGCCTATGCTAAGTGAAAACAAGCTAAGCTTGGAAACTAACTGTGTGTAACACTTTTTGAAGAATTTTCAGCTTTGGAAAAACCTTGTAAGTTTTTCCAGCTGAAGGAGGAAACACATTACAAACAGACTTGAAGTAAAAATAAGCAGACTCATATTTTCTTGCAGATCTAAATTCAAATCAAATCAAATCAAACTTTATTTAAATAGCATTGTTCATACTAAAAAGCAGCACAAAGTGCTTTACATAATAAAATCAATAATCAAATCAATTCATGCATAAACTCACACACAACATCACACCGACAACCACACTGCACACATACCCCCCACCACCCTCCAACATGAGCAACATCAATATCGATAACAATCAACATTAAAATCTGGCTTGACGCTGAAGTGAGGAAACAGTATCTTGGGGATCTGTCCACACCGGGAGCCAGCCCACCAATGACCACAAAGGCCGCCACCACGGGGAACCGCCCAGATCAGGGCAGGCCGGCATCCACACCACAGCCAGGGCTGCAGTGCAGGATCCCCCAGCCACCCCGAACCAGAGCGATCCCCACAGCAATGACCCCACAGACCGAGTAGGCATAGTCCCCGGTGTGGAAGATCCCCCTGAGGAAAAACACTGGATACATAAGTGTATAATAAGTATATAATAAAAAAATAAAAATTTAAAATAATGGAGTAATAAAAGTAAACTAAACCAAACCAAAAATAAATAATTAAATGAATAAATAAATAAATAAAAATACAGATCTATATGTAAATGCAGTCTGCTTAGAGTCAAATTTGCTATAGTTTGAACCAAGCTTCCAGCATGACGGTCTGAGAAACCAGGACTATACTCAATCTTTCACTCAGTCTTTAACTGAGAACGCTGCTAAGGGCTCACTGGTGACTTTCACGCTCTGCTGCTTCTACTCTCCTTGACACACATTCTCAGGATTTCGCAATACCCGCTTTACAGCTCTTTGTGACATCTAAGTTTACAGTAATCCCTCTACCGGACTTGTACAGCCTCTCATATCAATGCTTGACAACAGCAGGAGGCGTGAGAAAATCTAGAAACCTAGAGCCTGCCACACATAGGTTTAGATTAAATCTGAGGCCTGAGGTGGAAAAACAGAAGACAGGGCTTAACAGTTCATCTGTGTTTAGGTAATGAACCATAAACAGACAGGTGTTGGTGGTTTAGATTTACACTGACGTGGATTATGTGAAACCTTTTGTTCTTTCTCAGCTTTCAGAAACTCACAGGGTAATAACTGTTATACTAAAACAACAGTCTGCAAACTTAGCAAAATCTTCTTTTTCATTTTGGAGTCTGTAGAACACATGATAGTGAAAGTGTTTGTCCAACAGGCGGCATTTTAGCACAATACAGCAGAGTGGCTTTCAGAGGTCAAGGACCCTTTTCAGAGGGAAATACTGATAGACCGAGCAGTGTGTAGGCAGATTCCTTACGTAAAGTCAGCACACAATTTATCTCTACCTCTACAACCTCGTCAGCTTTTTTATATCATTGCCCACACACACACACAAGCAGACTTAGTGGCATGAGATAAAGCTGCCTGTAGGACACAACTCTGTAATTCTTGCTTCACCCTTCAATGCATGGAGGATAAACAAACACAAGATCAGAATCAGACAGACATGTTGATGTTTTCATACACAGCATTTCACCAACCTCGCTCCCCTGGTCTGCTGAGGAGACAGTGACTCACTGACCATTATACTGAAGTGGTGTATGACTCTGCTGCCGTTGGGAGACTGTCACATGTCACACAAAGCCCTGAGATAATTAAAAATCCCTGCTAAATGATTGTTTTGTCCTATTCCACTCCTTACCGTATCCCCATGATATTCATACTTACTGCACAGAGGTTAGGATAGTTAAATTTTATCATTACAAAGTGAATCAGTTCCTACTGTACTATCAAGCTTTCATCTGCACATTTTTCTCTGTGAAAAGCAGAGGATATATGCTGTCATTATCTGCAGTAAATCATGTATCAAAATCAAAGACTGCTTAACAAGATGTCTACAGCAGCTCACTGCAAGTTTCTGACATATGCCAGCGACTGCAGCAACCCATGTTGTTAGAGAAGAAAACTGAAGAGATTCAAACTTCCATCATTACTTCAGTAAATCAGTGTCCTGCTTATAAGGGCCACAATAATTTGGACCCCCTAAATTGACTGCTTTTACCATCAGTCAGGCAATAATGTCCCATCATTACGAGGTGGAACAATCTCCAGTCAACTTCTGATGACTTAGTGAGCATGCAGTCTTACAAATGGCCTCCAGAGGAAGCACTGCCCGTCTCTACTGTGGGTTACCACTCACTTCCTCTGAAGTCACGTTCAAGACTACAGGCAACCTTGTGGGACCAGAATACCAGAATATGTTATGGCGACCATCTCATGTTACACAGCACACACATTCTCCCTCACTCCCTGAAATACACACAGGCAGGCCTGCTCCCGTAAACATGACCACCACCGGTTACTTCAATTCAGTGACCAAGATCAGACATAATGTCTCAGACTGAAACCGTTTCTTACCTCGTTGTAGGAGAAATACACTGTGTACAATGATGGTGGATGCTTATACAGCAACACTACATCATTTATTTATAAAAGATTTGTAAAAGATACCAAAATTAAGATATGATGTAAGATGTCAAGTTAAGCAAAATGAATTAATGATGAGGTCCAGAGTTTAATACAGATGTAGGAAGTATTTTTCATTACTAGAATTTATAGTTTTATTGCTAATTGGGACGCACGTTAAAATCTGACATCAACATGAGTCATAGCAAGTGCTTTTAATTTGGTCATGTCAGGTCATGTCAATGTCAGACATCAACGACATCAGCACTCCAAAGAGCTTTTTCAATCCGATCTTGCAATCTTATCGTATATTATAAGAGCGGTTATCAGTACCATTTTATGTAGCACCAAGGTTTTCTACAGGAAAAACTTAAAAAGTCTCTATCACTGTATCTCTCTGGTCAACTGAGTCATTATTACCACCTAACTAGAGGCAGAACTGATATACAGTTCCTGCTGCTTTTTTATACAGAGGATAGATCTGGACATGACTTTGTAGAGGGTAAGGGGCACACTGCAATCTGTTGTATATTCAGCTTATATTCTCTCTACGTAAATTAATTCATTAAGAAAAAGCAATACAATCTAAATAAAATTGCAAGAGAAACTTTCAACTGACTTCATAATTTGTTGGCCTGTCAGACTAAATTGTACACCATAAAATTGTTAGAAAAGCAATTCCAAGCGATTTTTCCAATCGTCCATCTTGTCTGATGTCTTTTGTATACCTGAGTAGAAAGTGTTGATTTTCAGAAGCTCCTTCTCACAGGTCTGGAAAAACCTCTCCTCAAACTTTGCGTAGTATCTCTTCACTGTGTCTTCGTCTGTGACTGGAAGATGAACAAAGACAAAAAGAAATAAAAAAAGAAAGAAAGACAGACAGAAAGAAAGAAATGGTTATTGACTGTTTGTACAAGGAAACAATTACATGAGTGAGGATATAAAGTACAGCTGAACATCTACAATATACTTGGGAGTGGATCGGTGATAGAAAAGTTTGTTCATTGACTTGTTTTATATTAGGTTGAGAGGCACTAAAGGATCAAACCACATCCCAGCTTCCTGTAAAGGATGGTAACAAGAACAGTGAGGGCAGGAGTGCTCATATACACAGCTAATATCACAAGGTAAGAGCCACCATATTTATACATCAGAATACCATTTTTTCCTTTCATGTTAATAGTTAGCTGTATAAAGTACCTCTTGCTGTAGTTACAACTTTTTTTATTCCATTTTTTGGACCAGAAAGAATCTCTTGATCATCTGCACAGTTTTTTTTTTCATTGTGAAATTTCACAAAGTATTGGACAGACAAAGTGTGAGCGTATTTGTCTTAGTAACATGGTTAAGTTATTCAGTGGGCTGGATTTTAGTGAAGCCTAATCAGTAACAACATGCTGTTACTAATGAAGCCGATAGCTGTATAACACTGTAGTTATATCAAAAACAAAAATATGCATTCAAATAAACATTTCTTTGCTTTGAAGGATGTGTGCTGTCAGTTTTGGTTGTCACTGAGATTCGTTTTGGTGTATTTATTAACTTCTCGGGACTTAACTACCGAATCTTCCAGAAACTCTGTGCATTCCTGTCAGGTTCATCAATGCTCAGGCAAGCAGACACGCATTCAGAGTTGGAATTAGATCAACAGCTTTTTCCTGTCTCTCCTCTGTCTAACCCAACGCTGCATGTCTTTTTCAGGACCAGCCAATTCAATCAGTATTGACGCTCTGTCTCAGATAATCCTCGGCCTCATTCACAACAGGCTACCCAACACCTGACAGAGTTTAAAATGTAGCCAAGGGCCAGTTACTGTAAAAAGGCACATTCACGGAGACACAAACATGGTTGCAGTTCCATTCATGTCATCATTTTGTTGTTAACATTACCTCAAACAGGCCAGAAAAAACAATGACAACTTGTAATTCTTTACAGGACAAGATCCATTTACCAAACCATCATACAACAATCAATTCACAGTCCATGTATTTTATATAATCTATGGAAATTGTCTCATTACTCAAATGAGCCATGTCACATTTAGCTAAATGTAAAGAAGTTTACTTGAAGCACATTAAAGTGAAAAAAAGGGTTCTAAATAAAGTAGTTAATGTCAGATCAAATAGTAAATTTGCTTCGTAAACATATTTGACACAGTAATAAGAAACAGATGCCCCAGGCAGCAGCCTGTCAATGACTGATCTATTCACACACACACACATGCCCAAACACACGTGAACACATCTATATTTGCAGTTAGGGTGTAGAAGATTGAGAGGAAAATGGGCAAAAGTATTTCAGCTTTACAAGAAAAATAAATTAAAAACTGCCTCCATTTCTGTGAGTCGATTGGAGGTTAATTAAAGTGTGTTTAAGACATTATCAACACTACATGGCCAAAACTAAAGTGTAAAGTCACTCATCCGAAGCATCTGGTACAGTACAGAACCCACAAACAAAGCAAATGGTTTGCACAGTTCGGTTGCAACCACGGCTCTACAACTCTGCACATCCCAGCCACGTCAGCACCTGCCAGCAGACAGGACGAGCGTGTGGCTGCTGCAGATGGATGGATGACTGGATGGAGAGAAGCACGTCTGAACTACTGAACGATTGGCTGACCAACATTAGCAGGTTAGCTGAGTGAGTGAGCACCTGACTGGCCTGCCTGCAACGACACAATGACTGATGGTGTAACACACTGCTTTGGATAGACCCGCAGGAAGGAAGCAAACTGAGCTGTAATTCAAAGTAAAAGGTTACACTGCTAATTAACCCAATATGAAAGAGCACTGAAGGAGAGAATCGTGGAGGAAGAGAAGAGGAGTTAATGATCAGTCAGTAATTTAAATATAAGGATTGAAATAACTATAAATCCAAAAAAAAAATCAATCAAACTAAAATGCACGAGTCCAGGTAAAATACATGAATTAAAATGAACAACATAAAGCTCAATCAGAAACCTGCATCCTTAAGGGACAACTGTATCATACATCTTTACAGCCAGCTTATAATATTACATAACAAATATGGTAAGCAAGGTTACGTATTCAAAACTTTTATTTTAATAAAAAAAGGCCCTTCCAGGAAATTCTTACAATATGTAATACTTTACACCACTATCATGTACCATCCTTAAAATCCTCTGTGGCATTTAATCCTAAACCTTCAAGTGGTGCTTAGAAAAAAATGAGGAAAATGCCAGGAACATTAGCCATGACTCAAAAGACTGAAAAATAAATCTCATCAGTTAACATTTCTGATTGCTTTCATCACTATTCTGAAATAATTTGTCCACTGATGTCAGAACTGAAAAACAGTGCGTTGCAGGAAGTGGAGCTGTGCTGGATGAAAGTGGAGTTGTAAGGGTAGTTTTCAGGTACAAGAGAGGTTGTGAAATGACTCTGCACCTGTCTCTTTGTCTACTGCCGACCTCTTACAGAGAAAAGCACATCAGTGTAGGTGTATAAGAGCTGCACACAGAATATGTACACATCTTTTTATGTTGATAAATTTATATATGTGAGGCATGTGATGTGTAACAACAAAGGAAACAGTCATAGCTAAGGTCATCTTTGAATTCATCCGCACAGCTGTGGATTTCACTGATGCTCCACTGAGAGACCACACCATCCTCTCTGCTGCTACTCCAACGATTTTGTCATTTCCCTCTTCTCGATCCCAGACTTAAATCTTGTTGTACTTTGCCAACTCTCTATCTGTCATTTAAATTTAGCTGCACTGCAGAGAAAATGCATCAAAGCCTAATTACGGAAACACTGTACACTCATACTGCGACATGTGGTACAACATGTAATCAATGCTCATGTTAATCTGACAGTGTCTCTGTCGGCTTACACGGTATGGTTTCTCATTATCTCTACTCTAGATGGATGATAATAAAGATGGCTTTTAGAAGCCACCAGCGTTCACTAAAAAGGTCTGAAGAAAGAAAGAGAGAATATTAAAAGGACACAAAAGGATAGTTATGTATATCCTTATTTATGTCCTTAGTCCACGGATAAATTCAAGCTGACTAGTGTCTGACAAATCAGGAAATATAATTTATTGGCAACAAAAAAAAAATCTATATATGCTTTGATTACATTTAACAACATTTACCTAAAATGAATTAAAGCCATGCAACCATAAGACCCACATTTTTCTCACTTACAATTAAACTGATAAATTAGTTATTTGACCAAGTGGTACAAAATGCATTTGGAACAGTAGATCCAGTCCTGTATATTGTGCTCATTCACTGGCGTGATGTTTCCAGACAAAGAATTGTGCTAGTAGCTAGAAAAACAACTCTTGACCTACAGTATTCCCATGGTGGCTTGTAGAAGGCAGCCCCCCCACTCCACTATCCCCTTCTTCTGTAGATTGTATAAATAAATGATGAGACAGCTTCCCCAGAACCCTTCTCCACTCACCCCCCGAAACAGTTCACTCACATACACACACTCCCCACCCCCAGCATCTTATATTCCTATAGAGGCGCTCAATGAAGCGACCCCATAAAACCAGCGTATAAATCCATCATGGAGACCCTCTAAGTTGCTTACCATGACCAGGATTTGGACAACAGCAACCTACACTATCACATACTGAATAACTTAACACCACCAAACTGACTTTGTTTGTGTTAAACTTTTAATATTCAGAATTCCTTTGTGTTTGGATCTACTTTTACTTGTATTCACTCAATTATGTTTCATTCTAAAAATTGGTGTTCAATTAAAAGAGACCAGGAGGATATAAACACACCAGGAGGAGGGACAACAAAGATATATTCTGGGAACAATTGGGCCTGGAGAGATGGGAGGATGAAATAGTATCTCTACTACAACAATCTTCTAAAACAAAAACACAACAAAACCTTCCATAAACTTAATGCCCCCCTTTTTAAGCTCCATTTATCCCATTCAATAACACCTCACTGATAGCAGGACTCATAGGGGATATGAAGAGGCCATTATATCATGATTGCACCCATAGTAGATTCACTAATCTCTCCCCTGCAAGCACACAGATGTAAATCACAAGCACAGAGGAAAAAATAATAAGCTATAAAAGGGAATGGGATTGACTTAACTCTGGGCTGATATCAATCTAGTAAGACAAAAAGAGTAGAAGCGTAAAAACAAACTCAATGGCCTTTACTGCCAGGCTTTAAGGAAGGAAGCCAAATACTAAAACCAGCCAGACACCCTCCCCCCCTCCAATCCTCCACCCCGCCTTTTTTCTCACTTATTCCCATTCAGCCCTCCAGCCACAATTAATTCTACCAATCATCCCTCTCATCGAGGCCATGGGAGCATTAAGAATGCACACTCACTGGGCTAGACTGGCAGCCTGGGAGGACCGGAGGCAGGATGAGGAACCACCGTAGCTCCCAATTCATTGTGTACTATTTATACTGCCAGAGAGCAAGCTAAGCAGATGCAAAAAGTAAACTACATCCATGAAGGGTAGTGAATGATATGATGGAGAGAATCACACATTTAACACATTTCTAGAAGTGATAATATGTTTGTCTTGTGTGTGTGTGTGTGTGCGCGCGTGTGCAGAAGGAGCCAGAGACACATGTGATGAGTAAATTACCAGCAGCCAAGTGAATACCAGAGTAGAAACGAGAGGCCAGATGGGGTGTGAGATGATCCCAGGAAGACACAAAACCCAAACACACTGGAGAACGACATGAGAGCATAACTCTGAGGGATTGATAGAGGCAACAATACTGAGTAGAATCTGGGAGGGAAATGATACCGGAGGGGATGAAGATGGAGTCGTAAGTGTATGGAGAATTTTAAATCATCAAAAATCTGAAGGTGTAAAGAGGCAGGGTGGACGCTAAGAGAAAGATCAAAATGTGATTTTAAATCAGATTATACAGATCTCAGGAAAATGATGACTACAAGCAAGTGGATAGTGAAAAGCAACAGGAGTATCAAAAACAAGACAATCTAATGTCAGTGAAAATGTTTTTTAAACGGTAACAAGTCCCGTCAAGACTGCTGAAAGGAAGGTCATTCATAGAAAAGAATAATGGGTATAGATACTTTAATTTTTTTATATAATGCTATTATTAGCCATATTATTGTTAACATACATGATCATTTTCTGCGATATAGTGTGTAGTCTGTCATAAACAGGCTAAAATAGTGGTTCTGGTAAGATGCTGTCAGTGCTGGGTAAGAGATATTCTCCCAACATCATTGTGTTACAATAGACCATTTTCACAAGCAATATTTCAGGTGTAGGAAAAGCAAAGACGTAAACATTTAAATTAATGTATGATTGTGCATGCGTGTCTTACTTTGACCTTATTAATTTGTCTGACAACAGTTTTCCTCGTGATAAAAAGTGAATACGCATGCTGAGAAAAAAGGTTTATTGTAGATGTCATGGGATCAGCTAAAAAGTAAAAGTACAGAAAAAGACAAAGTGGAAATGAGCTTGTGGTGTGTACAAAGGAAAATGTTTACAAAGACAGAAAATTGCTTTAAAAATTACTTGTTTATCAAGAAAAAGAAAGATTTACTTTTCAAAGAAACTTTATAATTACACGGGTATAAAAAACAAAGAAAGAAACTCTCCGCTGTGTAGCGATCACTTCAGTGAGACCTTACTCCTGACATGATGCTGTAGCCGAGGGTTAATGGAACTACACTAATTGGCAAAGTTTGTCAGAGCAACATAAAGTAGGTCATGTCTGTTACAAAAGCTTGTTTTGTCAGAACAGAAAATGACAACAGGGTGAAAGTATGTATATACTTTTTGTGTGCAAATTCTGCATCGTGGGTACCTTTTCTTTGCACATCTGTATCAAGCCTTCCTGTATTGATTATACACCCAAGTGTACACATCCCTGTTGCCGGCAGGACAGAAATACAAACAGCACATAGGAACAAAAAGCCCTGTAATCACTTGTTTTGGAGTTCAGTAGAAGGCTAATTGTGCATTCAAAGCACATAAGTCAACAAAAATATCAGATAAAAGATTAGAAATTAGATGTGGTGGAATGAGACCAAGAGGGGAAATGGGCCACAGAATCTTCCAATCAAACAAACAAGAGTTATTGACAAGGGGGTTATGGGAAAGTTAATGACTGCTGCCCTTAAATTCCTCAGAGGCAAGTAAAAAAGAAAAGTCAGTGTATGTGTTTGACTGAACCTTTCCATTCCTCATTTTGTGTTTATCAGTTCTTTTTTATCTCTCTTCCACCCAGTCTCTTCTTATTTTACTAAGCTGCTGCTGTGAAATGTTATCTCTGACAGTCAGAATGAGCGGAAAGTTTGGCCCAGACCTTTCTCTCTCCACATAGCACCACGCAGGGCCTTGAAGATCAGAATAGTTTCTCTCAGAGTCTCACTGACTTCCTGCATCTCTCTGCAGGGAGATAGAGAATAGAGTGAAAAGGCAAACTGATAACAGTGTGAATTAAGCTGTCTGATTGATCTCATCAGGTAAAATGCTCGTCCGGACTTTTCAGCTTCAATCATGTCTCTCAAACTTTGTAAGAAAATTTGTAAGAAATCTTAAGACTGTCAGATCCAGAATATTTAAAAAATGATCTGTCAGTAAAGTTTGCTGTGGAGAAATGTATACATTTCTCCACAGCATTTATTAAGCATTTTGTCATCTAAGCTGCACTTATTGTGTTTTATATCTAACCGTATTCTGAGCTGTTTCAGTGTTGGCTTTTACATTTAATAGTTAACATCAATATCACATATCCGTGGCCTGTCTCGTCTTTGCTTGGATAATATACTTAAGGACTTTATGTCTGGCAGCAGTCCAATAAAGGATGTGGATATGTATCAGTGTCTCAGTATGCAAACTCACGTACAACACAGGTCCCTAATATAACAATAATTGAAGAAAATCTAATCTTAAAAGATCAGGTCTGATTTCATAAAGCTCTACTGAAGAGGAACCGTCACTCTGGAGTCAGTCTGTAAGGTGGGTATACTACTTCTTTGTGGTTCTCCAATATAAATTTGCACACACACCCCCCGCAAAAAATGATGGCTGATGGGCAAAGTGCCTCGGCTCAAAACATAATTTTTGGCACATTTATTACTATTTCCTAGTTGTTGAAAAGATAACAGTCAAGCAAATCTTGGAATAAATGAAGCCTTTATTCCCATTTACCATCACTGTAAATATAAATAGTACAATACTTGAAATGGTCGCAATGAACCGGCTCCCAATACAGGACCCTCTGTCACAGTAGAGTTAAAGGGATACGCCACCTCCTGGCCAAATTAAGTGTATCCCCGCATTCCCGAGACATAAATAAATGTGTGGGAGCGTTTTCCTGGCGACCCAGGCATTGTCCGCATCACTTCTTGGTTGCGCGTAATACATACATGCTAGCGTCGCCAGCGTCGCCAATCGAAATATTTCGCCCAACGTAAATTAATTTACTTGATTTACCTTCTAATTACTGTGTGAGTGGTGTACTTTCACATCAAGTGCAAATGACTGTGTAAATCAACACGGAAGGCTTGGTTTGCTCATGTCGGTTTGGGAACTAGTTTCTGGTGCGGACAACACAGCCGACGCACACTCCCCACTATGTCATTGGGAATCCCCACCCCCCACTGGCTGCTTCACGCTGGTTTGTTTGAGGAAGTCGGGGGTGGAGATTCCCAATGACGTGGCTTCGGCTGTGTTTTCCGCACCGGAAACTAGTTCCCAAACTGACATGAGCAAATCAAGCCTTCCGTGTAGATTTACACAGTCATTTGCACTCAATGTGAAAGTACACCACTCACACAGTAATTAGAAGGTAAATCAAGTAAATTAATTCACGTTGGGCGAAATATTTCAATTGGCGACGCTGGCGACGCTAGCATGTATGTATTACGCGCAAACAAGCAGTGGTCAGTGCTGTGAGATTTGGACAATGCCTGGGTCGCCAGGAAAACGCTCCCACACACTTATTTATGTCTCGGGAATGCGGGGATACACTTAAAGGGGAACTCCGGGGCATTTGAAGCGCGTTTCCATTGCTAGAGGTTGTCAAATACTGATAGTAGGACACAGAGAGGTGCAAATCTGCGCTCCCTGTGTGGAGATCGCGCTGTTCGCACAGCATGTCATGCGAGGCTAAAACGTGGTGGCTAAGGGGCAAATGCTAACCCTTCCACGTAAAACAACAACTTGCACACAGCAGAAACGTCACACCACTTTATAAACCATCCGACAATAAAGTCACAAGCCTTACCATCAAAACCATATGCATGGTTCTCACATTACTGGCATGGGGACGTTACAAAACAACTTTATAAACAGCATGTAACTCACTGGTTAGTTGTAGGCTCGCGCATGTGAAAGCCCAAAAGAGTCGATGGACGATAATCCCATATACAAAACAATTATATTCTCTAGAAAAACTGCGTTCAAGTATTTAAAACATTACAACAATATTACTGGGCACGTTTCTGCTGTGTGCAAGTTGTTGTTTTACGTGGAAGGGTTAGCATTTGCCCCTTAGCCACCATGTATTAGCCTCGCATGACACGCTGTGCGAACAGCGCGATCTCCACACAGGGAGCGCAGATTTGCACCTCTCTGTGTCCTACTATCAGTATTTGACAACCTCTAGCAATGGAAACGCACTTCAAATGCCCCGGAGTTCCCCTTTAATTTGGCCTGGGGGTGGCGTATCCCTTTAATATCAGGCCCTGACTTTCTGCTTCAATCAGTAATAAAAACTAAACACACACTAACTGTAATACATTCAGAACGCACCAAACAAACAAAGATTTGGACGATAAGAGCTTGGAATATGAGGCACACAGACAACGTCAGACATCGAACCATGTAATAAAAATATACATTAATCACATCTGGCACAGCAGGCCAATCAACTGCACTGTGATAGACAAAAAAAAAACAAAAAAAATGCAGTTTTAAAATGTGTCTGTGTGTTTTTACTGGGGTTTCTTCCATTATCTGCCATTAGGGAGCCAGTATCTAGCTGGCTCTAGTCCACTCTACATCCATGGGTTTATAGGTGAGGGGGGATGCTGTGACTTTAATAGTACATTCTCTAAAACATCCGCTTTCTGCATTTTAAAGCACTGTTCATAGATGAATGAGATGATTGGCAAGTGAGTTTGTGTTGTAAACCAACCCCTGTAATTTCACAATTGTGCCGTGATCTCATTGAGGTCTAGAGTTTTCAGTAATCTGGCCCTACAGAAAAGTGCAAAAAGTAGAACCTCCGATGTTAGTCAATGAGACAAATGTATTAATTAGGGGGTGATGGGAATAATCAAATATTGCATGCATCAAGACGTGGATGTGCAAAATTTTATTTTTAAATGTCAAATATCAATTTTTCCAATATTTTTACTGATATGGTGATGCTAGTGGAACACAACAAGAGGAACCAGCAGATGGCTGGGTGAGAAACCCAGATGGCACCCTCTGTATTAATGAAAGCTTGCATAAAAGTACTTTGGCTTCGATGAAGTTGAACTTAAATATTTTGGAAACATGACAAGAACTATAAACCACATAATGTATTCATCTGGGGAAGGATGAAAAACAACTGGCTAAAGCTGCTGCCACCCAGAGGAACACTGAGCAAAAGTGATCAAAGCTTTATCCCACCTCAAAAACAGCAAAACTCTATTGTAAGTTTGATTCTCAACTATTTAGAATTAGTCTATATTTAGTCTTCGAATCAGGACTTTTGCGTTATGTTTCTCACTTTGGAGCCGTGATACAATGCCCCATCTTTAAGATATTTCGTTGACACAGTGATCCCCACAAACTTTCTTTCGGTCAGTTGTTTTTTGTGTTAACAGGCATCAGGTGTTTTCATGGGTTTGTTGGTTACTTTGGGTTTAGGTTGGAGTTTTTAAATAAATGATTGGTTTTGATAACTTTATTGTGTATGATCTCCAGTTTTGTCATTTTCCTTGAGCCAGGAATGTGACAATGTGTCTGTAACTGCACACTTTATCATTGGGAGACATGTTCTAATTTCAGAGCAGTGAACGATTGATTATATTGCTCACTGCACATCAGATGTTGGTTGGAATTATCTTTATGTGATTGAGAATATCCTGAATATCTGGATGCTGCTATTTTTCTCTCTGCATCTTAACCAAATGACGAGGTGCGAAGAGATTCCCACCCCTTGCAATAATACCCACAATACACTTATGTCTGCACAGAAACTGTGAACCTACAACCACTGTAAATATAAAAGGTAAAATGTCAGTTCAAATGTTTCAACTTTTCTTAAACTCGCTGTAACTTATGATGTAGTCTTTGACATTTGACCTATTCATAAAACGTCAACTTTATACTGCACACTTATCCTTGCATATCTATGCACGTGCAATGACTTTGACCTGAAGGAAGGACAGACCTGTTGGATCTGGAAAACAATCTTGAGTGAGAGCAAAGGATCGTCTTTATCTCCGTGACCATTAACTTAATGACCGTAGAATACCTTTTGTCCTGCTTCACAGCTAATTGTCACTTAACAGTATCTCTACTGGAGCGTGACAGCAGAGAAAGCTCAATAGATTCCATAGTGTGAGCCGACTAGATCCACTACACAATTTCTTTTTAGGATCAGCAACTGTCAGCTTAACCCCATTAGTCAGGGCTGGTCTATATGGTCATGGCTCATTAAGATAACAATAAGGTTTGTGTTCTGCTCTCATTGTTAGCAAACATGACTGATATTAATCATCATTTGGTCTGTGGAGAAAAGAGAGCATCAGAAATGCTGCTCACGTCTCATTTCAACACTCGCCAGGAGAGGGAGGGGGACTGGACCCTTCTACTCTGTCAATTTAAGGATTCTTCATCCTTTCCCCTTTGATGTCTCATTGTTACTTCTTCCTTATGTCTTTCTGAGGCAGAGCATCAAATCTCATCTCCTTCCCTCACCTTTACCCTTCTTCCCTTCCTTCCCCTTCACAGACCTTGTTCTGCTGCTCCACAGGCAGCCAAGTGGAATAAGTGCGGCATCCTAGACTCACCGCATTCATACGGAAAATAACAAGAGGGTGGAGGGCCAGAGAGGAAGCCATCAGAGTTGAGCTTCAACCTACATCAAACCACATTAGCAATGATATACAGTTTTTAGGAGAGACATTGCGTTTATTTTCAAAAGAAACAAAGAATGTTGTAGGTTCACTTGTTGGCTAAATTAAAGCCAATATGAAGAATCACACAATTTGAACGACAGAACAATGCAGCTGTACTGTAGGCTTTGCATACGCTTACATCATCTTCATGAGTGCCATTGTAATCTCGTTGGCCTGCTGTTACACTACTAACAACGAGTGTGTTGAAAGACAGGGTAGATCTTTGGTCCGTCAGACTAATAAAACTAGCTAAACATATTACTGCTGTTAAAATAAAGAGTCGGAAAATGTAACGAATCACATATTCAGAGTAGAACAATTCAAATTAAGGCAAGACTGCAGTGAAAGAAACAAAGAAGAACTGAATATTAGTGAAACCAAAAGCCTATTACAGTAGCTCCAAAATATTTGTAATACAGGAGAAAAAAAATCTATTTTAATATTGCACCTGGAGCCAAAAAGGCCTTTTGGAGCTGAGTCGATTTTTCGACAGCTATAATAACACAGTCACCTGGTTGGAAGAAAATTGTTCTTTCATTTCAGTGTCTAGTTGTGTGCGACTCCATGTGTGTATTTGTGTGCACTATAAATACACGAATAGATTTGCCTGAGTTTGAGTATGTATGTGAATCCTGTTCCATTTTTGAAAACAGGTTGGCTGGGAGTGACACTGTCATTATCGACATCTTTTCCTGCTCCCCTGGATCCTGTAGCCATTAGCAACCAACTCCGGGAGTTGGCCTCTCCTCTGTTGCAGCCAATTGCTTTCACATCACTGTGTGACTGTGTGCATGCATGCGAATGAGCCGGTGCTCCAATTTAATTTGTGTGTGTAAACTCATATCTTTCTTTGGCCCAACGACGGTGACATGATTGAGTGTGTCTGTGTTGATCATCTGATAAAATGCAGTCTCGCCATTGCTGATTTATTCTCAATTTATTCTTGTGCTGAGACAGCATTATATCCTCACTGTGTCAAAACAACAGACTAAATACACACATACACTTCATGGCATGCTGAACAGAAAACTGCACACCACAAGTAAGCAGTAAGCATGAAACAATCAATAGGTGTTGTTTAGGCCTACTCAGTACCTTTGTATTGCATGGCAAGCAACAGCCCTTTTTCTGTGTGCCTGTTAATCAATACAGTGATCTCCGGTTAGGCTGGGCTGCACATCTCACTGAGCAGATGAAAAAAAAGAGAAGCAAACACCAACTGACTGTGAAACGAGAATGAGAAAGCACCAGCTCATGGCAGATGGCAAAATGAAAACAAAATTGCAGGCCCAGTTTCCCAGAATATGAATTAAGCTGAATGCGCGCTCAGAAACAGACATCAGAGGAGATCGTAAGTTTGACACGGTACCGTGTTTGCTTCCTGCACAGAGCCGTGCGTATAATAAGAAAATTCAGCGAGCACACAGCTGCACAATTGTTATGTTCGAAGAGAAGCTGACCTGGTTGACAGGTCTCCAGCATCTCCATTACATGTTTGGGAAAATACGTTGCCCAAAGGCACCTCAAAAACAGCTGAGAGAGGATTCATGCCGCCTGTGGCTATCTCCTAACTTTGAGGCTGACTCTAACACTCTACTTAGAGAATTAACACCTCAGACATTCATCTGTAGAAAAACAGGAAAATCATTTAATATTGACGGCCCCAATGAGTGTGCGTACTAAAGGAAAAGGCAAAAAAAATCAAATAAAACTCATCTCAGTCCTGTCTGGCCTGGAATCTCTGACTATGTATTTAAAAAAATTTCAAAGAAAGAAAAACCTAACATTCATACATCATTTCCTTTGACTGATTTGATGTAGACATTACTTTGGTGTGATAAATCTAAATACGATGATTAAGATGCGCAGTCTTAACACGTCAGAATCACAGGATTCTTACTTTCATTTGGTGTGTTAACAACATTTTTCATTTGGTTTATTAAGTTAAACAATGAAAAAATCCACCAGAACAAAACATGTGGATTCAGCGCAGGTATGTATGAATTTAAAGAGACAAAGCATGAACTCATCAAGCAAGCTAATTAACCCTCCATGTTACCATGGGAGCTAGTCATGTGACAGATCACATGGGTGTGTCCATATAGGGATGTAAGAATACCTCTGTGCTCCTCTGTGTGGGAGAAAGAAAGAAAGAAAGAGATAATATATTATGGCAACATTACTGGCTGGCATATGAGTTTAATCAGGCTGGTAATATTAGCAGGATGGGCTGATAGAGGAGGATCCTTTGGGAGTTGTAGCTCTTTGTGTCTCTCAAATCCCTCTGGACCAGGACAGCCTCTCCCTCTAACCCCCATATCACCATCCTCCCACCCCCATTAACATTACTATTCCCGTATTTTCCTCCTTTCTCATATTTTCCTTCTTCAGTTGTTGTTCAAAAGTCGCATTTAAGAAATAGCAAACGAGTTCAAACCCTGCTCAGATAAACACAACTCATTAGTGCCTCTGACTCTAATCGCAGGACCTAGAAGATTCATACAAAACATCCCCCTCTGTAGACACACACCTGTGTGTTTGGCTAAGTGACCCTCCCTTTCATGATGGATGTGACAGACCGTGCCCTTGTGGCTGCTGAGAGCCCCAGCCAACCTGATGGGTTATTCATTAAAGCAGGCTTCAACTGTCCTTTAAGGACCCTAAAATGCCACAGAGCGATGCTGCTCTCAACACATACAACCTTTATTATGATGGATGTGGCAGCACCAGTCCACACGGATCCACAGGTATCAACGAGCTGCTGGCTGTGCAACAGGGCAATAGACTTTGTTCCTTCATATATTTTACTGGTGGCCTTGAAATAGGGTGGAGGTAATTAATTTCATTCCATTAATTAATTACATAGTTAGTGCAAAGCATGTCAGTTTTATTATGGTATTAGTGTTATTACTCTATCTGCCACAATCAAGACACAAATACTAAATGCTTTATCTTACCTTTACCTATATTGTTCCTGACTAATAATGGATTAATGTGCTAAATAAGTATAATTAAATGCAGCATATAGTTTTATTTTATCTTTTAGGTTTTGGGTAAAGACATTTTATAAACTGATGTACAGAACGTAATTTTACAAATAAACCTGGCCCCAGTGGCTTCAAAGGCTTATTGCAGAGGCAGTCACTCATCAGGAGTGTGTAATTGGACAACATGTTTTCAGAGCTCAGACTGTAAACAGTCTGAGTGTGTGTATGCTTGCAGCTCTGAGGTCCAAGTGCATTTTGGCCTAGAGTACCTTTAGGCAAACTGTACACAGAAATAACAAATTCTCTAAAATGTTCAGAGTAACGTTTTATAACATCAGTTATACTGGCATAGTCACAGAGCATTAAAGTCTTTGCCTGTACGATGCTTGAGGAAAACACTGACTTCTGGCAATAAGTACTTGTAACTTTATATGAAAGCAGCTATAGTCCGAATTATATCAGTATGCTCACCAGACATTTCCATTGTAACACTTCCCTTAGCTCTGTTTAGTCTACTAATGAACAATCCTACAAAGCGGCCCAAGCTGCTTCAGTGCTTCCTCGCTATCAGATGTAGCAGTGACAGTGCAAAGGTCCTGTGTAGGCTGGCAGGCTAAAGAGGAGGGATTATAGTGAAGTGGACTTTGGCCCCGGGGCCAGCGGGAGATGGATAGAGGCCAGAAAACAGAGCAAGTGACAAACAAGGCATCTGCTGGGAGAAGGAGAATACAATGCTGAGAAAGAGAAAACACAGCTGGAGATTCAAAACAATTTATCAGTCAACCAACATAAAGCAAGCCTGAAATCCAACAAAGAATAAATCAGTGATATAAAATTAAGCATTTAATGCATATGTTTACTAAACTAAACCTACTATCGTACTAAACAAAAAGCATCTCCTTAATATGCAATCAAAGTAAATGACCACAGCGCTGTTTTATTTAACTGATATGCTCTGCTTCAGTCTACATTCAGCCCTCATTTCATTTTCTGCTGTGCAGCTCATAAAGGAGGAGGGCTCAGACCCGTCTTTTCAATTCATAATGAAGCACTGCGTGTACTGTGTCGCTGGTATTTTTCCATGTGTACATTACTGAATGCACTGGCCCAGTATTGGGTACCTCTTTGTATTACCATGGATACAGATAGATGTCAATCTCCAGAATTCTATTAAGCCCAAATTGTCTTCTTGGAGAATCCCTAACAAGCAAATCCTTGGGCCTGTTCCAAGTCTAATGACAAACATGATCACAAGATAGAAAAAAAGCAAATTTCTCTCTCAAGTGATTAATTGGAGGGACTTATACATCAACAGTCTTGCATTTTATCTGAAAGATTAAAGCTCAACACAAAAAACAACATTGTTTCAGTTTCCAATAAGAAAGTTCAGCAGGTTTTGAGTGACCCGCCTTCAGCTCCTGCTTTGTCTCATCTGACCTTTATTAACTGGGACACCAGGGAATGATATCGTGGTTATCAGTATTCTAATGTCATTCTAATGCCATTTAGCAGGCCAGCAGGGGCAAAATTGATCTTATTCTACTGCAGATACATGTTTTTGTGTGTGTGTTTGTGCATGTGCAACAGTAAAACTTCAATGTTCAGACAACTGCTGTGAGCATGATGGACCGGGCACACAATGAATGACAACGACACAGAAGGTGAAAGGTTAAATGTTCATTTTTTGAGCTGCTATTCACCTACTGCGGGGGGACCACACACCCAACACACATACATGTTTGTCCCGCATCCAACAAAGGTTAGATGAAAGATCCTGTAGCTGTGTTGGAGGATGGGAGTTGAAGAGGGAGAGGATCGGTGGAAGCTGTGCGATTGAGAGGGAGAGCAGAGTGTGGGCGACTGACAGCCAGACAACAAACAACCAGCACTGCCCTAAAGTTCAAAAGAGCCCTTCTAAAGAAAGCTTCGCCAGTGCACACAGAAACATGAAGCATATGACAACAAATATCCCTCTGAATTATTCACGGGAACAACTGAATTTTCACATATTGTTTGTGGGTATAACTGCTTATTAAACGTACCTCAGCGTAATATCTAATATTGTGGAAAAGAATAGTAACAAAGACACACAAAGAACAACTAACATCCTATGTCCTTCTCCATGTTTCTGTATTCGTCTGAAAGAAGGATAGACGTTTTCCTTCATTATGTATATTCGATGAGGGACAATTAAAATAAATGTTAACAGCCATAAATAATAATTATGCACATGCAACCTACATGGGAGATATGTTGAAGACAGAAAGTGGTCAAACAAAGGACATAAAACTGCTTAAAGAAAACTACTTTTAGAGCGACTGAGTCAAATCAAGAAGTAAAGTTCTAAGCTGACAATCTTTAAAAAGATCATAACCAAGTGGCTAAAGAACACACAATGCATCCTGTGCAAACTGACACATACACAGGAACGCTCCTTTTCTTACCGGTTTATAAACTCATGTCTCGCCAGCTGTATGCAAATGTAATACTGTGCTCTTCAAATATACAAGTTCTTTAAAAAAAGCTGAATATTTAGTGACATTTGGTCTAGATTCAAACAGAAGCAAAGCTACAGAGAAACAGGGAGAAGAATGGCAACACACTGACAAACCAAGATCCAAGCTTGAGCTCTCCAGGGAAACACTTCAAGACTTGTACCACAAGCAGAGCTTTTGCCAAAGCTGTGTCGACCCCTGAGAACATGTCTCAAAGGGACAGGACTGTTGCTGAAAGAAAGGACAAGAGTTCTCTAAAAATGCACATAAACACTTGCATAGGAATCCATAACGAAAGCACCGTTAACAGGATTGTGGAAACAATGACATCAGGTTGCTTACTTAAAATCACTGGGTTTTAAATAAGCAACTGGGAAGAAAGAATATGCTAAATAGTTGTAACAAGAGCAAGGATTAGGCAATATCCTGGAAAGGTGCAAAGGTATATCTGTAAAACAGAATACAAATACAAATTAGACAAACATACAGCAGCAGCTGGGTTCAATTTTGTCAGGGTAGAAAATTGTTGTCAATCAGTCTTTGAACAGAAAAGGCATTGCAAGACATTGCATATTTTGCAACTCATAGTTTCGTCAAATCTGTCTTGCCGTGTATTTTAGGCTTTTGCTGAAGCTTTCATATTTGATCCAAGCTGTTAGAAACAGACCATCATTAACATCATACTGTTGCATCTAAAATCTCTGACTCCTCAAAATTGCTACCGTATCCACAGTGTCCGCAGAAATCCTAAAAATTTAAGGATGAAAGTACAGTTCATTGCATGACCTTTAGCCAATAATCCCACAGCTCCATCGCACATTTTAGCACAATGAATATTTCTGTAGACAAACATTAAAGACAATACAACCCAGGTATTGATTATATCAAAAATGTAAAATTATATGCATCTTAGCTCTACATTTTCGATTCAGTGCTCACTACAGAGAGCTAATGTACTCATTACTGTTTATAGTAAATGAGTAAACAAGGGAGTAATATTACAGTGAACTCCATGTCTTTATTTTCCTCTAAAAACGTCAACATACACCCATCCATATATACTATGACTTTAACTATATAAGCCTGTTAATTGACATAAAAGGATAGTTTGAATATCTTTAAAAAAAATCTTGTGTGAAAGGGGGAAAGGAAAGGACCAGAGGCATATATGACTGCAATGCAGGATGGAATATTATCTTCAGAACTCAACAGCTGAAAGCATCAGACTGGGTGCTTTTCAGCACACAGTGATTGATCTGCAAAAACACTTTGGCTGGGCAGAATTAACATAATTGTAGCACTTATCGCACTATCACTGAGAAAGTGAGCAATGCTCCGCCCAGCAAGAGAACAGTTGTCAAGGCAACTGAGGCGAGGGTTAAATGGGAGCATGTCACTGGCCTTGAGAAACAATCAGGGAGGGAGTGGTCAAGGTAGCTGAGGGAGCAGAAGCAATGTCATTGAGTGCAAGTCATAGAGTAGGTTTTTTTTCATCAACACACACCACAAAGCAGGAAGGTGAGGTGAAATTATTTTATAGATATATACGTGTTTTAAAGAACACAGATCTATCCGGGATATATGTAGATGCAAACTGCTGCAGCTGCTGGGAAGTGTACAAGTCCAAGTCACTGTGGGTGATAAAGCAGGTCGAAAGACATTATAAAGGAGCCTTTTAACCACAGTTCATTCAGGAAGAACGATCTGTAGGTCTGTTTATGCTCCGCTGGCCACTCAACTGACCGCTGAGCACATTCAGTTTAATGAGTTAATCTACTTTGTGTGTTCACACATAAATGACTGCAGATCACTGGAATAAATGTCTATTTCTTTCCTGCTCTTATTAATACCTGTCTTGGTTCTCTCCTTTATGTCTTTATCTCACTTTTACATCCTCCTCCTGCCCCTCCATTTTTCCACAAGACATGTCTGCAAAAAACAGAAAGCTTATCTGGAGTTTCTCACAGTAAAACACTGTGTGTACATGATAACCATTGTGACTGAAATACAAATCAGAAGTGGAATGCATTCTCAGTGAGGCAGCAATCTGTGGCCAAACTCTCAGGGAAGAGGAAAACGAGCCCCCACAGACTACCACAGAGGCCTCACACAGATACACCGACTGCAGAGAGGTTGCACAAACACGCACACATACAAAAACAGACCATGAGGAGAATATGTGCTGTCCTAGACTACTCTGGCTCCCAACCAAGAGAAACAAATTAGCAGGTGGTCTGCTGGGCTCAGAGTCTTGGGTAGCTTCAGAGGACACAGTACCAAAGAAGGAATGTTGCAGCCTGTGGACTCTACCAGGCCCAACCAGAGGACCATGTCTACCTTACAAGTGGACAAAATTAAGTCATATTACACTTAAGACATTATATTCTCTTGGTTACTTGTAGAATTTCCACAGCAAACTTATTGGAAAAATTTCTTAATTAATTTGTATTTCACTTAAGTTTCAAGTGGATGTTAATTGCAATCTGATGTTGGTGTAACCCTAAAAGTAAAGAGTGACCAAAGGCTCTGAGGAATATCGGTGCTAAATGTCCCTGTTTTTTGGCAAGATATTTTGCTTTGAACTTAAGTGATGTAATCCTAGAATGGCTGTAAAACATCATTATCTATAGGCCCCAGATAAGGAGGTTAAAAGAAGGTGATTATGGATTAAAATCACAAGAATTTAAGAAACCTATTTCTACTTGTTGAACTTTGTGTTTGTCTCTATATATTATGCTTTTCTTCAGATTGAAACAACAACATTGAACAAGAGACATAAAAAGATACAGTGCTGCAGAGAAGAACACAGATCCACGGCACAAACAGATAAAGAAATCCTCAGCAGATTCAACAGATTGGCACATTCCTCTGCAGAGCATTTATGCTGTCTGTCATTTTGCCAAGGCCACTAACACAGAGACGGATGGCTGTTTCCAGGCAACTGAGCGGCAAGCATCAGCAGCCTGTATCTAACCACCATCAACCAATCACAAGCTTCAATTTCCACTTTAGCCAATCGTGACTGAGGTCAAGCAGCTGCGGTTCAGTGGGGTACTGTAATCACAGCAAACTATATCAGTGTACACCTGATTGTCTTGGCACCATCTGTAAATCTAAGAGGTTACATTCAACCAGCAAAGTACCACTACCTGGGCTAATAGAGGAAAATTATTCATATATGTCCACTTTTGTCTCTTTATTCAGCTGCGACCGTTCTAGCTCTGAACTAATAATTTGACCAGTAGTGTAGATGTCATAAAACATGTGCTGAGCTTTGTTTCTTATTTCGTTCAGTTGTTCATTTCTTCCTATATAAAGCAGCCACAGAAGTGTATAACAATCTACTATAGGTATGAGAGAGCATATACTCAAAAAAATTAGATAGTTTAGGATTCATTCTGCGAATCCCAGCAGTCTGCCATAAAGACTATCTGGACCTGTAAGTTCTTTTAGAGCACATTATTATCTCGCATGCATACTGGTCATATCTAGCGTGTATGAATAGACCTGCTGACAGAAACACCCGAGAAAGCAACGACTAAAGTTGCATGTGGATTAGATAAAACAGTCTGAGTCGCACCAGTTCTTCTCTCCCCTGTCTCTCCAGCATACACCCCCCCGCCCACTTTGATTAACACAAGTTTGGGCAAGGCAATCTGTTAGTCTAACTGTAGCAGACAGTTTGTGTGATGTTCGGTTCACTCTTTGTGTTTGATCCTCCTGGAACAGAGGAAGTGGAGCCTACAGGCACATCTCATCTGCTCTTCTCTCTTTCTCTGATCTGCTGCATAACAATACAAATATTAGTAGTAGCACACAGCCCAGTGAATGTATTCCGTTAAACTGTTTTTTACTGCTATGTTTTCCTCTGGTTTTCGTAAAGACTTCCAGGTTTTACTCTAAATAGACTCTAAATGCAGTCTGGGGACTGTGACATTGTGGTACACAGTGGTACTTTGAGCGAACAGACTCACAATGACAGTGCTAACGCGCCACTAACAACCAGTAAGCAGTTCAACCTGTGAATTTAATGGATTTTTGTGAGGGCATGGGGATAATTCCCATTTTGTATGTCATGGTTAAGTGTGACAACATGCTAATATTTACTTATTAATGATAACTGCAATAATAGCATTTTTAATTTAGCATATCTCAGACTTGAAGCTGAAGAAAAGCAAGCACTGCAGTTAAAAGAAAACAAAGTTCAGCAATTCTTATCTAAAATATTGTTCTCTTTCAACAAAATATAGAAAAAAACTGATTTTAAGTGATTTGGTATTCATTTCTTCATTATTGAGTGAGGTAACGGCAGCATATTGAATTATGATATCATGCAGTTATCGAAATATTGTAATATTGTTAAAATCAGGAACATCTTGTCTCAGAGTGATGCAGAAAAACTGCTCCATGCATTTGTTACTTCAAGATTGGACTACTGTAATTCTTTATTATTGGGCTGTCCCACATATTCTCTGAAAAGCCTTCAGGTGATCCAAAATGCTGCAGCCAGAGTTCTGATGAGAACTAACAGGAGAGATCATATTTCTCCAGTTTTAGTTTCTCTTCATTGGCTCCCTGTTAAATTCAGAATAGAATTTAAGATTCTTCTCCTTACATATAAAGCTCTTAATGACCGAGCTCCATCATATCTTAAAGATCTCATTATAAGATATTTTCCAAACAGAGCACTTCGCTCCCAAACTGCAGGTTTACTTGAGGTTCCCAGAGTTTCTAAAAGTAGAATGGGAGGCAGAGCCTTCAGTTATCAGGCCCCTCTCTTGTGGAATAAGCTGCCAGTAAATGTCCGGGAAGCAGACACCCTTTCCACTTTTAAGACCAGGCTTAAAACTTTCCTTTTTGATAAAGCTTATAGTTAGGGATGGCTCAGGTGATCCTGAAACATCCCATAGTTAAGCTGCTACAGGCTTAGACTGCTGGGGGGCCTCATCTGTCACACCTTTCCTCACTTTACTCTCTTTTTCCCCTGTTTAATTTCTCTAATGATATTATGTACATGTGACATTATTGTGGTCATTAACTTGTGTTTCCCTGTTCCAACAGGTATCCTTTGAATGGTGTTACAGTGGATTTTCCCCCCTCTTTTCTGTCTTCTCAAACCCCAGCTGGCGGAGGCGGATGGCCACCCTTCCTGGTTCTGGTTCTGCCAGAGGTTTCTTCCTGTTAAAAGGGAGTCGTTCCTTTCCACAGTCGCCTCAGGCACGCTCAGGACGGGAGATTGGACTGAAGACAAGTTTCGGTGCAATCTGTTAGCTAGGAAATTGTTTTTGAATTGGCTCTATATGAATGAATTGGAGCGTGTGTGGTTGTTTGTCTCGTTTGTCTCTGTGTGGCCCTGTGATGGACTGGCGGCCTGTCCAGGGTGTACCCTGCCTCTCGCCCATTGACTGCTGGGATAAGCTCCAGCCCCCCCGCGACCCGACCGACGGATTCAGCGGTGTAGAAAATGGATGGATGGATGGATGAATGAATTGGATTATTTTGAAAATAATTATGATTACAATTAATTGAATTTCAATTGGCTTGAATTGGACTATACTATTTAAGTGCCTTGAGATGACATTTTTTGTAATTGGCGCTATATAAATAAAACTGAATTTAATTTAATTTAATTGAAAAATAATCTCAATAAACTACATAAAAGCAAATCAGCAGAACTGCAAAGAGTCAATTAAATTAATTAACTTCCAACCTTACAAGAGACATATTGCCATTGACATTGCCACAGACAATAAAACAATGGTGCGAATTTAGTGTGAATTTATCAGCTGTGACCACCTTCTACTGGTCCAGGCTGCTGATTTTAAAGAATTTTTACAGGGACAGAAAAGAAGGCAGAACTCAACTCCACAGGGCTAGAAAACGTTTATTTCTCTCAGTACCAAAATCTCACAAAGTTCTAAGATGACCTGGAATGAGAGGTGAACGACAACTCTTTGGAACAAAGTTGAGTAACTGACCATCTAACCCTTTTGGAAAAAAGGAAAGGCTACTGCAGCAGAGCAAACAAAGACAAACGTGCCTTTCAAGCTGAAAGAAACTGTATATCGAACTTAAAAACTAGTTCGCTCAAAGTAGTGTGAAATAAGTTTGAGACATGAATAGCTGAATATAAGCAATTCTGGCAGAGGTATGACACTAAGGTCTGTGTGGAAATAGAAAAAAAAGTAACACCTTTCAGCACTTTTGGAAAATTAAATTTCTTAGTAAAAGTCAAAGTACCATCAGCTGATGGATGAGCACGGTGCCCTCAAACAAAAAAAATGAAGCAGGGGATTAAAAACCTGAAATGTTAACTCCAGGAACAGACCTCGACAAATGCTGAGGTCCACCACACAGAAACTGCATCATTCATGGATGTGCTTAAAGACAAGCAGGTCGGACTTTATATACACAAGATCTCTTCAAAAAGGTTAACCTTTTAAAGGAGAGCTTTTCCTCATGTCTGGAAATCAACCCTTACTTCCTCTTCTGTTCCACAGCCTCAGCACTAGTGAAAGAAACGGAAGGACGAACAGGAGTAGAAGTCAACCTCTAACTTAAGACTCCAACATTAAAACAAAAGCAGTGCTGCAGAGGTGGAATAACTGGGTTGCTCTAGGAAAAAAGTTTGGTGGTTGTCCTTTGTAAAATGCCAGCTCAGCTTTCACTTTCATTGTATATTGAATTCAAAGCTATTAAGACTGGGCTTGAAACATCAATTGAGTTACAAAGAGTAAATGCCATACATGACTAGGGGCCTCAGCCAGGTGTGTGTCTTGTGTGCACATTTATGTGTATGACTGTGCTAACTTGTACCTCCAGGGTTTATAGACAGAAGCCACAGGACTCATAAAAACAAGATAAGTGTTGTGTCAATAGTCCAAACTGAGGTCATTAATCTAAGCAGAACAAGAGTCCAGGCTTTTCTGCTTTAACCACTGCAGCGGTAGATGAAATTCCCTATCCATTAACCTACGGAGTGGCCATGCCATTAACAGAGGGGGGTTAGAGAAGTAATATTATAGCCAGCAGACCGACTCCATTGATGGGACCATAGCTTAAAATTCATCATCAGCCATGAGACTGAGTACGACTTGTGCAGAACTGCAACTTTGCACACTATTTATATACAGTGCATTAGAGCTCCTCTTCTCAAATTTAAAGGCAACGCCCAGCCTTTAAAATGTAGGGTAATTATAGCACTTCCTGCAGTACATCAATGTACAAAAAAAAAACATATACTGTAGTACATATCATTTAGGTACTCAGTATAAAATGGGCATGATTAGTAGTTCATAGTTACTGAATAGTACATGCACAAAATATGTTTTCAGTCCCACAGGTCCATTGTTCGATGCAAGTATATGCAAAAATATTACATCATTCATGCTTTTCAGGGTAAGTACACCTAGTCGGTTCGGTGTGAATAAACCAAGGTGTGTGCTGTGTAAAAACGTCTCTCCTGGCCTCCGTGGCATTCTCACAACAGCAGCTGCAGCCTCTCGATAAGAGTCACACTAAACAGCTTCACTTTGAGGACAAAATAAACTGAAATGTAAGCAGAAACACACTGACACAAGCCGGCACACACACAAACACGTTGTCATATTTCTGTTATGTCGCAATCATTCAGTGGCCAGCAGATTAGCAGAAATGAAACAAAGCATTTTCCTGTGTGAAAACACATTTTGCATCGTCTCTTGAAAATCCTCGGTCAGGCAGAGCTGACACTACTGAATGCATTTTACAATCAGCACAGTCCAGTATTATGTCTAAAGTCAAAGTGATAGTGCGGGTAGACTCGGTGTATCTAAAGCGAATTGACAGATGAATAACTGAGGGAGGATCAGCTGGGTGACAAAGGGACTGGGTGAGATCTTGGGGGGAAAAAAGCAAATAACAGGTATAAAAGAATAAACAGAACACATGGAATCAAATTAAAGCAAAGAAATATTATAAGTGTTAAAACACATAAAAATTGAATGTTTAAATATATTTTTTACAACAACACAAACCCTCTCACATTCCTAAGAGCAAATGTATGAGAGTCACAGCTTTACTTGGGCTGTTGCCTCCTCACTAATGTAGCATACCTCTGATATAACAATATTGTGTTTGGATAGTCCAACACTGTAACCTTGACGAAACTGCAGGTCAATATTTAGTGCGGTGAGCACTGTAAGTAATGTTTAGTTGTACAAAGAGGCTAAAATTCTACACCATTACGACAGTTTTGTAACCACTGACTTTCTGCTTTACAGAATAAAATCTCATTTGGTACTAAGCTCAGCCTCACATCTGGACTATCAACATAAACCAAGGCCAAAGTGCATACTGTAGAAAGTCCCATTCATTTTTAATTCACTTTTGAAGGCCATCTTTCCTCTTTGAGTTTCTGATTCCATTTTTGCATTGTAATTTTATAACCCGAACTCATGAATGAGCCATCATGATGACCAATCTACCTTTGACATCCTGGCAGGGAGGAAGGAATCCAATACTTTATGTTATTAGATTAGGAGCAATTTCCTGACTCAATATGATTAGGAGCGCATTGACCTTGGGGTAGTAGAGTGTCATATCATTAACATGATTTACATGAACAGGAAGTATGGTGTTTTGTTTGTTCTTTTTAAAAAACAAATGTTTTTGACAAAGCTATGCAAGAAAAGCTAACTACTTGGTAACTGGCAATATTTAAGCATATTTGGTTACAAAGTGTTAGCCCTGGAAAAAGCAGAGGATAATTTTATCGGTTACGTTATTACGTCCGATGTTATACGTAAGATGATTCCACATCTACAATCTTCAAATAAAGAGTTGATTGTGATCGTGACGTAATCAGAAAGTATTTGAGCTAACACGCATTTGAGTTTGAGTTCAGTATTTGGATAGAAACACAACTATTCAGATTAAACCTTCCTCAAACAACATCCCAATAAACCCCTGCAGCAAAAAGTACATTTCTTTCCATTTATTTATTTTGCGTGCAAAAAAAGAACCTCTGAAGACCTGACCTGCTTCTTGTTAACTTGAGTTGTCCACACAAACGTGAGCCAACACATGACACACAACTCTTAAATTAGCAGCGTAGACCAGACAAAACATCCTTCAGTTCTAATAACACAAATGAGAATGGAAAGGCACACAAGCCATCTAAAGTCTGATTTGCAGCTCTATTCTCACAGGGAGTTTTGTAACAGTTTAAGAATTGTGATGGCTTAGTTAAGTGGGCTCCTTGAGTTTATCCAGTAGCACTGTAGGTAATTTCATCCAAAGATTGAATGTGAATGAAAAATTTCAGATTACGTGTTTGTGTTTTCACATCTAAGAAGTTTAGATTTGTATTAAACAAATTCAGTTCTGATCGCCTGGTTGGTGCCGTCATTCTCAATTATTTTTTGTCATGACTGTGAAGGTTAAATCTATATTCTGGTTTGGTGGTTACAGCCACGTCCCAGAAGAAAACGTGTAATAGATTAGTTTGTCCATATGTCCAAATAGTAGCAATGTCACAATAAAGGCCCATAACTATTGAGATGGTAACATGTTTCATTGCCTGTCATTTTGTATGAATAAGTACTCAGGTAATGTGATGCACACCTGGAAGCTTACATTTATTAATATTTAAGCCTAACCATGTGTTTCTTTTTGCCAAACCCAAACCAACTGACAGCAAAATCTTAAATTGGGAGATTGGGTCGGATGGCACTCAAACTTGGTTTGAGTCTGTGATGTAACCCCACTGTCCACACTCTTTTTTCTCTTAATAAGCATTGAAAACATCAAATAGTTGTGTAATGCAAAACCTAACCAGGTTACAATTTACAAAGAAAGGAGTCTTGAAAAATGCAGTCATTTCACTCATTTTGAGCATGTGTAACAGTTTCATGTGATAAAAAATGTTGGCATGTTGTTATCTTGAAACTGAGCCAGTGTAGCAACTTTGAGCCTGTATTCTCAAACTGCAAAGGTTGCGGTGTGTAACAACATAGATATAAAACATTCTGATGTGAGACTGTGTTGGTGGTCAACAGAACGTTTGGCTTGGCAGCCTCAGAAACACTTTACCTGGACTATAAAGATAGGACAGATAAAAATCAAACTGTTACTACATAGGTCATTAGGGGGATTCTTTTTGTTCATGATTGAGAGATCTTACCTGTAGCTCTAACACGAAGGTCTGCGCAGGACGGTGATTTGGAGAATTGTTATATCCCTTTTAAAGAACCAACCCAGCAATCAAACGGCTTTTGAGTTATTACTGAATCTGAACATTTGATTTGTTTGACTTTTGTCTATTTAAAGCATGCGCCCAGTAAATCTAATGTATTTGTGAGTTTACAAGACACGACTCAGCTGCTTTTCATTGGTGGCGTTATGCAGGTGTAAATATTTACCAGATCTCTAGAATCTCTCGAAAAATCTCTAGAAGACTCACCTCTTTTGAGAAAACCTCCTCTGCTAACACCTCTAAGATACCTAATCGACATTCGCCTTGCAACTCTTTGCCTGTTCTATTTGTTTCCGGACTTTGGCATGAAAATGCAACAAGGGGCACAGGCGCAAGGTGAGAAACCCTCAGTGTTTTTGGATATTCAATGTGCCAACTAAGGTAAAGAAAGCACAATTAGTTTTCTTACTCGGATAAAAAAAACAAAAAACAAAAAAGAAGAATATATACTCATGGATATTATTTTGCAATGATGAATTTTCTGTTATTTGCATCTGTTATTTTCTGTTATCCTGTTAAATCTCATTTTAGTCCCTGTATCAAATGTGCTAAGTGTTCTCAAGGGGTATTAGCATGCTTTCTCCAGACAGCGTTATAATTCAGCCAACCACCCTGGCCCGTAGTTTAACATGTTCTAGATTAATTGTGTTTGGTCCTGAAAGTCTCAGGAACAATATCACAAAGGTTCAAGTGACTCCAGCCTCTTTCTTTGGTGCCATGGTAACTAGGGCAGAGAAAGTTCAGTGCAGCTTGATGTCCCCACAAATAAGTACAGACATTTTGGTACAGATACAGAAGTGAGCGTCTCTCCCTCCAAAACAGGGCTTTTAACATTTAAAAAAGCATAACTAGAATTCTTTTAGAGGATTCAACACAACTTTTACAACACAACAAATGCAACAATTAAACTCAATACCCATATGATTCATTATCATTAAACCCTAACAAGAAATCTACAACAATCCTCTTACAAATGTCTTCTGTTAATAGCAGGGGAACAATAAGCTGCTCTCTGCTCAATTGAACTGCATATTAATGGGGTGATTATGAGGCCTAATTATGAAATGGCACTTGTTAAGAAGCAATGCGGTTTGCCTGAGGATGAAATGCAAAACAGACACAAACGGTTATGACTGCTTAAATGCAGTTGAGGAGCAACTCTCTGTAATGATACAGCTGGTCAGGAGGCCATTTCTTCAAAGGTCAGGAACACACCGTCAGTCGCAAACATGATGTAAAAATGGCATCTCGGTCAAAAGAAATTTCATTGGTTATTATCAACACTTATCATGAATATACAAATCACATGTTGAGAGGGATATGAAATATGCATAACACCTGAGGTCTGCATATTGTAACAGGCATGGTGAATAGTGAAAAATGATTAACACTAACAGTCCTGACATGGTGATTTTAAAATCAATGATAAAAAGCTTAAATTAATGAGTATGTCAGTGTGACAGAGGGTGTGAGCTAACACACAGTGGTGTTGCATATCAGTGTCTAAACTCCCTACTTATTTCTAATATATCACACATTTTTAAAATGCTGTCATACTAACCTTTTGTTCAACCATATATTTGTTTTGATGCTCTTAGGGCAGCCTGTGAGTGCCAGGACAGTTTCTGAAGTTTCATTACTGTCAGGAGGGAAATTTGCAATATTTCCAATCTTGCACATAGTTAATAATTCAGCATTTAATATAAAACAGACAGCCTGTCCAGGGGGGAACAACAGTTGTGAATTATTGATCTCACTCTCTCCTCTGGTCTCTGGATTATATGATGCAAAGTAAATAAAAGGAGAGATTAAAACTCGAGCCATAATCTGCTCCCCTGCTTTCCCCTGACTTCAAATGTATCAAACTTAAATTACTGTACTACCAGTTTTTCTTACACCAATGGAAAGCAGTTAGAATGTGAAGTGAATCCAAAATCATTGACCAAGCAAATGAAAGATCTTCAAACAGACCCATGTTTTTTCTGTTTTCAGTTCTTTTTATTTTCACACAACCTTTATGTTAGTAATTGTAACATTTGGGAATGGAAGCTCCCCCAGGCTTCCTCTCCTCCAATTACCACCAAAGTCACCTCTCTTTTTTTCATCCATGCTTCCTCTTTCATTTCATCTCTCCACAGCCTCTCTGTCTCCAAGTGTGTCTCTTCATTCTGCCCATGGGCAGAACTACGATAAAATACAGTGACATCGAACCACAGAGAAGGCAAATATATGTCCCTTTTATGACCCACTATTCAACATGGAATCCTCCTGACACCCAAGGGCCAGTCTCGATCTAATGTATAAACTGAATAAACCAACAACTGCTGGAGAAACTTTCCTATCGAGTACAGTTTGTAAATAGAGCTTTCAGACGCCTGTCATTGTGTTGATAATCAGCAGAGAGTCAATACAGCAATATAGAAGAGAACAGACACTGATATGAGCTTCATGTGACTGGTGCATCATTATGCTTTCATGCCACTGAGCCAGTCTGAACCAGGTTCTGGTCGTCTCTCCAGAGAGACGACGCAGCGTACTAGCCCAGCGAAGGACACTGCGTCTTCAACACCCTACGGTGCTCACCCACTAACACATATAGTAAAAACTCACCCGCATACAGCTACCATGTATCACTGGACCATACAATTGAACAAATATAAGCCAAGAACACATTTAAATAATAGAAATAAAATGCTGATATATTTATATGTCTGTATACTGTATTTCATACATTCAAGTTTTTGTCCAGAAGTTCAGGTTCTCTAATGTTCCCAGAAGATTTACAAAAAGAGAGATAAGCGTGGGCGATGTGTAATGATCTAATTGGTTGTCCTCTAATTGTGGCACTAGAAAAAACAGAAATACATCAGCATATGGCCTTGTTGTCATCACCTATAGTTCACAATCACGCCCACACACACTGTGAGCATGCAGCTCCTTCTGTGTGTGTTTGTATCTCTGCAAGCGTGTGAAACCCTCAAAGTCAGTTGTATGAGTGTGGTAGAGAGCAGAGAGAGGGTGAGAAGATGAAGACATCAAGACAAGGTCACAGTCACACGCCTATTCTTCTCTCTGTCTATCCATCATCACCTCCCTGCTTTGCATTGTTTTCTATCTCTCAATCAGACAGTCTCTAAATGCTGAACACATGCCATGTGAGTGCAGTTTTTCCAAGCAAAGCATTTGACAAAAAAACATGAATTTTCATTTATTAAACTAAACCTTGCTGATCTGTTGGCTGGCAGCCAGAGCTGTCGATAAGGTTTCTCATCAAAGACTGATTAAATAACAGAGTTTAAATTATGATTTAGGAGTCCTGTTAGAACTAAAAATATTCTGAAACCCAGACAGATAATCAACAGTGCCAGATCTCATTATTTCCACATGTCTACCATGCATGAAATTTCTGAGATCACTGCTGTTGTTTCATGTATATGATCCCCAGTTGTGTACATAGTAAAGAGATAATCTATGCATTCAGTTTATTTAACCTTTACAGGACTGTGTTCTCACTGAGAAAAAAGAAGCTGATTCCAAGAAACATATAATTTGTTCATCATGAGGATTTGCATTAAGTCTCTCTGCATCCTTTAAGATGTAGAGATTACAGGCTGTTCCGGTCTCAGATCTTCATCTGAGTGGCAGGTTGTTCATGAAGCCAGAACAGATGTGCACACATACGTCCACGTAAAGAGACCGCGAGGCACAGTCATTGAGTACAGGACTCATAAGCCTTAAAAGTGATCGTAACTAGATTTAAGAGGTGATGGGCTTCATGTTTGACCTTGACTCCTCTGAGCACCTGTTTTTCATTCCTGTCCCATCCTTTCATCATTAGTTGTCATACTTGCACCCCTGTCAAATCCACCTCTGCTCAATTTACTCCCTAAATCTAAAAATATCTTCTAATGGAGATATATCCTCGTCTGAACTTTTCTCTTTTTAGCACTACATGATCCCTCTTTCCCTAAACAAACCCACACCTTTCCCTCTCTCCCCCTCTCCTTCCTATCCTTTTTCTCTCCTCCTTCATTCATGCGAGATCTAATACACTGATGAATAATGGATGGATAGATAGAAGACTTTCATCTACCAGGGTTCCTTTTCTCTCACAGTCTTTCTCTTGCGGGATGGCCATAGTGCTAATGCAGGGCAACATGCATTGGAGATGAGCCCAGAGACCTCCCACTCTGTCTGTTTGCCTGTCTGCTGCCTGAAGGATCTCTCTCACACACAGTTTCTATAATTTCCTTTTCCACATTGGTCACTGACGATCCCATTTGCCACTTTTTTCCTGAATCATTCCATGTCCTTTACTGTTTTTTAATCATAACAGCAAACAAAAAAGTAGAGAGTTTTCCTCTTTCTTCATTCCACTCTTCATCCACTTATCCTTGATCATTTTCATTACTCATTACCTCACTTCGATTAGTCCCTGACCTTGGGATAGCAATCCTACATCTGTATTGACCCTGATTCAACTGCTTCCCTCCCCACTAATACCCTCAGAAACCTCATTAAAGGATCAATCTATAAATTCCAAAACCATGTCCCCCCTACATGTTTTTATGACATTCACTCTGAAAGCTAAACCTGTATGAGTGAAACAAAATGTATATCTGATGAGGGGCACAACTGCTGAAAAACTCCCCTGTTAAAATACTTTAAAGATCTTAAAAACATTTCTGGTTATTCTGAACGTCTCACGATACTAGGTGTATGCAGCTGGAAAAATTACAAACAAGGATTAAACAAGGAACTCCCCTTAAGTTTCTATCATATTTACTCAGGCAGCACCGAGATTATGGACTAAATAAGGAAACAACCCCCCACAAAAACCCAGCAATTAGTGCTTGGAAGTGAGCATGAGCAGCAGCTTGTCAAAGAGCCCATCAATAATGTAGGCGGGTGGGAGACCCTGGCTGCCATAGTGCGGTCCTGCTGAACCCCCAGCCTGTCTACCTGGCTGTCCACATGTCCATCTGTCTCTCTTCCATTCCATTGCTTCTACCACTCTGCCTGACCCCCTGCCATCCTTCAGGATTTGTCTCTGTCGCCACACAGAGGGATGTCTGTTGTGTCTGATATGCATGCATCTCAGAGCTGCTGTGACAAGAAGACTGAAAATGTGTATGTATTCATTTATTTATAAACCGTAGAGTCCTGAAGGGCCCTTTGCCTATTTAGCTGCACTGTACAGTTTTTCAATTTGGTATGCAAGTTTTTCTAATCATTTTGGAAAAGTTTAAGTGATCCCAATGCCATCCATCTCTTCTTATAATCCCAGAATGACTTAATTACATTAACTATGTGTTGCAGGATTTTTGATTTCTTTGTGAGCCTGCAGTGTAAGGCTGGACTCTTCCTCATGCTGCAGGATAAATCTGTGACCAATTTGTGTCAGATCTTTCTAAAGGTATTGCATGATGCCTGGAAATTTAAACCTTAAAACGCCTCAAACTTATACAAAGCATTACATTCTTTTTATTTGACATATTTCAAATTAATCCAAAATAAACCATTCTCAAAAATGCTTGAAATAATGATTTACACAGGGGACAAGAGAAGTCTCCAGCAGTGAACAAGAACAGTAATAACAGCTGCTGTTCAAACATATACGCAAGCAGAATGACAATCAGCTCTGTAGGCTAGCAGCTTTTCAGCCAACCTCTCATCATGGCTGTTGACAACAGCAGACAAAATGGCGGGCGCGAAAGCCGCATGGACAACAATGCAATCAGAACACTCCTTCACTACAAGGTGACGTTGAGATAATTTGTGGCTCTGATCCATCATGCTGCTTTGATTATGCAGATTAGGAACACAAAATTAAAACAAAATATTCATTAGAGAGTGATTGGCGATAAGATGAAGCCATGATCACAGCGAAAGGTTTCTGGGTTCAAGCCTGCTGGTTGAGTGCTCCCGCCTCCTCCCACACTACAAAGACAAGAATGTTAGTTCATTTATTGACAGAGTGTGTATGGTTCCAAGTATCTCTGTTTGACCCCCTTTTTGCCTAATTATGGTTGAGAGTCCTTCCCTATGTGATCCTGAACAGGATAAAGCATGCAGAGGTTGAGCTGATGGAGCAAAGCTGAGGAAGAGCAGCAAAGTTCAGTTTTGATGTCACGTTTGTTGGTCTGTTGGCAAAGCTATAAAAATTCAAATGGACGTGGACAACATTATTCATGGGAGACAATAGAACAAAAGTGTGCATGATGGAGTGCAGAAGGCTTTGTTGGTACAGGTGCCCACAATGGAACATTGAACATCTGGTTTTGAGGCTGGCAGACTGAATCAGTAATTCAGTCAATCCATTCATACTTCCATTAGTCTATATGAAGGGCTGATTTTTTTGTGATCTGTTATTTCATTCTTTTTTTCCCTATGTAACACATAAACTGTCTGTCTGGCTGGCAAGCCAGAGATACAAGATCATTTAAAATTTCTGTGTAACATTAAAGTCTGTATGTTCAATTTCCTCATGTCACAGATGAAAACCTGCATGTAAACAAGCACACATAATGTATGCCTGATACCTGTGCTGATACCCAAGTATTAAATAATTCACAATAAGCAAAGAAAAAACAAGCTTTCTCAATGTACACAGACATAGCATTTCTTTAAATTTGATACATAATGCTGTAACTTTGTTAGTTGTGATATGAATGGCTCTTTGACGGTTAGTGAAAAAACTCATTATGAGATAAAGGACTGATTTAAACATGATTTGGGGAAAAAAAAATACGTTTTTTTTTTTATTTATAGAGTAGGTTTAGTAGGTCAAGATGTGTTTAATAAAAGCAAACAACCTGGCCCAACACAATCAAGCAGACTAGAGCTAGAAATGTGAGGCTACATAAAGTTTTCAATTCCAATTACATTTATAGCTGATCAAAAAGAAAAAAAGTAACCCGTACAAAGAAGCACTGCAAGAATCACATTTTCACACCACTGCTTTTATACCATTTCTTATCAGGCTGCAGAAAACATGAAAGGTGGGCTCTAATGGCCGACAGCACAGGCACAGGACAGTACTGACAATATAGTGAACATTGCTGAGGAGGGAACATCACTATATTAAAGTAGACTGAACTGTAACATACGAAAGAAATCCAGACAGTGTAGTTGGTCGGTATTACAGTCATCTCTGTAATCAAGAACCTGCGGTTCAAAAGAAATAGACTTCCCCTCCTTTCCTGAGCTAGAAGTCAATAATGTGCCTTGTCCTCCTCAGACCTTATCTGTGTTTATGATACAGCAAGGAGGCCCCGGCTCACTCTCACTACCATATTCCCACAGCTACCCCCCAACCCATTCTTGCACAGATACCATCACAGTAATAGATTCGTAATTGACAGGGTAGTGGAAGGACACACTGAATGAATGAAACACGATATGAATGACTTTCTGGATTATGAAAAATATTTCATTATATAAATCTGGGCATATAGAGTATGTGCATATTACTGGAAACAGTATGACATACACTAACAAAACCCAGATTCCTGTTAAAGCTGCGTTTATTATCTGGGGTCATTGTTTTTACATCCCTGTAATAATCAGCAGGCTAATTGAATTAGACTGTGACATAACTCATTCTAATGACTGGAACAGGGGGAACCAGCTGTTCTTTGCTGTTTTCCACTGGCTCACCACATTACATGAACAGCCATGTTTTAATCATACTTATGCATGGCCCAGTGAGGACCGGCGTGAACATTGACAAAGGACGAGGGGTGAAAGGTCATGTGGAGGGCCTCAGCCACCTTCCTATGCATGTGTAGTGATGTCTGTTTGCAATACAATCTCTTAATTACTGTGAATATATCGTATTTAAATGAAATGATTGAGTGTTGTTCTGAAATAAGTAAATTTTCTGTGACACATTCCCACATAGGCTCTTTGCTGTGGATGTGATGACCGTGTAATCTGTTTAAACTAAAGTCAAACAAGCACATCATCCCAGAAAACAGAATGAGAGGCATTTCAACATTTATGGGGAGATCAAACTTTAAACGTTACGAATATATCCCCTTTTATTTGTCATTTGTAGTCACAGTCTTACAATCTAACAACAACAGAGAGGTGCGGATAAAGGCTTTGAGATGCTGCCGGTTTAGTATTCATCCTATCTACTACACATCTCTATCAGGTGCAGCAGGGTGGCCAGTGAGGAAACAGAGTGGGTGAGCAAGTAGTTATAATTCAGTAAACTGTCTCCCTGAGGCAAAGGATACATCTTCTGAATACCAAAATGTTGCTTTTTGTAAAGACTGAGGCAGGAGAAAAGAGAGAGAAAAGAACACCCCTGATTTGAATCTTCATAGCTGGTCTTTCACACAAAGATCATATTAGTTGGTAATGCTTTTTGGCACAGCACTGTGTATTAAGTGTTTAAAAGCTGCAATCAATGAGTTTTATTGAAGATTAATGAATAATTAATTAAGCCATTACTAAAAACTTTTGGTTTCCCAGCTTGTGTTAATTCCTACTCCAGTATGATAGTGGAAGTGCTAGGAATGTGATGAAATGATGAAGCTCTGCTGGCGGCGTGTGATAGCTTAACACTTTAAAAAGCTCTCAAATGTTTCTTCTTTAATTTGCACCTCCCTGTATATCTCAATGTACACATGTTTAATGTGAGGAGGTTCTCTTTTCCATTACACTAATCTCTACTCTGTATTCTGAGACCACCCTGTCATTCCATTAACAAATAAATGATTGTATAAACGGGGGTTTAATGGTTACAAAATCAAGCAGAAGCAGGGATACTATTGTTCATAGTCGTACCTCCGCCACTTGCTGTGTGGAGGACCTTTTCTACAAAGGTTAGGAATAATGACAAATAACTAATAATGCAGTCTACTTCTATTTCCAATATCATTTTGCTTCAGTTTAAAACTAATCAGGTTTGGTGGTTTGGGTTCAGCAGATGTGAAAAGAAACTGCTGCAGTAAACTTGGATTTTATAACCCCTGCTGATCTTGTTTGTCTTATGAGAAGTCAACAAATCAAGCCACAAGAGAAGCTCAATAACGCTATTTGTCTGTGCTGCTGTTTTTATTACAGCCTCCTTCTCTTCCAGTAAAACCGACACAACAGACAACTGTCTGATACATCAAACAGAATCTTGATGTCTAACACAAGCTGGGTACATTTTCTCCATCATGTTTCATGAGTAAATGTGCATCTTATGCCACCACACATCTAACGGCTGGTGTTACTAGTCACATTACAGCAGATAAGGATTTTAAAGCCTATCATGACAAAATGAAATACACTGAATCTTAATACAATAACCCAAATCCCCTTCATTGAATGCAGCTTGCATGTTAATGCATCACTAAAAATCATCCAGTAGTAAAGCATAAAGCAAAAACACTGACAGAACCTATTCAATAACTTATATCGGTTTACTTTAGTAAGGTTTTGGACAGTAGGACTGTTGCTCATATAGGATAATCATTGCTACTTTTAAGCAAAATATGTGAATACTTTTTCCACCACTGAACACAAAACAGAACACAGTATCACTGCTGACACTGATTTCTATGCACACGGATACTGTGCAAAAGTGTGATACGACGACAAATCAATTTGATTGAGTGGGAAGCTTTGAAATGTTACAGTGATACCAGATGAATGGCAGAGGATGATTTTCAACTGATTGATTGATTACATCTCTTTTCATAGCACATAGTCTCCTATTTTGCAACAAGCTGACAGAGACGGAGCAATGACCTATGAGTACAGCTCAGACCTCAGACAGGAAATAATCTATCATCATCGTCTGTTCATCTGAACAGAGCTTGCCCAACAGCCACTGGAGACACTTCTCAAAGGAAAGACAGTTTATATCTTACTAAACAACAAGTGTGTTCTATAAAAGTACGAGATAAACTATTAGGGGAAGGGGAGGGCATAAGCTCTTATGTGCTAATAATAATAATAATAATAGTACAGATAAATCACATTTCACAGAGAAATTTGCATCACACATCCTAAGAGTCACACTGACTGCAGTCAAAAATGGAGTCAACAAATTCATTCTGAGCCGACTCTTAGAAGCTTTCACGCAAAACAGCTCTGTTATGAGGGTGTGTTGCATCTTTATTGGTCATAGAGAGAGTCATATCATACTGCCATCCACATCAAGTCCACTCAGCTGGAACTGAGCTCCGGGAGCTGCAGTCTGAGGGGCCTGTTGCACAATATTGAAAGATCTCTCACGATACAGGCACTTGTTTGGGCACAAGCACACACAATCAGAAAAAAAACAGACATGCAAGCATGGTTACTTTTGTGCACCCATATATAGGTCAAGTCCTATTTTTTCTTGGATACCATGACACACTCTCACAGTCAGGGAGGTGGTGCATGTCACAGCAACGAAAAGTTCCCCTCAACCCTGCAACTAAAGAAACCTGTTACCCTCCACAAATGGCTATCTGAAATGAAAACAAATGGTTTGAATTCTTTCCTTCATTACACAGCTCTTGCAGTCTAATGCCAGAGTAATTATAGCCAGTGGCCGTTTTTATCTCTGCTGTGTTCATAGAAACCATCAGCACTGAATTGAATTTTAGTCCTCTTATGTCATGGTGGCTAGCACTTCACTGCTCTAACAACTGATGTTGTTTTAATATTCATACTTGAAATAACTTTGTACAAAATATAAACTGGACAGAGGTCAAATCCCAATGCATGCAAAACTGCTACTCGACACCCCTTGTAGTTTTAACTGTGACTTTAAGCAAGTTACCACAAATCGTAAAGGGTAATGATATCGAAATTGGCTTTGGTGTTGTTGAGACAGAAACTGTGGAGAGAGTTAACAAGTCAGCAATGATTTCTACCTATTTTTAGCAGATGAAGGGTTGTTATTCTGGGGATGCCCAAACACGGGGCACAGGGCACATAAGTGTGTCTGAGGGTGGTTCTGTCAGTCTGTTTGTCTGGGTTTGTTAACTCCAACAGTGTGTTTCCTTACCTTCAATGGATGGAGCTTGGTCCTGGGCAGCATACAGCATGTCCTTGAACGCCTGGTGATGAAATGAGAGAAAGAAAAAAAATCACAGTCTGCAAATTCTGATCCAACAAACACAAAAGACCAGACGAAGCAAGAGACTCACTTTTGCATGGATAGCCATGTTCTCAGGGACATCTGATTTTGCAAATAGAGAAATTTATACATGCATTGAGTAAAACTGGGGCGATCCGGATGACCAGTTGAATACTTCTGTCTAAACTGGATCTCTTTACATCTTATCTGAATTCATATTTAAGTATGAAAATGGTTTAAAAGTAAAAACATTAAAGAATACTAAGTACTAGAAACTAAATATTTACTCTATATATTTAAATTACACACGTCATCAACTGTACGTTTCTAATTTCTAGACGTCTTCCAGAGGAGCTGCTTATGAGAGCGTAAATGTCTGCAACATTTGCTCCAGACTTCTTGCTCAGTTTAGCCAGCCAACTCCCTGGGAAGCAGTCCAAAATATAATCAAGTGAGACAATGTATGAATAAAGCAGGTAAACACTCTTTAATCACTCTTCGATAGGATGAATTTGTTCAATTACTATTATTAAAGACAATAAGAAAAAGAAAAAGAAAACAGTCATCATTTTGAATAAGTAGGGAATCAAATCCATCTTGCCCTGTGTGGTGTAAATAAAACATGATGAAGTCTGTAATATACTCTTTGCTTCTTGTCCTCTGTGGGCTCTACCCACGCACTGCTCTGTCCTGTGATGCTGCAACTTCACATTATTAATCCTTCCAATTAAAAGAGAAAATTATGGATTAAGAAGCAGACTGACAAACTGAGAGATACAACATGGTGATGGCTGCAGTGTTAATACTGAGGTGTTTATCTGCAATATGAGATCTTTATAATGGCTTTAAAAAAATAGTTGAAATTCTCTGCCCTTTATAACACCCAACTGATACGTGTGTATGTAGAGTCCAAACGGACTGTGTGTAATCATAGCTTGTGCAGTCAGTGAAATATCACAAGCTGAACGTGCTCCTATCTGTGTTCAGGTCCTTATTGTACCCGTTTGTTGTGCAATAAGGTAGTGAAGCAGCACTGTGGGGAGTCCAGTGTGTGGGTGTAGACCACTCAGAGAGAAAGTGCATTAGTATCAGCTTGGTGATACTTGATACAAAGCTCCTGTGTAAATCACATACAATAGAGCCTTCTCCAAGAGGCAAACATTTGTTATATAAGTTCTCTGGGGTTTTTTTCTGATAAAGTTCACATGGGACTAGGAGCACTTGAGTCTTCCAATACCTGGCTACTAACTAATAGCCTTCAGTCAACTAATAGGTTGGAGATATAAATTCAGATTTAAATAGACGGGGGGGGGGGGGGGGGGTTTGCTGCATTGCCATGGTGATGGCTGGGACAGGAGAGAGGGGCAATGTGGCTCTTTAGGGAACTGATTTAAACCTACAGAGTTGATAGTTATCTTTTGTGAACCTGTAGCTGAGCAAAGCCAAACGTGGCCCTCAGTTTGGATGATCATCCATGTATGTGATGATAGTGCACACTCAAGTTAAACTGAAATTACCCTGCAGAGTGCCCGGCTCAATGACTGTTTTCTTTAGAACTAAATCCTTAAAATACCACTTCGTGTTGAGTGGCCTCTAATCAACATAACTTTGTGCTACGTGGTCAGATCAAATCATGTGCAAGAGGAGATGGCACATTGTCCGTTATTAGTGTGAAACAGAGATAGATCACTTGAATCTGCAGCTCTGTGTCTAAGTGGATCCCAACATGAAGAGGAGTAGAGAGGATAGGAGAGGTTAGGCTGAAAGAAGGGGAGGAGGGTTGCAGAGGGCAGGTCTGGTAAGGGACCAGATGTCCTCCCAGTGGGGGAGGAACGATGAGGTGAGGATGGAAGGGAGGAGGGAGGTATAGAAAGGGAGCTCTCAGCAGTTACCATGCCATGCCTGTTGTATACATAACATTCATATGTAGCATATTGCTGATGCATCATACTCTTGTTGCACAAAATACACATTATGTTGGTAGTTTTGTACATTAAATGTACAGTTCCCCGTTAATCATTAAAACATCTAGACAACTGCTTACTCAGATTAATTAACAAACAGAGAAGCTAACAGTACTTGACCTTTGAACAAACAAAAATTAGTTACTAAAATCACTCCCATGTTAACTTTAAGACAACGCATGAATTTGACACTTAGAATTGAAAATGTGAGTCTCCACATGCACTCTCATCCTTCACATAGCTTAAGCGAGATGTTAGACTGAAGAGGTAAATGCACAAGTGGCCTTGTTCTCCCTCCCACTCACAAACACACACACCTCAATCTCTATTTCTTGTTTCCTTTCTTCTTACCTGTAATGTTCAACACAGTCATATACGCCACACACTGACTGTCTGCATACATTGTACATGCTGCCTGCAGAAAATGTAAGTAGCTGACAGAAAAATCCAAAAGTTGTTACTCAGATTTATAGAATAGTTCTGTAACTATTACATTTACAGTCAATTAATCCTCATATCAATCTACATCTGCTGCTTTTTGTGGTTAGCCTGTGAAGATGCAGGAAACACACACCTCCATGTAAAACAACTGTTTAGCATAAAGGTCTATAACTATAATCCCACAGGATAAAGCGCACACCTAATTATTCGATCACTCAATCGCCTCGTCAATGCCTCCAGATTCAAATGAGGTGTCTCGCTAAGCAGAACCTGCATTTGCTGGAACGGGCACCCTCTCATCTGCATAGAAACTGCCAGACCAATCTAAATAGAGGGCACACAGTTTTCCACACAATAGGATGCTCTAAAAATGGAAGACTGAAAACTGGGCAGTATGTTCCTTGATACAACTACCGCACAAATTGAAGAAGGCCACTTCAAACCACATTCAATTTGGATGAGGGCAGCTGTAATATTGTACATGTCAAATATACATTTGCTGTGCAAGTCTCACTGCCTCCTGCATGGATTATTGGTAAAATGACCGATGCGGTTAGCATCATAAGCATGTAATTTAGTATTTGCTACTGAATTAAAATACAGCAATTACAGCATGTCGGCTGCATGGGAATACATGAATATATGGAGGGCTGTATAAATGTTTGATTAATGCATATATAAAATATTTTACTTTGCTTTATTCAGAATGACATTCTTGTATGTTTATTACCTCACTGAAGAAGACTCACTTTATCTAGTTACTTTATGTTGGTCTGATGTACAGACTATCAGGCAGCACCGCATTCTCAAATAAGATGCCCATAATTGATAGACATGAGCCGTCTACCTGCCCCTCCTACTCTGGACTTCGTGGTGTTTAGGTTAGACAAAGACTGAAGGTTCGTGCAGTTGCGCACACACACACATACACACATCCGTGTCCAACACCTTATGTATAATTCAGATTTGAGATAGAATGCAAAGTGTATGGACAGGAGAACAACTCTCTGAAAATGTCTTTGAAGATGCTGGGATTGATGGCAAAACATTTTGACATACTGACTTTGACTCCGTGAACTACACATCTGTAATTGATATATGATCGACAGCCATCGGTTAACATTGACCACAGTATTTCTGGGGCACATACAGTCTTGATAAAGCCTATTAATTATCCTTAACCCAATTAACACCGCTTTATCTGTATGTATATAAATGACGGGCATATCTAGTACAAAAAGCTATAAAACTATCAATCCAAATTCTAAACGCTTCAGAATAACAAACTCAAATACAACTGACAGAGAAAATCTATCATCATCCATCTCAGGTCAGTGAGTGCGGTGTCGTCGACTGGAGGTGTAAAATGGCTGGTATGGCCATGCATCTGTCCCTGGGCTCAGTGTGCTATAGTGTGTACATATAAAAGACACCAAAAAGCCTATTTGTGTACATTAATAACCATTTCAAACAAAGAAGCTTAAGAAATAACCTCTATTCCCTCTGTGCTTGCTAAAGATCTCCTTAAAATCTTTTCCACTTCAATTGTGATGATTGGGGGTGCTTTCATTATATTACTATGACAACATATCATTCATATAAAGAGAGATTCCAATGCCTGCTGTAGCAAATTTTCAACTGAGTGTTGATATCTAGAGCATGTTTCCAAAAAAAAACAAAAAAAACAAGTGCAGTGGGTTTTTGTTGGGTCTGGGGTGAAGGTTGCAGAGAACAGGGTCTTTGTCTATAATTCATAGAGCCAAATGGAACTGAGTAGCGCATCTGCACTAAAGCTCTCTGTGCAGAGCCACCTGAGGTGGGATGTGAAAGCAAAATACTCCTAAAGTACTGCACACCACCCAACAAAGAACATGTGTACAAACAAAGATCAACCACTAAATCTAAAGACATCCCAAACCTGACAGTACGGGCATGTGTGACATGAAGTCTTGAAGGAGGAAAAATGGACAAAATGTCAATAACCACTACATGATATTCTAGAAATTTTATGTGTGCAGCTGTTTGAAAAAAATAAAAATAAAAATTAGAAATGTAGAAAATGTTGGGACAAATTATATTTGATATGCCCGTGTGTTTTGTCAAAGACAAAAAAGAAAAAAATATGTTTATATTACGACCGCAGAATATTATATATTTATAGATATATATGTATTCCCCCTCTGGTATGTACACAACCTGAATAACATGATTATGAGACTAAAGTGGAAATTCAACACACAGAAAAATATAAATATATGTTAAAAGCAAATGACATTGAAGACAAGTATGTTTGATTTGTGACGAAAATGTGAAAAAGTAAAACACGCACTACATCTTAATAATGAATTATTGATAGTGCTCGGAAAAATGTTCATATTATGTCCTTATGAATTGGTAAAATGTCCTCGGCTCATTTTTCCAATATGTAAGGAATTTCTGCAAACACCAGTTAAAAACACTGAATGCTCCCTTTGGCTCTTAACAACCGCAGTCAATCCCCCTTCATAAACAATAGGGCATCCCTTATCTTTCCAGTCGTTTATTGCTCTCAAGAGAAGGCTATGTTTAAACTGAAAATACATATTCTAAACATCGTATTAAGTCTAGCCGTAAGTACAGTTGTTAATGACTATTATCTTTCAGTTCCTCAGACACCTGAAATTAGGATCAATTTTCGCATGTGTCCACATCCACCTGGCATTTCTTTTAAATAAGATTTAAGATAAATTCCACTTTACCTCATATTGTAGATACTGTTTCCTCCACTCTGGGGTGATATGGGACGACAGATGCTCCGCGAATTTCATTTTGCCGGAACAAGTGTCCCTTAAAAAGCTGTTAAATCCGAAAGCGGCTGTCCCTTCTCCGTCGATGCGACTTTTGTTCTGTCAGGGGAACTTGCTGCCTCAACATGCGGTGCGTCAGCCCGGCACTCTCCGCTCCTTTTCACTCCACTTCTGGCTCGTCCCGCACAGTGCACTCCGAGCAGGTTGCGTCCCACATACTATTTCATGGAAGGGATGGCAGTGGCAGTTGCTTCTCTTAAACAGGTGGTCGGACGGCAAAATAGGAGAGTAGCTCAGTGACTTTGCTCGGTCCCTCCCTGGGCAGTTCTGGGGACATTGCGGTCCGCCATGCAATGAACCACACTGACGTGGTTGCGTCAGCAGAGCGCGCAGTGGCACCGGGCGCTGTTGGGACCTCCTGAAAACTGTTGGCAGTGCATCCAGATACCCGCACCTTATTTTTGCTTTCTCACAGTTCTTTATCACCAATATCGCTGTCTGAGGAGCTTTTTGTTGTGCGTCTGCAAATAAAGACGGAAAGAGAGTTGCACTCCTCTGTAGATACCACATAGTACCACATTTCAAACCTCTGTGAAAGTACTGTCAGCCAAATGCATTCAAATAATCAAAATAGCCCCATGCACCGGGATGGATTCTGTCAGTGTCGGATTATTAGGCTATAACCGATCCATTAAGTATTTAGTTGGGATTAAGATATTGTAGCTAAAATCACTCCAGCAAAGATGATTTCACTCAATTTATATTGACAGGTTGATCATTTAATTGTAAAACAACTCATTTAACTTTATATCATGTATTAAACAATATGTCGAGTAATAAGTGTAATCTGCTGTTTGGCAACTGGTACAGCTTTCAGATAAATGTAGAAAAAGAAGAAGTACACTTCTCTTTCAAATATTATCCTCTGAATAAGAATTGTATATAAGTACTGTACATTAGTAAGCTTACTTAAAAAGATGCTTACTAGGATTCAAAACCATATTAAGACAGATTTATTTTAAATCATGCCCAACCCTCTGTCTTCGTTCTGCCTTTGTTCTGCTAATGATAGACAGTCTTATTATGAATAAACAGACAATGTGCTTAGTCCAGACTGATCTGTAAGTGGGACAACAAACTGGATTCTTCATGTGAGTCATTGTTCATGGCTTTTGGTCTGAATAACAAAGTTTCCCAAGAACACAATAATAGGCTATCGCTACTTATGTCTTCTTTTCAAATGTAGTCATTATGCTGCCCATATACTCCAAAGTTCCATAGATGTATGGCATATGCCATTAGCAATGCTGCAATGAAGGTGAAATCAGACACGTTTCAATGCAATTTATAGACTGGTCTGATCAAACTTATGGTCAACTATGATTCCATTACTGAATCCATTTTTGTTTAATTTGCAGAACCTTGTGAGCAAAAACATACAATTGAAACCAGGCTTATGCTAGCAGCATGTTTTCCTTTTGACTGGGTTGGAAGTAGCTAATTATATGCAAAGAAGATCATTTTATATGAGCGCAAAAAGGAGGCTAACTGTGCATGATCAGCTGAGATCACATGTTAAAAAATGTGTTGTGATTTTAATAATATTATCAAGAATTACCTGATTACATATTTGAAATGTAGCGACAGAAACTTAAGAGAAGCAATACTGGACACAGGCTGAAGAATAAACACTCACCAAGGGCAAAATGTGGGTCAATTTGGGTCAAATAAATGAGGATCATAAGCACAGTAACTGCCAAATAATTTGACATTACTCAATGTGAGGTAAAAAAAAACAACAACATCTTTTAGCTGTTCAAATTTCTTATTTCACATGTGAAGCAGATGAGACAAAGCCTTATTTTTTTTACCCTCGTAAGTACACCTGTAGCTAAATATTTATCCCTGAATGTTTTGGTCAAAGTGATAGATGTTATAAAGATCTAAAAAATTTAAAAGAGCCCCGTTTGTGTAAGATAAGAGTCCCTCATGTCTTATTTGCTTGAAAGCAGCAAAAACTTGCACATAAGTCACCACCCCACTTGTAGAATACATAAAAACCTCTATGCACTAGCGCTGTATTTATAAGGAATTTTATTTGACAAACTGAACAAGATCTATATGCAAACGATGTAAAAAATTCAATTTTTCATTGTAGAAATCAAAATTTGGTAGTTTATTTTTGGTGGTGTGTCCATTCTTTTTTTTCTTTCCTTTTCTTTCTCTTAGAAGTACCAATGTTTTAATTCTAAGGAATTCAAAATAAATCCTATCAGATTGCCTTTTTGCGATCCAATTCCAACTAACCGTGTCGTTGTTTTTGAGCAATTGAGCAAACTTTTAAAGTAATCTGATCAAACCCTGACGGGGGCAGGTGCTCAGCGCCCCTTTCTGCAACAAAATATATCATCCTTGTGTCAATAGTAGCCTCTGCTGGACAGACTGAAGTAACGCGTTATACCGCTATGTTGTGCGAAAAGCGTCATTCCAAGTGCCAACACCACAAAACTTTCACAAACTTTAGTTGCATTTCTATTTTAAAAATGCGATTTTTTTTCATTTAAATCTGATCACTGTATCTAGTTGATGACACTCATGGAAGCAAAATTAATTCAGCAAATGACGTGTCATACAAACGAGGCAGTTCATGCCCAAAACAAGTTCCCCTGTGTTCTTGAGTGCACACAAAATGTAACTTTATAGCAATTTTACATGGTAAATCAAAAACAATTTACATTTCAAGACATTTAAAAATCATCAAAATCTCTTTTTCAATACAAAGTATCAGTAAGTTGACTCCAAGTTAATTTAGCTGAGAACTACTGAACGTTAAATCTTAAAAACAAACCAACAAAAAGACGCTTTCGCGTTCATCAAAACAACAAAAGCTATTTTTTTTTCTTTTAATGTTGATAATGTAACTTTAAAAGACACATGCTTTTGTATAGTGACAATATGATTTTAGATTTTTTTTCTCATTTATTTTTCCGAAGGGATTATTGAGCCTTACCAGCGACACGCGGCACAGCCTCTCACAGAAGTGGAACCGCCGGAACTATTCTTGCTGGGAATAAGCGAGGCCGGCGATTTTACTCGACAGTACCAGAGATGGACCAACGGTAGAAATAAATCCGACTGTCGCGGAATCTCAGAGAAAACGGATTAAAAACGCGGAAATATCTTTTTAACATTTATATTTCACAGCTACTCTACGCTCGCTTTAACGTTTCTCACGCGGATCTACGGTTCTCGTCGTCCGGGGCGGCACATTAAGACAATAACAATGGCTTCTGGTTCACCGTCGTCCTCTCCGGACACTGCGACGGGCTCGGGTACGGATCCAGCCCGGCCCGACACTGGGGAACCTCTCGGAGGAGCGGGCTCGGACTCGGACTCAGACTTGGGTTTAGATAAATTTGACTGCAGCGCCATGGAGATGGGGGACCGACTGGAGGGAGATGAGCTGGAGCGGGAGTTTGAGTCTGCAGCTGACCGTGTCAAAGATTTGATTCAGACGGCCAGCAGGGACCAGCTGCTCTATCTGTACGCCCGCTACAAACAGGTGAGTGTGGGATTAAATGACACAATGGACGTCTCGGTCGGATTTAAGCACTGGAACCATGTGGCTTCAGATTAGATGTCAACCACATACTTTGGATCTTCAACATTGACTGTTTTCTGTGGGTAAAGATGAGTCTGGCCCATAGCTGTAAGTTTCAGTTCGTCTTTTCAACTCAACAAATATGACACCAGCTAAATAATTTCTCTTTTGGGCCACAGGTCAAGGTGGGAAAGTGCAATACATCAAAACCTGGCTTCTTCGATTTCGAAGGACAGAGGAAATGGTATGTGGTCAACCTTTTGAGAAGATATTACAGTAAACAACTTGCACGTGTTGAACTGGGCCATACAGTAACCGGTTTGTGTAAATGGAAACAGTGCATCTGTGTGTTTGAGAGACAGACAGACAGAAAGATGGCTTGCATGAAAAAAAACAACAACAAAATAGAATTCAAACACTTTTAATTAACATGTCCCCGCAGATTATATTAAATAGTATATTTCTAGAAATTCAGTGTAAAGAAAACCTACAAGCTTCGTGAAGTTGCTGTTGGATTTTGAATGAGAGCTCTCATGGGAATCCTTGACTCAGTGTTTGGTCCAGTATGTTGGGGTGCTTTTTCAGCTTTGAGATACTTTTCACTGCAGTACCTAGTATAGTTTTAAAAAAAAAAACAGTACACCTCTGACGTACAACTGATTGTGATGACGGTTGTGTTGTCACCACAGGCAAGCCTGGAAGCAGCTTGGAGACATGGAGGCAGAGCAAGCAATGCAAGAATACATTTCCTGTGTTAATGTATTAGACCCTGAAGGCAGCACGAAGGTAAAGAGAGACTCTATTACTTTTTTAGAACTAAGAGCTGATCATTTATATTATTCTGGATTTTCTGACAGAACACATAATGAGAATCATTTGAACTCATGGATGTGTGTGTGTGTATATATACCCAGAATAGGGATTTTTGGTGGCCTGTTCTCTTGCATAAGTCTGTTTGGTTTGCCACTGTTCATAGACAGAAAATGTTGTCTGTCTATGAACAGCTGCTGTTTTGCCATTGATGCATACTTTATTTGATATTAAAATGTTGCTCAATGATTAACACCTCACACCCTGCAAGTCATGGTAATTAAAACAGGCTTTCTGTTAAGAGGTCCACACTGAGATGAAGATGATGAAAATATACAACCATCTGCCATTGTGGTGCATGTTGACTGTAGTGCATTGTCTCTGCCAGTAGATGTCAGCGTTGCATTGTTATTATTTTTGTTTTACCCTACAAAGGCTAATTTTTCTGCACACGCAGCATGAAAAATACAAAGTCATAGTTTTTTCCTCGAGTAATTTTTTTTGGGGGGATAGCAATAATGCAGCAAACCGCTTCAAGAATTGCTGCCAGTTTGTTTGATGGCTGCTCACGTTTCTTTCCACTCCTGCGTCTTATCGTTCGACTGTGTCAAGAGAGTCGTGTTGTCCTGGAAAGCCCGTCCTTTGAGGCAGGAGCACAAACCATAGTTACAACAACAATGTTGTACTGTCTGTGGAATTGGGAAAAGCATAATCATTGGAGCAAGAAAAGAATAGCCACGTATGATGTTCAGAACGACATTTGTTTTATCAGCACTCAACAAGGCTGATGGTGGGATACTGTTTTAAAAGAAAATATATTTTTAAGAACATTGCAGCACATGACTGCACAGTTTCCTCCAAAAGCAGCCCATCTGTGGTTTGTATACATTTAAGTGAAATACTGTACTGTCAGAAAATGCAGAAACAGCACTCTTCAAAACAGCCGCACAGCTCTGCAAACAGGGACCACCCTTGTGAAGATGGTTTATATATGCATATCAATTCATTCATTTATTTGCGAGGTAGCTTTCTGTAATCTGTCTGCGTGCTGTTTGAAAACATTTCCAGAGCATCTGTGCTCATTTATTTATTTTTTCTTTTAAATTTTGTCTGCATGGTTTGGAAACCTTCTGTAAAATTTCTTCCAAACAAATTCTATATTCTAAGTAGCTGAGGTAGGCTGACTGAAGGTTTTATACGTGCTTGTACAGTTTAGATACGTGCTTTGAGTTATCATTCTGCGAGTGACAGCTTTTGGATCTATCAGTGCACTTCATGAAGTTGATTAACAAGTCCGCAATATGCAGTGATATCCATTATTGTTGAGTATGTCTGGGACTGTAAGATGACCAACTTTGCTTACAGCTAAACAAATCGTAATCAGTGCCTCTTTGTGGGGGTTATGCACTGGGGAGTCTTGCTTACATATGTCTGATTAGCATAAAGCGAACTATTTGAACCAAGTTTTTGAACTTTTGGCTTGTTCATAAGCGTCTAAGAATGGTCTCTTTCTTTCAACTCAGCTATGCAAGCCTGCTGCCTGAAGCTTTCTCTGGACAGTTGGTGCAGTCCCTGAAACTGGACTTGTGTCATTAAGTTCAACTGGCAGTTGACGCTGACAGCTGGCTCAGCGCACGGAGAAACTTATCCTCTACAGGAGTTATGGTGCTGTTTTTGCTCAGTAAAGTACTTAAAATGAACTTATAGCAAATTGTGCTGTAAGGTTTGGGTATTTGTGTGGCAGCAGTACAGTGATGACAGGACATTTAAAGTCTCTCATTCCTAATTTTCCAAGCTAAGGGGAAACAAACTAAATACTAAAACACTTCGGAAATGCCACGTTTAGGTGCATAAATACACTCTGAACTGTGCATGTGTTGTTGTTTTTTTATCACCTTTTTAGATCAGAGATTTTCACCTATAAATTTGAATGAGTGAGAGTAACTATTTAAAAGCTTGTGGTGATATTAATGTAAGGTGTAAGTTCCTCCCTGTTATGACACAGTATACAAAGTGAAATGCCTCAAAAATAATAAGGGGTTTTCAAAGGCAGATATTTCTAATATTGGACAAAGCTCTTGCACAATTGGTGTTTTAATCTTATTACACCTGGATACTCATTCAGTTTTTTAACAGCTTGTATTCATTTCTGTAATTAAGAGCAGTGTTGCTTATTGATTAAGGGCTTATTTTATAAGTGTTCCTAATTTATAGATTAGCATCACTATTCCAGGTAAAGACTGGGTCAAAAAGAGATTGAACTAATGCTGACAAGTCAGTAGTGTTAAATGTCTTTCAGACAGACACGGCAATCTTAAAATTGTTAGCCTACTTTTTTTTGTCAGTAACACCAGATAAATACATTTCTTTGCTTAGCAAACAAGTGTTGCAAAAACACATGCAAAGTAACTCCAAAAGACTCAAGCTATAAGGACCTGTTAGCTTCCAGATACTGGTATGGGCTGCTATCATAAAGGAAAAGCTAGTTGGACTTTTTCCTGTTGACTATGGGCTGATCATCTGCTCCCAAATTAGTTATCCGTTTATTGTGGAAACACTTAAAGAAATGGTACAAGAAGTAGTCTGTAGCATTCATAAACACGTTATTCAGATCAGTGCTCCAGAACATGCACAGACATAATCACCTGATAGGCTGGCTTGTTTGCAAAGGTTTCTAAAATGACTAGATGTTAGGCTGTACCCCATCCTCACCCTGCTTGAATACTACTGACTTGTTAGTCCTTTTTAAATATCAGCGTAAGATAATAATACATCTCTTTTAAAAAGGCTTTTTGGAGACTGTGACAGCTGGTTTAGTTAAAGGCTAGAAACTGTCAGACTCGAATGTTATTTGTCCTTTTCTTTCACTTATTTGTTACACTTACTCTAAAAGTGAGAATAGACCAATGTTTTGTGGAATACTTTTTTTAATGTAGTTTTATATGCAAATAGTGCCCTAACAATTGTGCAAGCAGTGTCATAGATACAACAACTATCATCAACAATGCACCCGAATGAGTCGTGGCCACACAAGTGAGTCATAACAGGCTGTGCAGAGTCCCCGTACTGTGGGATACTCCATAAACCTGGGGTATGTACTTCAGCTAACAAAATATGTCAAATATAGAAAACGAATCAAGCGCTGCCCCAAAGAGATTCTGCTTTTCTTCCAAAACAGAATTGAAAATAAATATTTCAGAAGTTGTTTTTGTAACTTTATACTGCGTTTGATTGCTCAAAATGTTTTTTCTTTCCATTTGCACTAGTTTACCACCTCTGCGCTACTTTTAATCTGCTACTCGTTGACCCCATCGCACTCTTTCTGCATTTGTCCCTTCCTTTCCTTTGCTCTTCTTCCTCGTTTGTGTTCCTTCTTAATAGCGTCACTGTCAACCACATATCCGATCCTGACACATTTCCGTCAAGCAATACTCGCTGACTCTGCCCACAGTTGCACAATACCAGGGAAGAGCCCAGCAAATGCACATTCCCCACCACCACCACCACCACAAAAAAAGAACCTGATTGTATTAGCATTAACAAAGCACCACAGCATGGCAGCAGCTATTCTTTTGGAAGAAGAGTTAAATGGTGTAAGTAGGACTGCATAGACAGAGAAGCAGGGGAGAGAATAATAGCCACAATTTGACCTCTGTTCCTCTCAATTGTTGAGCAGACACTGGCTTTATATTACATTATACCGCAGAAGAGCATGGACAGTGCATCAGCGAATATTCTGAGTTTCTGAAGTGAATTAGGTTGTCCCAAAAGTGCATGCACAGTTGTTTTGCTTCTCTTGTCATGTTCTCCCCACTCTCCCCATTTTCTGAAATCAGATTTGTGTGAGTTCTTTTGTAAGTCAAGGTTGGTTAGCAAAGAATAGTCTGGGTAATAAAAGTCTTTGTTGAGCTGAATGCAATATGGAATTCCTTGAAAACACAGAAGATTACCAAGAGTCACAAACTAAGGAACAACATATTTTATCCTCTTTGCATTCATTTTGTGGGTCATTTTTAAGCAATGAGGTCATGCCCAAAGCCCCAGAGAGTTGCTTTGAAAGTCCACATGGGAATTTGTCGAGCATTACACGAGAAAGACTATAGGTTAGGGGCGATAGGTACAGCCATTCATGGAGGAAACATGGGCCCAACGCTTTTTATTGGGTTTAGACAAAACAGTGAGGTCAAATCCTTTGTCCATACAGCACAGGCTCATAGGCTGCCACAGTAGACTGGGTTGTTGTTTGACACGAGTCCTCATCGCACACTAGGTTGGTGAATTGCATCCTTCATCTGCATGTTAGATGTTACATTTAACCTGAAAACATTCTTTCTCAGTACTGTATTGTTCTCACAGGAGAGACGAGGAGCAGAAAGGAGAACAGGTTTCGGAGGAGCAGCAGTCAGTTCTCTTTACCAGGAGGAGATGATAAGGTATGTACATCAGAATTAACACTGACAACCACACACCCCAACTTGCCTATTATGTCAGATGTGCAGAGAAAAGATGCACTAGTTCTATAGAAATGGCAAAGCGTCTGGAATATCTCACTTCTACAGGGTGCAGTAGGATGTAAAAGCCTTTTTCCTCCAGTTCTGAATCCCCTCTCATTTCATTCTTAGGTCAACTCAGTGTAAGGCTGGCATTGTTAACCACTGATCGTGATGCTGTATATGATTATATTCAACAGACCATAACTGCAGTTAGGGCCTGGAAACGTCATACAGTTATGATTTATGTTAATGAAATATATTTTCCATTTACTTCTGCCTGGCAGACTTACTCAAGCTTAGAAACCCTCATCTTCATTTCAATGCAAAAGGAACTCTTTTGGAAGATGGAAAATGAGATGTGTGAATCCTGCAGGTTTTCTTCCTAAATGGATGCATGTGATTAGTATGCACGGTCTCGGAAAGAAGCGTCCAGAGTCTTCCCTTTTTAATTACTTGAAGATTTCAGGGGGGTTGATGAAGACACGCAGGGCACAGCAGAGCGAGCCGGGTGCAGCAGGCTTTCCAGAAAGAGGATCCTCTTGGTGATATCCGTTAGCAACAATGCCCAGAGGGAAACCAGTCAGAAGGAAGCCATTTACATGGCCCAAACACACACCTGCGAGCATTCACTTTTCGCCAAATATCCCAACGATTTTTATCCAAAGCCATGCATAACTTGCTAGTAGAGTCACACTCACTGCTCTGCTGCATTTCAATTTCCTCTTCCTCACACACAAACACACTCCATATTAAACAGCTAAGCACCTGTTAACCAGACTGAGTTAATTGCACTGCTCACTCACCCTCTCTCTGTGTGTGTTTGTGTTTGTGTTTGTGTGTGTGTGTGTGTGTGTGTGTGTGTGTGTGTGTGTGTGTGTGGATTGACAAAAGCTGGATTGATTAGCAATATCCCTGGGCTACTGAGCTGATCACTGTGTGATTGAGAAGGCTTTGAATGCTACATTTGTAATTCTCTCACCCACCTTGAAAAAGGATTCCGATAAACACTGGAGGCTTTGTTGTCCAAACTCTCTGCTGGAAGCCAAACCTGAGTTATTTGAGTTCTCATTGTTTCTCGCTCCTCGGTGGAGCTCGGCCACGTTTAGAGCCCGGACCAGGGTCCTACTGGGAATGTGATGAGAGATTGTGTAGGTGTATGTATGTGTTTGATGGATGGTGTGGCCATGCTGTTGATCAGTGAAGCTCAGACCAGGTAGATGAGTATTCTCTACCACTGTGACCAGTTAAGCCTGATGGATGAAGGACATATCTGCCACTACACCAGACTGGACACACATGTGTGAACGCATAACGTTGTCACGCACACACTATTTACACAACTACAAAAACCCTCAGTGCCCCAGTGATGACAGAGTAGCCTGTGACCTTCCCAGCATGCTTTGCGGCGCTGTTGATGTCATGTCGTTTATAAGACCCACATTAATCATTTGTTTGTTTATAGCCCGTGTGTGTTTTTTATTTGTGGATTCATGTGTGTTCTCGCTGTGCCACAAAAGATCATCACAACAAGTTTCGGTTGTATGTTCCCTCTTTTCTTTCTTTTCTTTTGGGATTTCTTTGTGTTTATGTAGCCCTTAAAGAACCTGCTAAAGGTGTGTGTGAGCAAGTGTGTGTGCCTGTGTGTGTGTGTGTGTGTGAGATTGTGCTTTATACATACATACATGTCATGCATCAGTCATTTCAACCCTGTCCCACCATCAACAAAAGACTGATGAGCCGGCCTATTGATTAGTTGCCGGGTGAGACGGATGGCGGCCACACATCAGGGACACTTGGGGTCACAGTGGCCATCAGACAAGGAAGCGGGTGTGGTCCAGCACAGAGCCTCATGAATAAACATAGCAGCAGTAATCAGGAGTATGTAAATGAATGCGCTCATACATAACCTGGCTGTGATAAAAGCGTAATGAGTTATTCATAATTCACCGTGGGCTGATGAGAGGATGGAGGGGAGGGAAGAAACAAGAGAAATGGTGGAGATGGAGCATGTAGGTGAAAAGCTGAAGAAATGAAGTGCAGAGGAATATCAAGGAACAAATTACAGATGGAACTTTCTTTGTCTTGTTATGTGTCAGTTTTGGAACAGGGTGCTCACTGTGAAATGAAAGTGTCTTGATTTTTATGTCAAGACACTTTTATTTCCCCTAAATAGTGTTTTGCATATCTGTCTGTCTCTTGAATCACAAGTTGTGTTGACTACACATCCTAACCAAGACCCACTGACTACCATTTTGCATCCTTGTTACAAGCTGCTTCAGATATTTATATTTGAGAACTGAAAGCCAATTGTAATTTTCCTTTTGTAAGGTCATTTGTAAACAGTAGTGACAGCTAGCTGCATAAAATTACATCCAAATGAATATTCACCTCTGGATCTGAATGCCCCTTCCAGAGCTAGTGTTTGGTCTGCTTAGGTGCTCAAGTCTCAGTGGCTGCTCTGTGAACTTATGTTGCATGTCTCTAATTTTGATTCATAGCATAAGGAAAGTTTTTCATTCATCCGATTTATGCACGCATGCATCGTGTAGAGGAAAAACGGTACTGCTTGCATGAGTCTCGAAATGACGACTGAATTTTAATAAGGCAAATTCAGGTCTCCCTCTCTTCAAGCTTTTAGAGAGAACACTTTTAGAAATCTTTAAGAACAAGCCGCACGATTTTTTGTGGGTTTGAGAGCAGCCGCCATCCTCTGTGAATAATGACTATAAAATGAGTTTGTGTTTGACTTCTTGTGACCAAATCTTAGTTTCACCATGCTAGCAGAGGGTTGGTACACTAGCAGTGTGCAATTATTTAACTAATAACCCTGAGAATGTTCATGAGTAGTTTGGGCTTTGAACATCACCCTCAGTCTTCATGGGAAATGGCTCCTGTAACATTGGCTCCTGTGTGGCTGGAGGCAGCCGTGTGCTCTGGGACTTGTTGGGCCCAGTGCGGCAGCGCACGTGGGCTTCAGAGACAGGAACTGTGGGATTTGGCTTTGGGAATGGCTGAGTGACTGCGTGGGAGTAGTAAAAGCGTCGGGTTTGCGGGGTTTCTGTCAGACAATGGCACACTAAATTCAATTAATCTGAATGGCTGGGATGGGTGAGAGGGAGGGGAACGCGTAAAGCTCTAAATGAGATTTTGGCCCTCCCCCCCTCACCCAACATCTCTCCTCCTACCTTCACTGCACCCCCTCAGCACTCACTACTGTCCCCAATGCCAGGAGGTGATTAGATACACACAGATATAATTAGAGGTGGGATGGTGTCGTCGCGTGTGTGGCGTGTGCCACTGTTCCCGAGGGATGTGGCACGTGTAGCTGCTGCTCTAGTATGAGATGGCGAGAAAAGATACATGTTGATCTGTTAATTATATATTTCTGTTATGTCCCCTTATAACGGAGTTAAAGTGGCAGTTCAACCAAATTTGTTTTCAGAAATTCTTGGCTACGATTTCTGTTGCAAGCCAAAACCACAACTATGACACTAATTATGAAAATGAATATTTTTAATGGTTTATAGCCGTTTGATTTTCTAAAATATTAGCAGCACAAAAAGACCTAACCCACCAAGTCAAACCAAAAAGCAAAGTAATCTGCCACTTTAACCCATTAAGACAGTGCCACAGGTATTAATGAGCTTCATATAAATCATTAAATAAATTAAGTTGGCTGACTGTGCTTCTGTCTTACTGGTTTTTTTTTTTTTCTGAATTGCTCTCAGGGAAGAGGATAAGAACATCTTTGACTACTGCAGAGAAAATAACATTGACCACATCAGCAAGGCCATCAGCTCCCAGAAAGTGGACGTCAATACTAAAGATGAAGAGGTACAGTGCCAAGAAAAATGTAAAGTGAGGCTGTGGTGGTTTGGGTGTGACAGTTGCTGTGATTAGAGTTTCTTTAACTTATTATTACCATGACAACACTGTAATTTTTGTTCTTAATGCTGTCGTTGAAGTGCTCTTTAGCTAAATGCAGTATCTGTACCCGCAGTCTGGCACGTTGCTTTGCTTTGACCCCCTTGTGCAGAAGGGCAGGTTGAAAATGATCAAAGACGTATCATAAAAATGTGGGTCACTGGGGGATAGATTGTGTGGCTCTTTTTGCAATTGTTACATAATTGTTTCTGTGGCCACGCGCACATACACACGGGAACCACTGCTTAGGGCTGAAATTGCAGAAACAGTCATTACCATCATGAGGTGATTTCTCGATTGACCCCGAAATCCATTCATCTGCCCTTGATTCATTATCAGTCTGGCCAAATGGCTCGCTCCCCGCCTTTCTTTCATCTCAGCCGTTCTTCATATAAACAGGCAGTCGGCTGCTGAGTTCACAGTCAAAGGCCAGATGGTTGTGGGATCACTGCTGAGAATGCTTTGTCTGTCCACAGCCATTGTTCACTTCTTATCTGGTGCAGCTCTGCTCACTGAACAGCAGAGGGCAGTGGGGAAGTTTATCATTGGTAGGCAGAGGGAGCCTGTGTCCCATCAGTTGGTGTAAGGGTCTGTGACCAGAACACTACATGTGTTACGTGCTACTTTAAAGTGTGCAATAGATTCGCAAAACACATTGGGGAAAGACTTGTAAACTAGTCGGTTTTCTAAGTCGCTGTCTTCTCTCGGTCAGATAGACTCAGAAATTATTTAAAACCTATTTCTTAGCACGAATAACAAATCACAGTTTGTCATTAGCTTTATATTTAAATAACAATAAAACAAAAGTAGAAAAAAAAGAGAGAGAATTTCATACAAAGGGTAAGACGAGGATTAAAGTTGAAGAAAACAACATGACATAATTACAGACTATGTACTCTGTGAGAAAATGTTTCAGAAAGACTAAAAAAAATGTATAAGAAAGCACAGGTCTTCACACAATGACCTCTGCTTTTTAAAATCTTTACTAAAATTTCAGGTATTTATATTTTAAAAACCCTTTGAAATGTTCTTAGAGGAAGATGAATTCCTGACATGGTAATGATCAATAATATGATCATTTTTGCTTTCTCCAAAACCATTAAGTTGCTCACATTTCCAGGCCTTTGAAAACTTCATTGCAACTCTTTTATTCGAGATTGGGAAGAATAAACCCAACGCTGATGTATTTGGTTCTAGATTAATTTACTAAAGCAGAATTACTCTTTGAATAAAGCATGTCGATATGTATGCATAGACTTAATGGTATCAGTTTTCAAGGATTCAGTTTTCTGTGCAACACATTCAGTGTTTTGTTGATCGCTGCATGCAAAAAGCTCGTATTACAACTCAGTTTGTTCAGTGCTTCATGTGAATCAAGAAACTGGTCTGCAGTGAAAATGTGGCCAGCAGTCAGCAGCAGAACACCTGGAAGAGAAAGACAGGGATGGAGGCCAACTTATTGGTATTCTGGCCTGAATCATAAGTACCCATTTTAACATGCAGCCTTGGTGATCAATATGATTTAAGCAACCGAATTGGACTTGGAGAGTTTGCTTTACCTAATTGGCCTCACTGAAAAATGAGCTTGTGTGGTTTTATTAGAACAAGGATCTTAGACCTAAGGAGAGGAGTGTGTGAGTATGTGGGTGTCTGTTCGAGGGAGAAGGGGGTAGCTCGTGTTTTGCGTACACACGGGCCCCATCAATCAGGCTTTACAGAATCTGTGCGGGATTCTGCAATTTGTCCCGGAGTCTTCGGCCTGTGCTACAGCCTCCGACTGGTGTTACATGCACCCACAAGTCCACGTATCTAACTCTGCCTGCAAGTCGTTATAGAGCTCAGGTTTGGAGGTTGTGAATGTGTCATTTTCACAGATTAAAATCTGTTTTGTCTTTTTTATGCATGAAGCTAAGTTGGAAAAGGCCCACGAGGAAGATGTTCTTCATGTGTGGGGCTTGTTTTTTCTTCTGCGTGTAGTTTGTGCTACTTGTGTGTATTCATACTAATGCTTTTCAGTTTGTATTTACAGTGTAGTGCTCGTGCTTGTTTATGCAGGGTCGCGCTCTCCTGCACTGGGCCTGTGACCGAGGACACAAGGAGCTAGTGTCTGTTTTACTGCAGCACAAAGCAGACATCAACAGTCAGGTGAGCTCCATTTTTCCTTTTCCTTTTCTGAAGACTTCTTGTTCAGTCTGAAATGTAACTGTTCTCATTAAGCAGGTCTTCAGCAGACTTGAAGGAAAAAAATATGTGATGTAAATATGTGATGTGGCTGCTTATTAATTAAATGTCTGTAATGTAAATGTCTATCTAAAGTTACTTTCAATAAGGAGTCAGCTGCTTAAGCTTCAGCCTTCAGGATATCTCCTAGTTTCTTCTTTATCCCTTTTACCTTTTAAAGGTAACAATTACATATATATATATATTTAGAATTTGTACAGGAAACCTTAGCATTATGGTTGAGCTTTTTCAGATATTCAGTCAAAGGAGTTTTCTATTCCTCTGAGACTTTGCAAATTACTCTTACTTTGTAATAGTAATCTATCCAGAAAAGGTACAGTAGCATTACTCCAGAATGGGGTGGAAGAGCATAACTTTCATGCACATGTGATTTTTATGTTATTTTAGAAGGAATTTGAGGAAATTTGGGAAATTTTCAAAAGACTATAAAAGCTTGAAAAGAATTGTACTTAATCTGTTGCCCTGTGCTCATGCTTGGTAAATATAAGATTTTAGCTGCTTAACAGTCCTCGGTTGTTATTGTCGGGTTCTCCTCTTCGTGTAGCACCGTGCATTTCCAATAGTAGACACATGTGGACAGCAGGCAAGGCAAGTCAAGCACACACACTCTGTGTGTATGAAAACATGCTGCTGTAAGTCGTGCAGAATGAAGTCCAGCTTTGATCTGCTGAAATAACAGCTTTGATAGTAGCCTGTGTCTTTGCAAAATACCAATATGCTCCTTTTAATCGATGGTATGTTCACATAAATAGAGGCACTGATGCACCCACATACCATCACAGATGCTGGCTTTATCACCCCTCACTGGATGGTCCTTCTCTTCTTTGACATGTAGAACCAGATGTGAACTCATGAACTCACTGACAACGGAAAACATGTCCACTGTTATTTTTTTCCGTCTGTGTGGAAACAGTGCCGAGTTCTCTGAACACAAGCTCGTCTCAAAGTTGACATATGACTTCACTTCTTGTCTAATTCAGTTTTAGGTTACATTTCTGGATGCAGCGGATGGACTCCGTTTAATGAACATAGTTTTCCAAAGTATTCCTGAATCTATGAGGCTATATTGATCCTGATGGCTTGACGGTTTCTCATGCAATGCTTGAAGGTCATGCTTCTCCACTAGTGGTTTCTGTCCTTGGCCTTTATGTGCTGAGATTCCTCCTGACTCCCTGAATCTTTTCACTATTGTATGCTCTGCAAATGTTGAGAGACCAAAGTTCTTTGCAGTCTTGCTTTGAAGAATCTCTTTTTTGGAACGTATTGATGATTCTCTAACAGAGTTTGGCACAAAGTGGTGAGTTACAACCCGACTTTGCTTGAGAAGACTGAGTCATTGGTTGTCTCTGTTATTATACTCAGTCCAGACACTCGCCTGTCACCACTTAATCAGCTGATTGTAGAATCTTCTAGACCAGTGTTACTTTATTATTGTGTAAAACTTTCTCTGTTTTTCTTTGTCTCTCTCCCAACTTGTTTTGAGTGTGTCGTTTGCATTTTATTTTGATTCTTTACATATATATATATATATATATATATATATATATATTTTTTTTTTTTTAATACAATTAAGTTGGTCAGCGAGGACACTGTAGAACCTTTCCCAACTTTTCTGGAAAATGGGCTGTGGGCTGTATTTGCATAGGGATAATGGAAAGGTGATGGGAGCCTTATGACTGCTTAAGCATAGATCTAAAAATATGCTCAGGTAAACTGTGGGCCAACAGTTATATCTCCAGCACCCCATCGCCCTTCCCCTCTGTCTTTCCATATTCTCCATCCCTTTCAGAAGGTCACCTTTAATTCACTTTGTCCCTCGCAAATCCCTCAGGGAGTTAGCTTGTAGGTAGCCTTGTGTTTAGGCTCCCCAAGGTTTAGCAGCAACCAGCAGGCTTTAGCTTTGGCGGTAAGCTGGCTCAGCTGCACATCGGAGAAATTACTCCTCTTCCCTGACCAGCAGCACGGCACAGTGCAGCTCTCTGGGCTTCTCACTGAGGTTTTAACTGTGAGGACAAATCAATTGGAAGTAATCAGGCAAATTGTTTTACGTTGCACAACCCACATAATCAGGACATTTCACAAATGACTTTCTCTTTTGTGGTCATGTGTGGCCCTTTTGTTTTGAATGCTTGCGGGGAGGGGTTGGATTTAACAGTGGGATAACTACGAAACAATTTACTGATGATTTACAGCCGTATCAAGATAATGACAGCAGTGGGGGACTGATGTATAGATGGAGGCTTTTGTCCTTTTTTCCCCAAGATGTAGCGCATTTGCAGTCATGTATCCATCATTAGAATATAGATTAATATCTCTAAGTGCTAAGAGTTTTCAACAGTCAAAGCAAGAAATATAGATCTTTGCCCAGGTAGTGATGTTAAACGGCTGAATTTTCCTGCAACCCTTTTGTCCGTGTCTGCTTAACCTCATACCACCACACATTTCTTTCCTTTTCCTGCACCATTTGTAATGGAGCAAAAAAAAAGTCACAAAGGCAATAATAAATGACCCATGGATGTGAACGATCCCATTCTATTTTTAAATTGTCCCTTTTGTGGATGTGAAGGGTGAAAAATTTCGACGTGTGTTTACAAAGCAGGATTAGCAGCCAGTGGGTACACAGGTATTAGCTAAATTCATTCATTCAGGCCATCGAGGTCTTCCCACCAGCCAGTGTCTCAGGTGTCAGAGGAAATCTGCTGTGGAGACTGAATATTACTGAAACTGGACCTCTGAATCAGAGTTACTGGGAGCAGATTTATGATGTGGTAAAGAGGGGGCTGAGAGGAAAAATACAGTCAGCTAAATCATACCACTCTGTTGCAATGCCAAATTATCTCACTATGTAAAGCTTACAAAACAATATCCTTCTCATTAGAACTTGCATGGACACCCTTTAAGGTGAGGCGAGACACATAGCAGAAGAGTGAAGTCAGGGGGAAAAGTAGAGTATTTATTGATACTGGGAAAGATAGAAAATGGAATGGAAGGTTTTATGCTTCTGTCCTTTTGCCCAGAGCGCTTTGACGTGAAACACAGAGAACGTGAGGTTGTGGTCATGAGAGGAACAGAGGAATGTTTGGGTTGTTTTCAGTCTATTAGAGCTACCCATAATCTCCCTTGACCTCCACCAACTGCCGAGCAACCAGTAAATAAAGATCAAACATGATTTATGCTTAATTTGTTGATTAAAAAGGGGAGGGGCACTTTAGAGTTAAAACAAAAAGTACTATTATTTTGCTTGGCAGAGGAGAAAAATCGTTGGAAATTAATCAACTGATTGTTTTGGCGAATTGTTCTCAAACCCTGGTAACCTGCATTAAGGGCTCGTTTGATAGTTAATCCAGGATCAAGGGACCACAATAGGTAGCTGCGAGTGTTTGAATACGCAGATCACAGATCTGCCACCTGCCAACTGTAGCTCAGACCCTGACGTTGGTACGGTACATTAAACCTTCGCCTCCTCACCACCATGTCAGTTTTCCCTCAGCTAATACTCCCAGCAGAAGTGGGGCAGGCAGCGCCAACGGTGGAAAGGATGACAATGAAACCTCATTTTGAATGATAATGGAAATTAAAATTTAAGTACAGCACTTATTCTTTGTGGTAGAGTATATTTAAACACATTAATGAGGAATAGGTTTAACTTACGGACATTCCATCATACCAGCTGTGAAAACCGATCCAAGCCGGAATAAGTTTATCACTATTATCAACTGGTGTTTAGTGAATTTTTGCTTAATTATGTTTTATGATAAGAAGAACTAGAGTAGTTTCCAGGACATTAAATTGCAATAACCTTTTAAGATTATGACTGAAATACATTCAGATCATCTAAGCTCAAATTCTTGGTCAGATTTTTGTGTAGTTTACCTTTGGTTTATTTAGTTAAAAACGGCTTAGAATAAGTATTTTGCTCTTCACACAGCAGTCCCACATTCAGTGGCTGATCTCTTACTCTCAGTCGTACTGCAAAAATTTCTTATGCCAATTAAGTGTGTGCAGTTAATATTCAAATTTCCTTTTTCGTGAGCTTGTTCTCTGTATGGTAAATAAAGGATTCTTGTTTCAAAATGAATCTTCGGTCAGACTGGAACGAATAAGAACACTGGCAGTTTTGGCGATACTATTGTTGAAATCTCATTGATTTAAGCACATTGATCTGATCAAATTAAAAACGTTATTCACCAAGAATCAGCTGGAGATAGATTTGGTTTATTTTTTAAATATATCTTTACTAAGTCGCACTGTATTAAGTCTTGATAAAGATGGCCGGTCTTTGGGGAGTTACCACAATTTATTAAGGAGATCTTTATCCCTTATTAGACCTTTTTTTATTTTTTTTACCCTGGACGTTGTATTTCTTGTCAGTGTCCTTTGTGAGACCATCCATGTTTGTTTGTTTTTTCTTTCTCTCTCTCTCTCTCTCTCTCTCTCTCTCTCTCTTTAATCCTGCTCACATTTTTGTTGGTAAGGTTGAGTCAATAAAACAACTCGGATGGGGTTAGGAAACAGCAGTGATTCATCTTACAACACAGCTTTGTCCAACCCTGCATGTTCCTGACAGTGTGGAGTTGATTAGAGTGACACAGGGTCTCTTTACATTCAGAAAACTTTACGTGACCCATATCCACTGTTTGCTGACACATGCAGTGCCGGCATTTTACTCAAGAGGCTGGTCTGATAAGACTACACTGTCCTACTCTTGAAAAAAGTCTGATGTGATTATTTTAAAATTGATTTCTTTTAGTTGCTCATCAACCAAAACAAACGATGGCAAAGAGAATATAATGAAGAATTTGGGATGTTTTCGGTGCACGTAGTCGAACTCTGAGGAATTTTTGGTATTTGAAGTTCTAACATTTTTTTATGTAATTCGAGACTGAAGAACCAATATTTTCATTCGACTGCCTGTGTATTACGTGTGTATTTGTGTGTTTACTCCCCCTGTGGTCTTCTATGTCCTGGTGTTTTATCCCCAAACCCACAGCTAACACTCACCTCCCACGCACAACTTTTTGTTTTTCAGGTGAAAGTCCCAAATCCTCTTCTGACCTTACCAGCAAGCTATCAGGTTGCTATGGCAACATTCATTTACAGAGTGGATTTACCCTTTCATGGGAAGTGAAGTCAGAAAGGTATGGCTTTGGTGCGGAGGGGTTCCGACTATAACAAAGAACAGGAATGGTCCGGAGGAGACTCTCACATTGTCTGACTTTAGTCTGCGATTACTGAGAGGCTATGTGGCAGAGTGAGGATTAGGTCGACAAAGAGGGGAGACAGGTGAGATGCAGGTTAACCAAACATGAGCACAATGCCAGGAAGGAAGGAAACATGTAGGTCTGACGTTAGGGGAGATGATGAGAGAGAAAGGCATTGCCGGTTTTAAGCACACGGCAGCGTATCACATGCCTTCACTTTACTCATTTAAACATTTTTTGTTTCTACGTCTGTCTGTCTCTTTTCCCTCTCCCCATCACTATCCCTTCCCCCCGTGTCCCAGTGTCCCCCTCATTCCATCCCTCCCTCCCTCCCTCCCTCCCTCCCTCCCTCCCTCCCTCCGCCTCTACTTTGTATTAAAACAACATGATCCATGAGGCGGGGAGGGCGACTCGCAGCACCGCTAATTCTAATTAATCCAGCATGGTAGCGCGACCACAGCAGGCCCCAAGCACTCCCTGTCTATCAGATAGAAATTCATAACTTAATTGAGGTCAGAGCCTCAAGCCGGCTGAACAAAAGTCTCCAGCCAGGACCAACTAGATCAATAGTAATAAATATCTGACTGGGTGGCCTACAATTGGTGGCGTAAGCACACAACAAGTTTTGTACACACAGTCTTCACTTGGATCCTGCACAGACATCTGTGCCTTTCACTCACTGGGATGTGTTAGTGAAAAAGTTGGAGTTCAAGACTACTGGACAAACGATTACCTTCTGCATAAAAATATTAAAACATGCATAAACAAAGCCTATAGTGATGGTTAAAGTGATAATACATCATTTTTATACTACAGATAATCCAGAAAACATGGAGACGCTTAGCTCCTTTACACGGTGAAGCTGTAAAGCTTTACTGAATCTGAGACCTCAACTTAATTATTCATCACCTTGCAAACTGTAAAAATGATGAATTGACAAAAATGTTCAATTGGTTACTTTGAACCCAAGTTTTTATACTTGCCTAAGCCTGACCACGTAGTGATATCGCCCTAAACCCAATAAAACAGAAAGGAAAGTAAGTTTCAGCTGAAAAATTTGGCTCCCAGTACAGCAAGTACATTTAATGCCTCAGGCCATGGAAAGCACGAGATAATCTATTCATACTAAAATCAAGATTAAGTACATTTTAAACTGAAATATTAAAATGTATACAGACCAACAACTTCATATATACCAAATCCATCCATCCATCCATTTTCTATACCCGCTGAATCCGTCGGTCGGGTCGAGGGGGGGCTGGAGCCTATCCCAGCGGTCATCGAGCGAGAGGCGGGGTACACCCTGGACAGGTCGCCAGTCCATCACAGGGCCACACAGAGACAAACGAGACAAACAACCACACACGCTCACACTCACTTCTAAGGCCAATTTTAGAGACACTAATTAACCTATAACATGCATTGGGAGGAAGCCGGAGTACCCGGAGAGAACATATACCAAAACAATATTTTGAATTAGTTTCATATTATAATCAACAGTTGTTAGATAAATTGTTGTTGAATTTCTGTAAGAAAAAATAAATTTTCTTACCAGTTTAAAAATTTAGGTTTATGATAACATCCGATGAATGAAAAATCAAACTGCTTTTACAGAGGTGTACAAAGCTTCCCCCCCCCCCCAAAGAAAGTGTTTCACACACACAAATATGTCCTTTAAATCAAACCGAACAAATCGTATACATCTGTTCATGCACACTTTTCATAAACAGGAAATCTTTGTCAATGTTATTTACACTCAACGCTGGGCAAGAAATGCATCTCGTTCTGTTCTACTGCAGAGGAGCTTTTTGGAGAAAAGCTCAGTTTCCTTTGGCACAAACAAAGAACACTGAATCCTCTCATCTGTGTCCTCTACTATGGTGTCAACTAGTTGTGTGATCAAAGTGGCAAACACACACACACACACATACGGTGGCTGATTGAAATTCTATGGTAGGAGCATTATTACACGTTTGTATCCCTCCCCTTTCCCAGCACTGCCTCCTATAACTAATGGCTCAGTCAGCCCAGTCATAACAAATATCCAGCAAGATTTGTCATAATTGTGTGTGTGCATGTGTGTTTGTGTGTGGGTAATTGTGCAGCCTATCTTCTTAAATGTAAAGGGTCATTAAGAAAGAAAAGGCAACAAGGTGGGGACATAAGCAGTTAAAGTCTACTGAAAATTCAGAAGAAGAAAAATGGGGAACAAAATAAGAGGCTGGCAAAAACAGAGCGGAGTAAACAAAGATGTAAGATGGACACCAGTAAGGTTGAGGAATATGACAACGTATACGTTGATGCAAGGTTGATTTGTTTCACATTCTGCCATTAAATTGATCCTCTTTACCATGCAATTGGCCTTGTTTACATTGGAAGTAAGTAAGCATGATTGTTATATTATATACTGGGATTTTATACTGGGATTCCACTATGATATTAGCACGTAATCGATATGAAGGGAAAAAGGCATTTAAAAAAACATTTAAAAGACACAACATCATATTTAATATGAACAAAACAGTAAATCAGAGAACTACAACAGCCTTTGCTAATCGTTGTGTGAAGCCATTTATGTTGGTAATTTAAACTTAGCTGTACTGTGACTGAAGACATTGCAATGCTAAACACTTTATGGTGACTGCAAATATATTTAAAACAATGCGCTGACGATGTGCATTTAAATGCATATTGCACTGACATCAATCCAACTTCTCTCCGCAAAGTCTTGGACCTGTGCAAAGGATTGTGGGCATTTTGACAGGCCAAAGGACTAGATTTAAGACCATCCTATAATCCGTCTTTGCCTTTAAGAAGCACCGAAGGAGTCACACATTAATTCACAGCCGCCTTATTAGCCTGAGTTGCTGTAATGTTTTTTTCATAACGACGGGTGCAGGTAATTGCTGCGGCTTGATTGGCGTCCAGGACTGAGCCATCGGTCCAATCCGACATGCTGGTAGGTGGGACGAGGAAGCCGCAGGGCAGTGAAGCAAGTGCAGGCCACAATCCTGAAGGGGGGCATGCACATATTAATTTACATATGGAGGGAGACCTGGAGAAAGGGAGATGGGGAAACAACATGAATTCTTTGACACATCTTTCACTATTCTTTGTCAGAACTTTGTCTACTTGGGGTAATTGTCTTTGTTTAGGGGATGTCCTGAAATGTTCCTTTAGAATTTATCGAGTGGAATTTAGAATTCATTGTTACATCAGTAATGGTAAGTACCAAAACGCATCAAAAGCACACCCAAAGCACAATGGGATGTGGCTCCTACGCTGTTTCTGCTCATTTCTTTTTACAGTTGAAGAAAAACGTTTTGTTTTGGTTTCATCCCCAAAAACTTTTTCCAACATTCTTCAGGTTTGTCCACTTGATCTTTAGCAAACTGCAGACGGGTTATAATGATCTTTTTTGAGGAGCAGAGGCTTTCTTCGTCCAGTCCTTCAATGCACGCTGTTGTTGCTCAGTTTCTCTTGATGTTCAATGTGAGAGAGGCCTTTAATTGCTTAGAAGTTGCCCTGGATTATGTACAACCTTGCAGACTTTTACACACCTTGTTCTCTGACGGATTTTTGTTGGGCGAACACTTGTGGAAGATTAAGACAAATAGGTCTCTCCAAGCACACAGGAATCAGAGCACACTTCTGTGGAGGATCACTCACACATAAAAGATCCTATAGCCACCTCACACAGCTCTAGACATTTTATAAGTAACACCGTAAGCTGCTCTTATGGGATTCATATTTAGTACTTGCTGCACATTAGCCGGACTTGATGAAATGAAAGCTGTTACCATGCTGTGTTAAAAGGGCTTATCAGACAGATACAGTTATGAATCTATAATATGAGCACTCAGAAAAGAGCCAGCAACTTGACAGTAATAGTGCAGCCTAAAGAGCCATTCTAGCAGGTAACAGTCCTCTTTGCCATCATCAGCTGTTGTTTCTTTCTTATTGGCCACTCACTGGGCCTTGCCTACACTCAACTATTTGATTTCCATCGTTCTTAACCGTCCACATAAATTGTCAGGAGCATTAAAGCTGTCCTCGACTGTTTCAGACAGGGTGGGGGGAGAAGAGAGTGAGAGAGTGAGAGCGGAATTCAGACAGCAAGGGGAGGGGATGAGGGTGAGGAGAGAGAATAAACAAAGTAAGTGTTTTGCCTTCCATCAGTCTCCTGCACTACTCAGCTTTATGAGTCCCTCACTCCAAATGCCTCAGCCACATCCCCCACTGCCTGGCCATTGATTTTCATATTACACTCTTTTATGTATTTATTTATTTCATATATTTCTTTTTAAACATCATCGATGAGCCGCAGGAGGACAGACGGGGCCTCTGGTGATGTTAATTCTGAGCCCCAACCCTATCCTCCTCCTTTGATGGCTTTAATGGAGGCTAAGGTGTCCCATGGGAGTAAGCAAGCCCAGTGACATGGGGAGGGGAGAGTGTGCCGGGTAGAAAGATGTGCATGAAGAAACAAGACGGTAAACATAATGTATGTTCCCTTAGTCTGGAATGACGGAAAGAAGAAGAGAAAAACCGACATTAAGGATTTTTACTCTGAAATTAAACAAAGCCTTGGATGTGGTTGTTCCCTTTTATCTTAAAGCTGAAAGGGATGTTTCAGGTTGAAGTTTGCTGTATTGTGCTTACAGGCAACGGCAACAGTAAATACCCATAAAACCCACCAGATTTTTCAGGGTTTTCCCCCCTCAACTGTGATGCTGGCAATGTGGATGAGAGGGGGAAGGGGGAAATCCCAGGTGCCTGAAGGACATCCTGGAGATGTGAAGGGCAGAGAGTTTGGTGATGGGCTAATTTGACCATGGGTGGCAGTGCTCACACACTGAGTGGCAAGGTTACCTTTCCCTGCTCAGAGAGGAGACCCAGATTTAATTAAGACTGGCCCCAGTCTGCAGATCCATTTAAAGGGGCGGGGGTACATGGCAAACAAAAGGTAAAATCACGTGCAAGAACATATCGGTCTAACATCTTATTCCCAAATGCATATGTGCAAACACAATGAGGGTGTGTAAATATCCATATGACAGTTTTTGTGGTAATTCTGCGAGCTTTGCTGGATCAGTTCTTTGATATCTTTACATTCCTTTCAATAATTTTCAGAACATTTAACCTCTGACCTCTGATTTGTATGAAATGGAGCTTTCTCAAAACTGGCATCGCACCCAGATAATGCAGCTAGGGTTCGAATCACTGCATGTGTGTGCTCAACTAGAGTCAAATGGGCCGAGGCACAAAATACAAACATGAATGATTGGGGAAAATCTTACATGCACTTTGCATTCGATCTAAGATTAGCTATATCGCAAACTTGAGTTCATTAAAAACACCACACAGAGAATTTTCAAGTTTATTCGGGCATATTTTGTATATCTTTGGCATTGAAGTGTAAAGCGCTGTAAATGCTTCCTGTTGCACCTACATCAGATGTTTGCCCCCTAAAACAGGAAGCAAAAACTCTGTAAAATGTGTGAGATTTGTGCTACTTTTAAGTTGCGCGAGAAGTTTGGTTCATGCTTTTTGGCGCCATAGCAGCCGCTCCGGTTATACTTGTGAACTACTGAGTGAGGATCACCATCTCCTCCATCCTATCAGTGCTCTTTCTGATTAATGGCACCTGCTTTTCAGAACTCTATCTGCTGGAATCTGCATACCAATGATCCCCGTTGCCTATCGATTCACCCCTCATCTCTCCCACACACCCTGGAGACAGACACACGCACTCTCCCCCACGCACACACATCTTCATCCTCTCTCCATCTCCCTCCCCCAACCACTGTCATTATAAAAGTCAGCAGCTGCTGCATGCATTGATCATAAATCATAATTGCTTGTTCATTTATCCCCACTTGTTTAATGTTGCTGTCAAGGACAGCATGGAGAGAAAAGGAGGAGGCGGGAAAGGAAGAAAAAGCCCAGAGAAAGTTTACTGAGACGCAGAAGAATTAGGCGAGAGAAGAGAGATTGGAGGGAGGGGGGGGGGGGGGGCGCAATAGGACAAGTTTTGTAGTGGCTCTAAGAGGAACTGCAGTCAAGTACATTTCTGTATTTTCTTTAGCATTCAGCCACAGTAGTTACCACAGAGAAACCCAAGGTGTATGTGTATATGTATATATATAAGTATATAGATAGATATATATATATTAGTTTTTTTTCAGATAAACCTTACTACAAAAGCAACTTCAAGCTTTACTTTAAACAATAAGAAGGAAAAAAACACATGAAACCCTCTTCTGCAACTAGCCTGTAGGACTGCCTCATCTCATCTCAGCTGTAATTATATTAATTTCCTTAAACGGCTGAGGTAATGATTTATTGATGATAAATTTCTGCATTTTAAGCAGTGCTTTAATTTTCTGACAAGTCTGTGCCAAAGATATTTCTGCTTTCTTAGAATGAATACTTGTGGCATTAAATGTTTGGGGGGGGGGGGGGTTTGCATCATTGCTATTATTTGCTATTAACACAAATAAGAATAATGTGCACAATGTGCAGAAAAAAACCCAGAAGAACAACAAAAATGTTTCTCTTTTTTTTGTGGATATGTGCATATGTGTTGATGTGGCAGAACTTTAACCTTGAATCACAATCTTCCCTCTGGTCACACTGGCACAAACACAATGAAACTCGGGCAGACTAAAAACCTAATTTCACAGAGAGATCGACACCTCTGTGTACTCCAGCTAAGTTTCTGTCTCTGATATGTTTGTGATCACTCCTCTTAGTCCTGAGGTAAAGTTTAGCTGAGGTTGCCCTGTTTTCCTTGATGTGTGAATTCAGAAATGATGAATAGAATAGGTTTAGCCACTTTATGGAAATGAGTGCATCTTTGGTTGTCCTTTAGTGTGCCCTTTTGCTGATAAACAGAGCTGCAGACAGGTTTTCTATCTGTTCCCAGCAGGCCTGAGTCTGACATTTAGTTGTTTTGACAATCCTGCACTTGTATTTTTCCGATAATCTTACAGGAAAATGCTCCCAGGGATTTTTTACTTTGTGATACACCCGAGTGCACAAAAATGTATCCTCGAAATGATTTGGTCTCTGACTCCTCTTTCTTTGGACCACTTTTGGAAAAGCATTATCATTTTTGATCTGTTAAGAAATAAGACTGCATGCCATGTCTCCTATATACCATTAATTCACTCTCTTTCTCTTTCATCCATCTTGCTTCACATCATTTGTATGGTAGAAATGATAGATTGGTGTGACTTAAATTCAGCAAAACTGCAATTGTACTGATAGATCAATCCCTATCCATGCTGCTCCTAAGCATATTGCTCCACCCCATTAGGGTGATACACTACTACACTGGGTTGGATCTCTCCTGCTGGTATTGTGCAAGCAGCTGCTTTATTGAGCACTATGCTGACATCCAGCCGGCATTTCTGCACCGCAAGAGGAAACTTTGGATGACATGTAAAAGTGGAGGGTTGGTACAACATGCCTCCATAATGGGATGGGAACGGGGGCACCGGAGAGGGGGGGGGACTGCAGGTACGGGGGGAGGCAGAGGGATGGAGAGGGGGTGTCTCTTCCTGGCTGCTTCCAAAGCAAATGGAAGACAATCCAATTTCCTGTGATTCCATCAAGCCTCCGTCCTGGATCCAGGGACATTAAGGAGCGCTGAGAGGACAGGCCGCTGACCCCTCACGTGAACATGCAAGGAGCATGTTTGACGCACACATGCACCAGCACGCTCAACATGTACTGTAGACCCTCTCAAACATAGATTTATTATTGTTTTTATTATACCTAATGATTTATGTTATAAAGTCTAGGTTTTGCTTTGTGTACCGTCAGTCGCGCATTCTTGCATCCATGTGTTGTGTGTCTGTGTGTGTGCCCACACGTATGCTTGTTGAACAACAAACTGCAGATTAGCACTGACTATAGATTAAAGCTTAATCCCCTCACACTTTAATTATAACTGTATGTATTTATGTACATCAAGGTCTTCCACTTGCCTGCAACTTGAAGCGTCTGTCATCATCCCAGTATGTCACCTAATTTTATGTTTGCAGAAAATTACCAGGTTCTAAGTTTAATGTGTCAACTTGACATTTTCTACTACCGTTTTGCCCGTCTCTACACTCAGAACTGTGAGAGGCTTGTCACAATACCCTGAGAACATCACAGGTTGCGATTTGACTCGCAGACAGACAGCATTGTTGTCTTGGGTTGACCACTGCACCGCTTTCCATGCTGGTGGTGATTTGCATCTGTGCCCTGCCATCCATCCAGAGGGAATAGAAAGCTCTAATCCAATCAGTAGGTCTCTGAAGTGCTGCCCCTGAGAGACAGAAAAGCACAACAATAGGATCACTCTGCACTGGGCCCAGCCAGGGAAAGCAGACGGGAAAGAGAAGGAAAGGAAATGAGGAATTGAGGAGGAAAGAGATGGAGACAGAGAGGCAAAGAGGGAGAAAGGTGGCTGTTGGATTTGAAGGTGCAAAAAAACCCTGAGTTGAATTAAAAAAAAAAAAAAAAAGCCCAAAGATGGTAGATGAGATAATGCAAGAGCAGTAGCGAGGGAGGTGGGATTAGAAGTAAGAGAAGTCAAAAGAAGAAGAGTATTGGAGGAGAGTTGAGGAAACGACTTTGGGGAAAATAACCAAAACTGAAATGTGCTTATGAGGGTCTGCTTTTGGGAAGGGCAAAGGTTGAAATATTAATGAATAATTTTACCTTAGTGGTATTAGGAATTTGTAGTATTACCACTGCAGTGACTTTTTACAGAATAGAAGGAAATGTCATGGCACCTCTTGGCTTTTAATCTGTCTCTGACCATTTGAAACCAATGTACTCTGATCAACGAGTGCTCCTTTTCTCTGACCAGAGGCAACAATTTGATCCATTTATCATTGTTATGAGGTGCAAAGGCAGCCTAGAGTGGTGATTAAGAACTAAATCTGCTGTTGATGATGCCTGTCATATATTCTGTCTTATTATACCTGCACGCACACACACACACACACACACACACACACACACACACACACACACACATATTTCCCCAACCTTGTCCCCAGTCTAACACTTCTTACAAGAGTTATATCTCTGCCATTGATCCTCTGACCCCAAGTATCATTTGTACTGTTGTAAGGACACATACAGACGCACTCATGCATGCGAGAGACCTCTTTAGATTTTCTGGTCACCGCCTGACACTGGGTCTCCCCTCTATCGTCCATGAGCTTTTGTATCAGGGTCACATAGCCTCATGGGACTCTTTTCTTATTTTCACACAAGTTTTATCTGTGTGTCCAAATGGCAAATGGTCTGCATTTATATGCTGCTTTTCAACCTTGTTTAGGTTAAAAAAGTGCTTTACAGTGTGTTTCTCATCCACCCATTCACTCACACTAACACAGTTCTTCTTATTTTATATTTTCCTCTGTAATCGAGCATATCGGGGAGCAGTGTCGTGTTCAGTGTTTTGCCCAAGGACACAGCAACATGTGGAGGTGCTGGTGATCAAACCACCACGCTTCCAGTTGAGCGATGTCCACTCCACCCACTAAGCCCCTTCTGCCCAAAAGACTGATAGTTTAGGTCAGTGGAACCGAGGAGTACACTGTTGCCCAGAACATGCAGAACTCAAACACAACAGGAAGCTACGCTGTAGCAGGGTGACATATTATTACCATGTTTACGACAATATCAACTCTCAATATACAGTAGTTTCTTCAATAGGAACCAGTGAGGAGCCAAGTAGGGAAACGGAATCGTATAAAAGCAGTGTGATGCATTATTGTTGTTGACTGCAAACATGTGTTTGCAGGCCACATGTTTCTTAATTCAATATCTCTTGCCTTTATTCAGCTAGAGGTTAATTTGTATTCTAGCAGGTACAAGTTTCCTCCTGGGAAGTTTGAGCTAAAGTCATTTGCAACTTTTTACAGACCGAATGTTTGCATTATATACAGCATATCAGATATCATTCTTTGAATTTGCTCTCTCTGGTATATTTTATTCCTCCTCGGTCGCAGCTTTGCTGAGATGAACACTTGTTTTGCCTTTTACAGGATAATGAAGGACAGACAGCACTACATTATGGTAAGAAGACCTCTCAATTTCATCTCAGTACTTCAGAAATTGTACACTTGCATCATTATGTTGCCTCCATGCACACTCCCTTTACATACAGCAGCTTGTTTTCTGTACACACCCGCTCTTTGCCTGCATTTGCTCCAAACCGATCATTTTTTCCCTCCATTTCCTGGAACTTTCTCCATTCCTCATCTTTATTCTCAGGAGTTTTCACCAAGTCTCTGAAGTCTCTTTCTGTTTCACCCTCTCGGCTCATATGTGCATGTCCTTTGGTATGTACAAGTGCATGTGCCTCTCTGGTTGTGTGCGCGTGTAATAATCGCAAGACCTCCCAGAGGAAATCAGCAGTGGTCCTTAGACTCCCCTGACCCTCTCATGCCCCAACACACATGTCCCTGAGGGGCGGTTCTTGTGTCCTCTGAGTGAATGTGTGTGTGTGACTACGCCATCTGTCCCTCAGCTTGGTGGCGTTGGGGTGGTCATGTTGCGTCACCCAACGGACAGCTGCAAACACACTAACACACACATATGCACTCACCAGAGGAACCCCCGAGGATGGGGCATAAAAAGATGACTAATAAACATAAGCGATGAACTCAAAGAGACAAATAGCAGAGAATGAAAATTCATTCCTACCTCTCTTTGCACAGGGCCACAGTAGCTGGCAAGTGATTAATTGTGGGTTTACTGCTCGCCATAAATTGTTCTCCTCCTCTACTGCTCCCCTGAGGGCCAGCCACTTTTTACAGCTCAAGGCCCTGGCGAGACACCCGCCACGTGCACACACAAACCGGCTAGATAAAATACAGTTTAGAGAAACGAGATCTGAAAGCATGGCTGAAAAAAAGAAACTGCCAGGCTTTGTTAGTCTAATTTGGCTGAAAGATCTGTGTTTCCTGTGGCTTTTTACACCTCACACACCCCTTACCATTCATATGCACGACTCAAGTGTGCACACACATTTGCTTACGCACTCTCATGCATTCCGATGTATCATCACATCTCATGCGCCCGCACTCCCAGCAGCCAGCCACCTCTGGGCTGTAGGTTAAAAGGCCTGGCTGTCAATCAGTGCAGCTGCTGACATCAGCGAACATGGCGCAGCACAAAGTCGGCTTTTTAGAAGGAGCGAGCGATTGACACCGACCGAGAAGAGCACTCACAACAAGAGAGGAAGAGAGGAGATGAGGAGGGGGTGAGGTGCCAGAGGGGGCAAGAGGTGCTTCGGGAATGAAGGGACCCACTAACTGGGTTAAGAAAGTGCAAGCAGCCCCCCTCCCCCTCCTGCAGCACTCTGCACAGAGAGAAAGACGGAGACAAGACCCTTTTAGTGGGGCACAAATTGCCAGTGGGGCAGAAATGAAGTGTTAGAGGGTAGTTCAGGTCCAGATTGGTGTCAGTGCTGGCCCTGCAGATGGGCTTTTCATTAACTACAGAACTGTATATACTTTATGAAACCACAGCATGTAAAAGAGAGGAATGAGGAAAATTCACTCAAACCTGGTACACATCATTATTACAGCCTGAAATGAGATGCGGTGAAGCATAATTTTTCTACACACCAACATTTACCTCATTCAATATCATAGCCAAAACTAGGTAATTATCAATTAAATAGCCCATTCACTGATTTCTAAAAGGTTCAAAATTATATTTGAGGGGTTTATGCGAATTCACATTATTTAATATTCTCTAGATTTTAGATTTAATAGTGACGCCATTCAAATCAATAATTTGAAAAGCCGCAAAAAGTAAATAAAATAATTGCTACTAGGCAGTGTAGTGTCACCAGAGGGTGGCAGTGTGGGCAATCATTGCTGATGGCTTTAATTCAGTAGAAAAAGAAGTTGTCTGTAAGAAAAGAAGCCAGAGAAGCCTGTGGCGCAAGCGAGGGCACGGTTGACGCTGATTTCACTGGATAGTTGACGAATCACCAGAATTACCCTCAGAGTACCTTTTCTGCATGGCAAGGCATCATATAGACAAGATATTTTGGTTTGTACCAAAGTGGAGAAATGAATGACAGACACCGCTAATCCTTACAGTCATCACAATGAACACAGCACAAATGTAGGCTTTTTCTCTTCAGATTATGTTATGCCTCTTTTACGCCACCGTTCTACTTCTTTCTCTTCTTAGCATCAGCGTGTGAGTTTGCCGACATCGTAGAGCTCCTTCTCAATGCCGGCGCTGACCCATTCATCAAAGACATGGAGGGCTCTCTTCCAGAGGAGGTCACTGAGTCCGGTGCCATCTCCTCGCTTCTGCGTCAGTACACTGCTCCAAAAGGCTAGATCGTCCTTACAAACCACCACCCCGTTTCCCCATCTTTTCAACATCTTTTCCCACGTCCTTGCCCCCTCCCCCCCCTGCTCAACTCATTCTCTCTCATTCGCCTTTCCATCATCCCTTGTTCATTCCTGGAGAGACTTTGTTAAGCCCCCTGCAGTTTGTAGACCAGGACTGCAGAAGTTTTGTTTGCATTTACTTCTAAGTTCTTGAGGTCAGTTTGAATTTATCAGTTTAGCTCCTCTAAGCTACTGTTGTGAACAGGATTCATCCCATTTGATAAGACACATGAGATTAAGGGCACTGCATGTATTTTCAGTCTTTGTAAAACTGTACATTGACCATCTCCACAGTAGGGTTGGGTGATACTGTGTTTACTAAGAGGCATCAAAGATGTGTCAACTCTCTGGAAACCACTCCTTCACGATCTCCTGTCTAATTAGACTTCTGTCAACACTATACCAAAGCAATGAGCAGGACTATGTATTGCAAATATTTGAGTGAGAAGATTTGTTTATCAGTGTGATAAAGTATCTGAATTTATCAGGTGTTAAGCTCACCAGAGGTAACAAAAGCAGACATCTCCATTTACTTATATCTAAAACGGTATACAATTCCAGGAAATTCACAAAGTTTCTCATAAGATACCTAATCATATCAGCATAGAAGAAGATTACAAATCACCCACCCCTACTGCTGGGGTCTGACAATCTGCCAGGCCTTTTAGTCTGGGTCAGTCCTCTGTAACGGTTTGTTCAGGATTCAGTTGTGTTACATACCTAGGAACGCTTTTATCATTTGATATGTATCATTATTAAAGTCTTCAGTGAAGCCTGTGTGGACTTAGTTTTCTCTTCAAAACGAACAGCCCTAGCACCAACTCACACTGTATGTGTACATACTGTTTTACTGAAAGTCTTGCTCTACCTGTAGGGTTGTTTCCATAACATGGTGTGCTGCAGTACTGTACACTTCAACTGGGCACGGCTCTTCAATACTCCTCTTTGCATTACATGCAGTATCCCTTCACCGTGGGTGTTTATTACTTCACAATTATTTAGCAGAAGCTTTAGTCTGAAGCGACTTCCAAGTAAGGAGTACAGAGTATAAGTTATTGCACTGAATGAGTTTGCAACAGTCTTTTACTTCTGAATATCTTTCGGGGGAGATAACGACGGAGCTCTGCAGAGAAACTGAATTTAATCTGTAAATCTATAGTTACGGTCAATAAACATGTTCATGTATTCATTAGTAATCAACACAGTATACCATTTTATGCACTTAAATGAGATATCCATGGGTTTCGCTGTAAATAGCGTACCAGACTTTCAAACAACTTCATAGAATAACGAAACATGTTGTTGTGTGTGCTGCTCTATAGAGTTTTTTTTGTCCACAATTGATTATTCTTTGAGACCAATCAGCACACAGCACTGTTTCCGTGTCCATGTCTCAGCTCAGTTGGAACCTCAGCGGAGGAGTACCAGTATAAGTTACACAACTTATAAAGTGAATAACTTTGCAGATAAACTTAATCTGTGTAAACAACCGTGTCACACATGAAATAGAGGAAATTTATTTTAAAATCACAAGAGGCGAATTGGCACATCTCACCGGGGAAATAAACATGCAAACTATACCAAAAGGGTTGCAGCCACATTCATTTTGAGCTTCCACAAGTTCAATCTCAAAGTGATGGCTGCAATATGACAACCAACTAATTATGTCACGTGGTGAAAACATGACATACTGAGGTACACTTACATGTAAGGATGTGACAAACTTAAGTGTTTTTTCTACATGCTTAAGACCCAAAACATATTTTAAATCAGTTTTAAAAGTATATTTTAAATAAGAAAAATAGACAAAGGTGCAAATATTGTAATTTATCATCTATTTAAGAAAAAAAGTACTGGGTTTTGTCCAGTTTAAACTTATGAAAAAGCTACTTTTCTATTCCAGCTCGTACTCTGAGACCCCAGAGTACGAGCCCCAGGTACATATCCCAGGTATGTTTCTTTTTTCTAGTGTGTTTTCTCTCTGTCCTACTATTGTTCGCAGTTCATGCCACTGGGTTTGTGGCAGGGCCGCTGGCACACTATGGGGAAGCAGGTTTTTCCCAGGGATGCAGCTGCACACCGTGTCAGTTTTCAGTTACAGCCCCCTCTTGAGCAAGAAGTCACACAGGCGGACTTTCTTTCTCTTCCCTGGGCAGACAGACCTGTGCTGCTGTACTGGTGTGTTGCAGAAAATGAACTAAGAGCAGCGGTTGCTGCATCTAATCTGAAAAGCCCATGATTCGATGAGTATAGCCTGGTTTATAATCGGTAACGCAAGACGCAAAGCAAGACGCAAGAAGAAACGCAAGCCCTTGCGCGGTTGCAAGCCCCCCCTTGCGTGCTTGCGTGTGTCACCTCAATTTTCTAAACTTCACGCAAGAGACGCAAGCCTACTACTTGAAAACGGCATACTCATCAATCAGACAGTATGCAGAACGTTTACACACAGTGCACTTCACTCCTGTCCGAGCCCAAATCAGCCAGCCTGAAAAGCTGATTTCCCTTAAGCTATAAACTCTGTAAATATATAACTTTAGCAACATTTGAAACATTTTCAGGCGAGAAAGTAGTTTAGACCCCCAAGATCTTGAAAATCTGACAAAATACCGGCTATTTACAAGAAATAGAAGCATGAATCCACTCGAAGAGGTCCTGGCGGTGAATTTCCTTTCATCATAGTAGGCTTGTCATTGAAAAAACCCGCTACTCCACCTACTGTCCTGGCGGTGAATCGCCACGCAGCACACGCAAGCGCCGGCAAAGCAAAATGAAGTATAAACGTCTCGAGCCATTAACATACGCGCAAGACCCAAGCGCAAGGGCAGTTAAAAGAAGTATAAAGCCTGGTTTATAGTCGGTAACGCAAGACGCAAAGCAAGACGCAAGAAGAAACGCAAGCCCTTGCGCGGTTGCAAGCCCCCCATTGCGAGCTTGCGTGTGTCACCTCAATTTTCTAAACTTCACGCAAGAAAACACGCAAGCCTACTACTTGAAAACGACATACTCATCGATCAGACAGCATGCAGAGCGTTTACACACAGTGCACTTCACTCCTGTCCGAGCCGAAATCAGCCAGCCTGAAAAGCTGATTTCGCTTAAGCTATAAACTCTGTAAATATATAACTTTAGCAACATTTGAAACATTTTCAGGCGAGAAAGTAGTCATTTAGACCCCCAAGGTGTTGAAAATCTGACAAAATACCGGCTATTTACAAGAAGAAGAAGCATGAATCACTCGAAGAGGTCCTGGCGGTGAATTTCCTTTCATCATAGTAGGCTTGTCATTGAAAAAACCCGCTACTCCACCTACTCTCCTGGCAGTGAATCGCCATGCAGCACACGCAAGCGCCGGCAAAGCTAAATGAAGTATAAACGTCTCGAGCCATTAACATACGCGCAAGAAGAAAGTGCAAGGGCAGTTAAAAGAAGTATAACTCAGCCTTAACTCAGCCTTATGTCGTTTCAAGTAGTAGGCTTGCGTCTTTTCTTGCGTGAAGTTTAGAAAATTGAGGTGACACACGCAAGCTCGCAATGGGGGGCTTGCAACCGCGCAAGGGCTTGCGTTTCTTCTTGCGTCTTGCTTTGCGTCTTGCGTTACCGACTATAAACCAGGCTTAAGGCTGAGTTATACTTGTTTTAACTGCCCTTGCGCTTGCGTCTTGCGCGTATGTTAATGCCTCGAGACGTTTATACTTCATTTTGCTTTGTCGGCGGTTGCGTGTGCTGCGTGGCGATTCACCGCCAGGACAGTAGGTGGAGTAGCGGGTTTTTTCAATGACAAGCCTACTACGATGAAAGCAAATTCACCGCCAGGAGCTCTTTGGCAAGTCTCTCTTCCATAGATTCATGCTTCTTCTTCTTCTTGTAAATAGCCGGTATTTTGTCAGATTTTCAACACCTTGGGGGTCTAAACGACTACTTTCTCGCCTGAAAATGTTTCAAATGTTGCTAAAGTTATATATTTACAGAGTTTAGCCTATAGCTTAAGGGAAATCAGCTTTTCAGGCCGGCTGATTTCGGCTCGGGCAGGAGTGAAGTGCACTGTGTGTAAACGCTCTGCATACTGTCAGATCGATCAAGTAGTAGGCGGTTTCGACCACAGCCAGTGGCTTGTGCTTGCGTCTAGCGTGAAGTTTAGAAAATTGAGGTGACACACGCAAGCACGCAAGGGGGGGCTTGCAACCGCGCAAGGGCTTGCGTTGCTGCTTGCGTCTTGCGTTGCGTCTTGCGTTACCGACTATAAACCAGGCTTTAAGAGCTAGCAGTCCTGATCGTTATTTAATTGCTGTTTGTTCTTTACAATATAGAAGACATTGTGGAGGTACTTGGAGATGGGGATGAGGGTGGAGCTCATTAGCAAATTCATATTCCCCCTCGGCTGAATCGGGGAGTGGCTGGAGAGTCATGCTCCATGCTGTATTTAAGCTATGAGAATCATGGTAATTTTTAAAGCTTAAAATTATGCTTTAGCGAGCTCATCTACACAGCTTGTGTGCAACATGCTGTACATGCAGCTGTGCCCCAGGACGATGATGTCATAAAGGAGAGATCTGGATGTTCTCCAAAAATAAGCAACACATGGTCAGAGTCTAAATCTGCTTGTTGTCGTCAAGCCTCTTTGATCAGCATATTCTGTTTGCCTCAGCTCAGCTCAAACGCAAACACACACACTCACACACATAAATCTTGACCCTGATTCTTAACTACACATTCATGAAGATCCCAGTACAGATTTTGTACACAACAGTGGAGACGAAGCTTAATCCTTTACTCTCTAACGGCCTCACTCCAGCCTTACCCTTAACCCCCACCCCTGCCCTGTGGTTTGTTGGAAATCTGCTTTGACACAAGGCGTTAGATAACTGTCTCAACATGTCTGCTTAAAGCCTGTCAGTCACTCAGATCTATGACTGTAACAGATAGTCTACTAGGGATTGATAGTCATCATCAGGGCCACCGATTCAAACTCAATTACCATCTTGACAGCTGCTTACAGTGCTGGTAGTAAATTGACATGCAAGTTGTGTGTGATCTACTTGGGCTGAATCAAAATCTCTCTACACAATGTCTCTATCTGTATTCATGTCTCCTCGGTACCTTCTTTACAAAAAGGAGGACTTATTTTTCTGAAAGTATCATCCTCCACGTTTGTAAATCCAGCCAAAGAAATCGTCCTCAATAAAGAATTCATGCATTTCAGCTCATAATTTTTGAGGAGGAACCTTACATGAGTTGAGAGGAAACCTTTTGAGTATTCAGTGCAAGTCTGGGATGTGATGCTCTACAATCCCACAAAGAGACTAGAGGAGACCATCTCACTGTTATGAATTCCAGCCACATCTAGCCATTAGGCTGTTGGTGTATCTCTAAAGCATGTTTGGGACTCAGTGTTGTCTCCTCGTTGTTTCCTAAGCCCCCGTTACTCTGGCTTGAGGTAAGAGAGGATGACGGCAGTCGTGCTTCCCTCCCAACTCGTCTGCAAGACTCTGACACTAAGCCCATTATGCTTCCATTATGGAGCTTCAATTTTCCTCTGAGCTTTTCCCTTTTGACACTGCAGCTCCCTCCCTCTGCAAACCGCAGACTCACGCACACCCCTGTCCCAGCGATGTCCAGCCTTTCTGAATATTTATGCATTTTTTTAGAGGTAAAAAGTAATAAAGTGAACTTAAGACCAGTTTAAAGTACTGGTACTTTACTTGAGTGCTTTGTAGGGTTTTTTTTTCTTCCCCAGCAGGTCTTCACCAAGATTAAAAAATATAAAAACATTTCATCAGGAGAGCAAGTGTAAATGATGATAAAAAAAACATGAATTAAAAGGATATTTCTTTTTGTTTTGAAGCGGGTTGTATGAAGAGGTGATGAATGGTCGGTGTCTTACCATGCAGTCGACAGCGGTCAGAGCGCTCTCAGTTTGGAAAAGCTGACATCTCATTAGCACTTCACACAAACCCACTCATGGAAAAATAAAACAGAGTATCCCTGTAAGTTAAAACACAAAATGTTGGTGATTCTGTGAGTTATTCATTTACATTAATTTAGTAATTCAACGTTGAATGACGCAGGTTTTTATCCAGAGTGATATGGGCTCAGTGTCTTGCTGAAAAAAACAACAAGGCTTGTTGCAGAAGAACAACAACTGTCATTAATCACATATCTGGACTGTACAAGTGCAAATTGTGCTTGTACGCATGTCATTGTTGTGCTTATTTTACACATTTATCATTTATTTTATGAAAAATAAAAAGAGCTTCAAGTAGCCATAATAGTTGAATGAGAAAAACAAATGTGCTGGGCCAATAAAGGGGTATTATGAACACGTCTATTCTAATAGATGTCCTACATTTAACACCCAGATACACAATAAAAATCTGTTTTCTGTCTTGTGTCACTATTATGGTAAATAAAACAACCAAGTCAAATACCAAGCCTGTCAACACGTTTCTTTTATCAACTTACATGCTGCCAAAAACACATCTGCCCGCAGACCATCATAGTATAGTAATTCATTGGCATTTTGTGTTCTTGGTATGTCCCAAATATAATTAAATCATTTAATAAAGTATTATAAGACTAAACCAGGATACTACCGTCCATAATAATTTTTTTTCTGAAGAAGTATGCTTTCACATGCCGGCTTTCTTGTTTTCTGTATAAAAGCCACATTATCTGTTTTCTTTGGTCAGTGCTTAATGCAATCCTTTACATCCCTGCACCCCATCCTCCATCTTTTCTTTAAGTTGTTATCCCTCCATACTCACCCTCGCCAGTGAGGCTGGGAACCCAACAGTAAGCAGAAATCACTCTGCGGCTGAGACACTTCCGACTAATATCAGATTCCCTCACTGGTGTCCAAGATAGTGTTTGTGTGTGTATGTGTGTGAGAGGCTCGGCATTGAAGCTTTATGTGAAGTCACTGGTGATGACCAAGTGTTTCCACTGTCCACCAATAATAAAGACTCGAGCTTTCAGACTTCAAATAAGCCAACAAACTAGTGTGTAACTTCATGTGCAGTGTCTGTCATACCATGACACCACAAGACAGCCACAGAGGGAATAAAGGCCTAGATACAATACAACAGATACAACACCATCTCTTCTAGTAGTTGTCATGGTTTATTCAGGGTTATGAACTGTCCTCTTTTTGTTACCTGTCATCTGTCTGATCTCTGCAACTCAGGGGACTATTTAGTGGAAAAGTCCCAGTTTCATATTAAAACAGCTCACAACCTTCAGGGTGTCATTGAGAGGCCTCTGTTTGACTCCAGCCCCTCTTTAAGACTCACTCAGTCATCCTGCAGATCATTGTTCACTCCAGGGTTGGATGGAGTCACTTGAGGAGAAAAATGCCCTTTCTCAGTGCCGCAAGATTGACTGTCAGTGCAAAACAAATCCTCTCTGTTTTGCATGTTAATTTATTCCCTTTTTCTTCGGATGGAAGAAGAAAACTGTTTCCTTCAGGAAGTTTGTAATAAAAGCCTTGCGATCGATGATAATGGCATTTGTGCTTGTGTTTGTCATCTTCGCAAAAGCAACAGTGGTGGAGTTTCTACAGATTTATTTGTATACTAGTGCTGTAAGTGGCGTGTAAATTATCCTAACTGTCTGTGTGGCTCTTTATCTTTGTAAGCCAGTTCTATTAGAGCTCATCCATTAATGCCCAAAGCCCAGCCAATCAATGCTTAAATAAAAATCAGCTCAATTTGTGGCGTTTTATTCAAATGTGCAAACTCCAACCAAGCTAAGTGTTTGCTTTTTGTTTTCATAATGCAACAAGAATAGCTAAAACAAAGGAATCGATAACACTTAAGTTTGTGTTACATTGGTTTGCTCTCAGACAAATGCTTCACAATGCTGCAAAGAAATGGGTTTCATACAGATGTAAACCATGCTGTAATTTCATCTTAATTCCTTACACACTCAGCCAACACCATAGTCACAGAGAGTAAATCCAAAAGTAACATGAGAGGTTTTAGCAATGCAGCAGCTGCATAAGGTACACCTTGACATGGTCAGTGCCATAGCTACACCAGTGGTAAGACAGCAAATGTATATCTCACCAGTTCAGGATGCTACCTTGCAGGGAACAAGCCTGTTAGTACAACAACATGAAGATATGACATTACACTGTTTATGTATTTAACGAAACTGCAAATGTCAGCCCATGAAGCGTTACTGAGCTAGTGATTTGTGAGCTGTGTTTGCGAACATGTATAACAATGTATAACAACTAATCTAATCTTTTTTTGTCCGAGAGTTGTTGCTGTCAGTTTCACTTCTCTATTAAAAACATTACAGTCAATAAAAGTGCATTTCTGTAAAGAAAAGGTGAGATGTGTCCACTCTTATACACAGTATTCTTTTGGAAAATGAACATGTACACTGTGTTGTGTTCCAATCAATGCCGTTCCGAGCTGGAGCCGAGAAATACCTGCGATTACTGCAGGTATTTGGCCCAAGACTGAGCAGCGATTAAACACTTTCACATTATATTCATAAGCCAGATGGTAGCAGGTGTTAGTGGACTTTTTGACCAATGCGTAAAAGACTACCGTTAGCAATAGTAGACTAACTAGTGAACTAATTCAAACAGCAATGGTTAATGTAATGCTCAAAATCAACATCTTAAAGAAAGGCAACAGCATGTCTGTAGGCTTTTTCTTAAGATTCACTGTTCTCTATGTTGGACTATTTCTTAAATAAAAACAAATAATAAAATATAACTTAGCTGTCCCTAGCAGAACTGTAAGATGAAGGCATGTGGGGGGCCTTTGGAACTACCTTGTGTTTAAATTTTAACAAAAATAAACTGTAAACTTAATTTTAGATCTGGTCAGGATCAGTGTAGGGAATTGTCATTGGCTCTACTGGTTAAAAATTCGGGATACAATCCTCAATATGATGTTTTCACCAGTTTGACATACTGACATACAAGCTAACCACCTGCATATGAGCCAAATTTCCTCTTTGCCTGACTATAAAGCATATTTCCCCATATTTCAAAAAGCGCTCAATTACTTAACAGCCCAAGGATTAAGGATAGATTTGACAGAGCTGCAACCTGCTGCTGTGTCTCTTCAGCACTGATAGGATCAGAGAAACAGCCAGCAAGACATCTGTTTCTGCACTTGTTCTATTTCTCTCCCCTTTCTCTTTCTTTCCTTATTGTCTCTCTTCATGCATCTTTCTTGCCACCCCACCCCAAGAGCAAGAGAGGAAAACAGCATCAATCACTGTTAACTGACTGACCACTGTCTGTTGGTGGTTCTAAATGGATCTCCACAATTGAATAGAGGACTAAGTGTGTGGTAAATGCCCCCAATGGGTAAATGAATTTGCGGGTTAACTCGCTCTAAGAGCGTTTCAATAAGACAAAATAATAAAAAACACCAGCAGCACATATTTGTCTTATGATATATTAAAAATAAAGCCCAGCTGAAAATCTTAACTCTCATATTCATCACTGTAGGCATGAAAGAAAAAAACACTTGAGGGTAACCCAAAGACAGTTCAGCTTTATTTTCCTCATATAGATTTGACTGTACACAGTTCATACCATTACACAGAAGGCATAAATGAATAAATTCAGTGCTCTCTTTTACATCTTTTTCAAAGACACATGGCAATAATAAATAGCGCTCATGAAACAAGACGATCAACACGTTTTCAAACTGTACAAAATTTACAACAGTAAGATGCACACCTCTGAGGCAACACAGACAACAAAACTGTGACCATAGTCTGTTTGTTTGTTATTATTTAGATTACAGCCAACAAATTACTTTTTCAATGTAATGTACACATGGGGAACCCGTGAAACACTTTCTGGGTATCCAATGTTATGTAAACAGAAAGAAATAAGCATCAAGAGGGTCAAAAATCTGCATTTGGGGGCATGTAGAAATTATTTGTCGTGTTAAACCTTTTTAATAAGTAATTATCATTCAGGTTTAAAACATGATACACATGCCTTTTAAAACTCTGCACGTGGTATATTTCTTTAGCATATGATCTGATAAAGTAATGAATCAATAAATAGATAGATAAATATTTTTTTTAAAAAGTCATTCAAAATAAGTGTTGTTTTAAAAAGTACTTTCAGAAATGATTGTACCTTTTAAACAAACCCCCCCCCCCCCCCCTTCCATTTGAACCTCATGTCTTGTTCCCTTTACCTACATATTGATCCCATTATAGTTTATTTTTCTTAGATTATGATGCTGTGATTTGTGGGCTGTAATCCATAGTTTTTCCTGATGATGTCACTTTCTGTCTGTTGATTTGCATTCTGGTAAATAAAACAAAGACTTGGCAATTTCTTTCTTTCAAAAAGGTGCCCACATCAGTAGAAACTGCTTCGTCTTCAGAACAGAAGCATGAGCAGAGGTAAGATCCGGGTGCGGAGTTTTAGGAAAACTCTCCCATAAATCCAAACAGCCACTGCTTCCGGCATGCGCAACAGGTTCAGATTAAACTGTGAGATTCTCTTACATCTTAAATGCATTTGGAAGAGAGTCACAAACAGTGATATTGCTTGTCCTGCGTGTCTTGTATGTTTCTGTTGTGGTGTGGGGTTTGAGATGCAGCTAATGCTGCCTGGACCGTTATAAACAACTCAGCAGTCATACCAGCTCTGATGGTAAAGTATCAGTCTTGAATGTGGTAGACTATGGTAATCCCTTTGACATGGAGGCCAGGAAGTGAGAGAACAGGCTGACAGCACATCTGGGGTCAGGAAATAGGTTGATAGCAGGCAAAGCTGGAGCTGCTGGACTGAGTAGATTACCAAGAGAAGCCTGGATCAGACTAAAGAGAGCCGCCACAAAGGGGTTTTTATCTTTTATCATTGTTCCTCCTAATACTTGTTGGTGTTATGAATGTCAAATTCATGTTTTGTCATTTCAATTGCTCACTATCTGCAAAGAATCTGCATTATGAAAACTGGATATCTCTTTTTCATATATCTGTTCATTCAAAATAATAGAATTGAAATTAATTTAGATGCGTGATCTGTAACTAGAGTGGTTAGCTCTGAGTAACTCCAAACCTTGAATGTCTTGACTGTCCTCACACTGATGAGTTCTGATTCCGAGTGAGTCCTGGTCTGTATTAACGTAATACTGATGGATGTCTCCCAAACAGCTTTTACACAGACAAGAACAACTCAAGCACCTGTGAATATAGCAGAGAGACCTGCAAACTGCGTTCACCCGAATTTAAACAGGAGAGATAAAAGCTTCTATGAACAGACGAACGGACAGACGGACGCACAAACCAACGGCCATCTACTTCCTAAATACTTGTAAGCTTCAGCAATACATTAAAAAACATCAGCATGTTTCAAAATTCACACTTGTGCCACTGCTCTTGTAAATTTCTCTCCCAATGAAACACTGTATTTTTGCCTTGTGCATATGTCTCTCTCCTCTGCTTTCCTGTCCACATATGTAGAAAAAGAAGAGGAGAGTAAAGTGCATTGCCACTGTGAAGGCTTTGACATGGCCAAACAGCAGTCCTACTCATTATGAATCAGAAGCATGCAGGTGCCTTCTGAGTCTTACATGGACGTTGATCCAGATTGTAGCCCTAATCTTGTAGCTGTTAGACAGGGATGATGTGGATTATTTCAGGCACGAGGCAATATTGTCTCCCCTGCAAGCATAGTCCACCGTCATATTTGAAATTTAGTCAAATTTTTAGAGTGAAGTGACAAAATAAAGACAGGTGATAACAAAAATTGAATGATATGAAGTTGAGAACATTCATTGTGTGGGTGTTCTTCACTGATTTTGTCCGGACTGCTCATCTTGACCCAGTTGTTATACCTCACAGTTACGACTGCTGAAGGACTGAGAGTCACATTTCTTTTCCTTCTCCTCTTTACCAACATCACCAGGTATACCAGTCTTAGTAGGTGATACAAAGGAATTTAAAAAAAAATATCTTGTGTCCGTTTTGATGTATCCTCACAGCGATTTCCTACCATGCTGAAGACTCAAAACTGGGAATGGTCCATCTCATCCAGCCATGATGCTGGGCTAGTGGGGAAGTCAGGGTATCCTGTACTGCTTCCTGTGGAGAGGTCTGAGGTTGGGCCTCCTGCCATGGCCCTCAGAGCCTGTCCCACACCACCCGGCCCACCCTGTGCCACCAGACTGTCCATGTTGAAGCCCAAGTTGTTAAGGAGAGGCGTGTGGCCAGGCAGGGAGGTGATGGAGGAAGGTGACTGTGGAAGACCGTAAGGACTTCCTGCTCGAATGTCGTGGTAAGGTTGTCCTGTTGCGTCTACAGAGAAACCGCCATTCAGCACCGCGCTGCTGGTCACGTCGCCGACACTCCCATAAAGCCCATTCGCGTGGCCGAGATCTGACAGGACTTGGTCATCTGTGGAGGGGACAGAATCACTTAACATGAGGAGTGTGAAAACTGTGACACATAAGCAGCACTGCCACCTGTGTGCACATTATATAGCTGTTATTTATCAATACAGTTAAGTACTTTTATGAGTCCGATTTATTGTGCCAACGTTATTTGGATACCATGGAGGTACAGTTAGTTGATGCTCTATCACAACATTTCAGTTCCGCTTGTAGGAAACAATGTTTGTTCTTTGCAAACAGGTTTCATTTGAACATGAGAAAGGGCACATTAAGCAGCGACATATTGGGCTCTTTTTTGAAGAACTTTTGAGCATCAAAGTATTTATTTGGGGCTTTCTGCAGCGGAAACAAAGTCATATACAAATCATATAGTATAGTTAAATACATGTATCCAGTGACGTGTTAGGAAAAACATGTGGGGGCTGCACATGTTATAAATATTGTGGGTACATGTAGCTCCTTTCTCCTCCCTGAAATCTACACCTGCGTCAGGAAGTGTGCAATTACTGCAGCACAAAATATTTGTTTCCATCTCAATCGATCCCCTGGGTGGCTTCAGTAACAACAAAGCTCCGGAGCGCTTTCTCTCTAATTGACTAAAAGCCTCACATGCTTTATAGAGTTTCTGTCACCATGTTTTCATTTCTCATAAAAATAGCCTTCCTTTTTCAAAGTTGCTTTGAGACTTTTATGACTATCCAAAATGGGGGTTGCAAATATTAAATAACAAGAGGATGTCTAAAATGCCGTTTGCATCCCACTAAGGACCCTGTCTCATTTCCAATAAGCTCCATCATGGAGATAAACAGAGGCAGGAGGCATCAGCGGCTGCGGGGAAAATGTGAAATAAGATTGCCATTTTGGATCTGCTTGAGAGCATCGCTCTGCAACGAGGAATGCAAGGAAACAAATGAAATGCCTCAAAGACACATTCAATTTCTTGTGCTCTCGTCATTTAACAGCTTGAAAGCTTCCTTAATCCCATTAGCACAGCCCATCTGACAATTCCCTAACGGAGATGTCTCTCTCTTAGGCAAAAAACAAAATACCTCTGAAGCTTAGTTCACTGTCACTGAGTCCTGCGTCATCAGCTGAGCTTTCTTTCTCCACTTTGGTTCCTCCTCTGCTACGTTTGACACTTTTATAAAACTGAGTCCAGCGGTGACGACCCGCATCTTTCTTCAGTCGCTTTTCCTTTGCTCGCCGGTTCTGGAACCAAACCTGACAGACACAATGATGACAATTATTATCACATGAAAATAAAAAAACCCTTCCAGCTCACTCGAACAAATTAAATAATCATCAGTCGTGATAGTTCTCCAGTCTAACTTATTCATGCCTTCACATCCCAGCCTCCTGAAAATATTTGGGTGCATAACAGTGAGCATGAAATCACGAATCATCTAAGTGATCTTCATAATGAATGATGTGGAACAACATCATCTGGAAGCTGTAATAATAGGCCTGATTGTTTTTCATACATTTTAAGAAAAAAGTCATAATCAGACTGAATTTAATCACTACATTCATTCACAGTTTTGATGATCAGGGATAATCAGATATACAGGCAACAACTCTGAATCAGGCTGAAATTAAAGAGAATGACATGGCTGAGGGACTGTAGTCAGGATTATATATAATCAAATGTGTGAAATACAGTTTCAACTGTTTTTTTTTTTAAAATAACTGTTGGATTTAATATGCTGGTGTGGCGAGTGACTGAACTGCTGCATTTTACATCAGTTTCAGAAAACAGAGCTCTTCTCAGGAATGAGTTGAAAGACTCTACCTGCACGACTCTCATGTCCAGCCCTGTCTCAGAGGACAGCTGCTCTCTAACGTGGCGTGCCGGCTTCGGCGAGTTCTTATAGGCACTTTTCAGGGTCTCCAGCTGCTTGGCGGTGATGGTGGTTCTCGGTCGCTTGGTCCCCGCCTCTGAATCATCTGAAAATTACAAGTGTGAGTGGCATCTTCTTGCATTTGTCCAGTTACGTCAACAGGCTGCACCCCACGGGCCTTTGCATGGAGTGTATTTGTGTTGGTTAAATGAAGTGAATGGTCATGCATGGGAGTGTATTATTGTCCTTGTGCATCTGTCCCACTCCCACAGCAGAGGACATAAATCTACTCAGTGCCAGAGGAATGGAGTTATTGGAGCCGCACCATATAAGAGCATTGGTTCACTTTACATAATCAATCAGAGATGCATGGAAATCACAGAGGAGGGGGAGGGATAGAAACAACACACACACACACACACACACACACACACACACACACAAGCAGATGACAAACACCAACGATTCACAGTCAAAAGTAATTTTACTGCACTGAACAGTGCACACAGCTTCATCCATTATGTTCTTCTGCAAGTTTGATTCAATCAAGTGAAGTCAGAACCTTTCAGCACTGAATCAAATGGATAGAAAATATTAATGATTATTTTCATGTAACTAAAAGGGACTTTTCCATTGCCTTGAATTATGTCTGCTGTGTACATGTCAGCTAATTCTCTCTTCTTATCCTTGTACACCTACCATTTTGTTTTGCCGTCTCATAATCCACCTTGCACACCAGCCTCCCATCCTCCATGAGGTAGAACTCATCCCCAGTGGCCAACTGTCTGCTGCACATGATGCAGGCGAAGCAGTGCAGGTGATAGACAAAGTCCTGTGCTTTCCGCACCACCTGCGTTGGAGGGATGCCCTGTTGGCATGATGCACATTTTGTTCCAAAACGCCTGCAGGAAAACATGAAGCAGAAAGATCCCCTTTGAGAATCTAATGCTAGACACTGGAAAGGTAAGCTGGTGGAAACAGTGGGACCAGCTGAGATTAAAATTTTACAGGCTAGACTATTTCTTCAACAGCAGCTAAGAGTGATGGCACCGTGTCTGCATTAATAAAAGCTCCAGCTGTTGAGGAGGAAAAAAAATCAGCACTGGAGTGCGTTTCTGTTAACGATAGATTTGCCAGCAGCTTGATTGATGGACAGAATCAATGCACTGTGTTGATGTATATGCCTGTTTGTGTGTGCATGTGCATCTTTGCATGCTTATGTGTTTGCAGATGAAGAAGTGAGAGCTGAGGAGGAGTGGGAAGGGGCGTTCTAACAGTAAACACACCCTGAGGAAAACCAATAAAAAAACTGAGTCAGGAGAGGCTTTAAATCACAGGACCAACCCCAGGAAAATAAAAAAGAGCAAGGTGAAGCCTCCAAATCACCACTGGGAAGTAAACACCAGTGAATCTGCATGAGTGTATTTGTGTGTTATCCCATGTTTGGAGAATTTTAACATGCCAACATCCGCCTTGCTGCCCCCTGGGTCAGCAAACACAGTTAGCTACCAGTTAGACTCAGAGCTCTTCAGGTCTCATTCAAGCTTTGAGCATTAGAACCTTTCAAACATGATTTAGAAAATAGCCCAGATCTACTGATCCTGTTTTGGGTGAAAGTCAAACTCAATTTTCTTCTGTAATACCCCTGAAATTCAATCGTTGAAAGAAAAAAAAGAAAAATTGACAAAAAGATATAAAATAACTTAATCTTTAATCAGAGCGACGATAAAGTGAGGTATGGAAATTATAAATACCAACAGCACATATGAGGATTCTGACTAAATTAGTAAATAAACTTCAGTTTGAGCTACATGGTTTAGCCACCAGTGAGAGATTAACTAATACAAAATCATCATCAGCTGTCCAAACTAGGCACTGACAACTGTTTACCAGCTGTAGATGTTTTATTTAAGAAATTAGAGGAAGTTGATCAAAACCTCCTGCAGGTGTACACTGACTAAACCAGCCTGTCATAATAACATATGACTTTAAAAACGATTACATAAAATAAAGAGCCAAGAGTAAAAATTACAATAGTGAATTCAATGTTTGAATACATCAAATATAAAACAGTTGGTTTTAACTGGGAGAATATCAGGAGTTATGTCAGAATTTTTTACCACCTCTTGTAAAAACTCACGTATTCGGAATTTAGCCAGAAAAAAAAAAAAAAAAAAATACCGCCCTGCTGAATTGTTGCATTGGTGCTGGATTTAAGTGTGCCACTGATTAAAAAAAAAATAACAATAAAAATAAAACAATAATATAAAGAAGCAAAGCGAGAAGCGTACTGACTTGAAGAAGTCCTCCTTGCAGTAGACGCTGCCCGCCCGGGAGAAGCATTTGTCCGCCAGCGGAGTCTGGCAGTCTGCGCACTTGAGGCACTTTGAGTGCCAGTGTCTGTCCAGCACCTTCAGGATGAACTTGTCCAGGATGTGCTGACTACAGCCTGCACACTGAGGGATCTCTGCCAGGGGAAGCGACAAGAACACCAGGTCACACTCAGCAAACATCAAACACAGTCAGCTGCCATTGCCATGGGCGTAGCTCATCGTGAGTGATATATATATATATATATATATATATATATATATTTGTGGAAAAACATTTCACATTATTTTCAAGTAAGATAAAACGGTAAATAAGATACGTTTTTAGCGCAAAACGAATGTACAGTTCAGTCACAATCAAAAAGGTTTCCCTGATAAAAAACAAGTGGGTTGTTGTCCCAGCTTTAAAAACGCACCTGAACTCGAAACACACATGGAAATGAGTCTGGTCAAATCTGATTTTATCAGGTTGTTGTATCATATTCGGTATCATGGGAGTTCAATTGATGGCGCGTGTCTCATATTTTCAAAAGTTTTATGTCAGTATAGTCATTCAGATCTTCCAAACAAGTTATTCTCGGTCCTATTATTTTTTTAAAAAGCTGTTTGAAATTTTTTTCTAACTTTATTTTTTTATTGTTGAGCTGGAAGCGTGTATAGAAATGAGTGCAGAAGTGTGCGTTTGCACGTCACTGTCCAAGGTGCTGATCTCGGAGCTGTTTGCCGCAAAAAGAAATGATGAAATATCGATTTTTCCCCCGCCTCTCTCTTCTTAATTTTCCTGTTTCATCTTGAGCCTAATTATTGTCTTAATGATTTTATAGAAATCTTGGCTACAGGCAGCGTTGGCAGGTGAGACGAATTCTGGATATAATTCAAGATCAAGGCGAGACTAGATTTCCTTTCTGTAATTGCGAAAACTAAAAAAAAAAATCAGAGCACCACATGTGCCACCAAATGTAACCTCAGCATCGATTATTCGCAGCAGGTAAAACGTTTCTAAAGTTTTTTTTAATTTTTTAAATAAAAGCCAAAATTCCACATTTTAGTTGATGCAGTCACTGTTAACTATTTTTCTTAATGTTTACCTGTGCATTGTCCACTAAATTAAGCAATTAACAACCAACTAATGTCCAACTGATGTTTTATACACTCCCTCATTATTATTATCTATTTTCTTAAAACATATATATATATATTGAATATAATCTGTTTTTAAGACCAGCTTCTCTTTGTCACACATCTGCATTATTTACAATAAACAAAAAAAAAAAACATTAAGGGAAAAACGTGCACAGAACAAGCGTCATAAAAAAAAAGAACAAGACAGAATAAAATAATTATAATAACAATAATGACAATTACTATAGAGATGTTTACTGTGGAGAAAAAACATCTCGGTCGTGAAATCATCCAGACTAAAGATCAAAGTACCTTCTGCTTGATGCCATCACTCCAAACAAGCTAAAAGAAAGCTTTGCAACCCGGAGGTCAAGACCGCAAGATCCCGGCGAGAACAAACATACACTGCGATTTTTAGCATTTAACACTTGGTTACATTTTCTTGCATTTCTCTGCATTAACTAAACGAGTAACAATGGCAATTGTATAAATCAGCTCTGGGAAGCGCGTCAGCTTGTGCCACTCTGATTCTCTCACATTTTTTGCTCGTTAGAGGATCAAACCGACTTGCATTCTGCAACTTCGGCTTGAAAACTAAAAACCACCAGTACTGCACGCATGCAGTGCAGAGAAAAACCCCACACAGACACGTGTTGGAATGGCTTTGTGTCCCCCCTCCCCCCTCCAACATGGAGTGAAATCACAAAATAAGAGAAGGTGCACGCGGGGAAGAGACACGAATCCGTGCCTCGGCCTTTTAGAACGTGAAATATCTGTAGCTAAGTGGTGGGTGGATGGAGCCGGGCCGAGAGGGAAGTGGTGCTGAAAGGAAAGCAGCACGGATCTTGGCAGCGGCCAGCTTCTGTGCGCGCGCGCGTGTGTGTGTGAGAGAGAAGATCTCATGTATTTCGGAGGTCTTCTTTATATCTTATTATCTGTTGCCACCACTCTCCACTCGTCACAGGCTCACCGCTTCAGTCAGTTCACACAAGAAGTTAAAACACACTTTTCGGAGCCAGACTCCTTTGGTTCAGAAGAGGCTGGCAGCCTGTTTCTGTTTGTTTATTGTTGTTGTTGTTGTTGTTTTTTACCAGATTACCTGAATGTGAAGTAAACACGCCACAACACAGGCGAACAGGCTGCGGGTTAAGGTTTGGCTGTAACTGTCCTGAGTCAGTAGAGCACTGGGTGTGTGATATGAAATGCTTCGATATAGTTTCTGTTTATTCCTGAAATAATCCAGGTTTAAATCCAGGATGAATCCTGGCATTGCGGGGGGGCTGAGTGGCAGGATCCTTATCCAATCTTTTAATCTGTCTCGATTTATAAAATTAAAGAGCATAAGCCGCCCACATATAGGCTCTGTTCCTTTCGTCAGGTTTAAATATGTTGAACATACTTTAATCACACACATCCCGTTTCACCACCCTTTTGTTTTCGTTTAGTTTCTAAATACATTTTCAGTTAGGTCACACTGGTGATGTGGGCTGCAGAAAATAAACCCTAATATCATTTTCTATTTATGATTAATTGACAACAATAAAATACAACACATACAATAGAATATTTAGGCCTTTTTAAATGACTTTTTGAATTATTATCGTCAGCGAATATTTTAAACTAGCAGCCTACTAATCATCTCAGCATTATTCTATTTTGCTGTGGATTATTTATTTTTTAGGGAGGGGGGTGGTTGCCTATTAGCCCGGCTCCATCTGTACATTTTACGAACTCGCCTGTAAACAATTAGGTCAGAGCAGAAATGTATCCAGTTGCACTTCAGTCTTGTACGATCAGATAATGAAAAAGCCTGGCTCAGATTAACAGGGGAACAGATGTAAGATATTTTCGCCTTTGATACTGGACGTTAATCGCTGTAATTCTTGAATAATTAACTCTTTAAACATGTGTTAAATTAGAGAAAAGAAGCCATCCTTGTACCAAACGTGAACTGCAAAGCATACAAACACAGACGCGTGTCTGGGCCTGAGTTTACAGGGGGAAAAAATGCCTGAGGCGTTTAATTTGACACAGTAATGAGTGTCAGTCAAAGTCAGTGTGTGTTTCTCTGATGGGCGATGATGACAACTGCGTCTGATCTCTTGACCATGCAGGCTCGTTTACAAATTAACAGCTGGGTGGTTCAGTGTGAGCCCAGCGACGCTGCCAGAGGATGTAGCAAAGTTTGAGGCCGAACCAGAGAACCAAAATCCCACAGTTCCTTTAAACCAGAAATGGTGTGTTTTCGTTTTGGGTTTTTTTTCTAAAAAGAAATTGAGGTTGAATAAAAGTGGCATCTTTTGTGCTACTCTGTCCGCCTATTGCAGATCACAGCCCAGCTCTGCGTGGCTGCAGAGATTAATTGGACATGCGGGATGTTCTTTACTTGGCTATGAAGGTGTCCCTCATCTAAGACGCAGCTACTTTTGCAGCTTTTGAAATACAAGCACAATGACACATCATTGGCCTGTAAGACGGTTCAGCCTCTTTTCCTCAATCTCTTACTGTAACTAAGCTCCTCTCCGCACATGCCAAACCCCGCCGCAAAGGATGCACTTGGTTTTCAAACCAATAATCGACAGAGAAGAAAGGAAGATGGGGAAATGTCTTACGTTGCAGTGGCACTCCGAGAATTTCCGGTAAACTCTTCACAGGACTCTCTGTAGGTAGAACCGCCGCACTTTGCATCATCTTGATCCAGAGCGCACGCACATACACCCGCAACACGGTGGGCGCACTCCCCCGTCCTGCCTTGTGTGGGAAAAAAATGATGCTGGTGCCCAGGCCTGTCTCCACTCAGCAGACTGATCTCAAACCGCTGCCCGGTCAAACCTCTATCCTTCTAATTTCTCTATTCCCAGGGTGATGTCCGTGCTGTACCGTGCCGCGCCGTGCTGAGCTGTTTTGGAGTGGATCAGACAGGCTGCTTGGTCCATTCAGGGCTGCAGGGGCGGCAGGGCTTGACGTCATCGCGGCAGAGGCTCATCGAGAGCCAATAGGAGAGCGGGAAAAAGAGCCCCCCACCCCCCGAGGCGGAAAGCATCCTCAATAGGTGTACAAGCCAGAAGGAGAAAGGAGAGGAGGAGAGGCGTCTAACATGGTATATGAAAATGTCTCCGGAGAGGCGGAACCTTGCTCATGTGGAGACCATAAATAGCTCACTGCAGTGGCTTCCCGAGGGGCCCCGAGCCAGTAGGTCTCCTCACGGAGAGGTGGAGGTGGGGGCCATGCAGCCAAGAAAACGAGGATCACTTACGTTTCACTTTAAGTTGACGAAATGTCAATAAAACAATTTAAAAAGAACAAATTAGTGTTTTCTTTGCAGATTTCTCGTCTGCTCACCCGGACGTGGTTTATGTCTCCTCGAGGGCGGTTCTTCTAACAAAATGCGAGACAAAATAGGAGTTTAATATGTATCAGCAGGTGGAAATAGCGATACTAGCCGATTTCATCGAAGTAAATGTGGTTGTCTATTTGGCTAAAACACCGAGGCCTAGCTTATAGGCAATTTAAAAGCTGCGTGCGTACATGGCCTGGGATGCTGTGATCATAAGAGAAACAAACTAAGCTGTCATTAAACAGCCATGTGAGCAGAGGTGAAGCCACACCACAGAGGGGATATTATTGGACACATATCGAAGTTAAATTCACAGGACCCGTATCACCTGTTTGAGCTATTCTTGTCCCCGTCAGTGACAGGTAGGATTAGGAGTCTGGGCGCAGTCCTCCTGACACTGTTCATTTCTAAGCCCATCGTCTGACTCTGCTCTCCCGGAGAAGATATTCCCTCCGGAGGGCTGCTAGTTCAAGCAAGATGAACTCAATCTTCGCTTCCAATTTACTTCAAGGGTGGAAAGAAAAGCACACGGCGGTGCTTTGCCGCCAGTGTGCGCCCTCCAAACAAGTGCGCGTTGTTCCCATCAAGTCCGTTTGCAGCTCACACACACACACACATCTTGGCATGCACATCTGGTTAATGAAGCCATATATTTTTGTCAACTATTAAAAAATAAAATAAAATAAAATCTATCGTTATACGATGTTATTCAAATGAATGAGGAGTATTTTAGTAGTTTAAATACTTATCAGCATCAGTTAAACGCAACAAACACGGACTTAAGACACACAGGGAGGTGAGAAAGGTGGTCATACTAAAGTCATACTAAAAATATATCAATATTTTCCCAATTAGCCATCGACAGTGTGTAGAAAGTGCAAAACTCAAGCTTGTGCTGGAAACTCAGATTTTTCTGATTTGCATACAAATAAATTAGATTCTCCCTACATGTGTGGCAGCATTATCCTGACTTATCCCTCCATCTCTTTCGTAGCCTATACCCTGCCTGCCATGGGCTGTTTATTCTTTTATCGCATTATATAGCCTATTGTTTGGAGCCACAATCTCATTCGCCTACATGCTTAATGTTTCAGATGTAATTTAGCAAAATGAAAACGCACATCAAGCTGATTAAAAAAAAAAAAAAAGCCAGGGATATTACAAGAATTTTTTTCCCAGCCCATTTAAGGCTGCAGTTTCCAAGTTAGAAGCCCATCCACTCATCCATCCAAGCCCTGCACGCGTGACAAGGGAATCATATGGTCTTGCTTTATTTTCATTATACACTTTCCCCACTCAAAATCCCTCAATTTGTGACACTCTTCAATTACTCTGATTGTTGTAATCGAGGCCCTTTAGCTGCCTTGGAAAACAATGCAGATAAAAATGCTCTTAACTTGTCAGCAAAGGGCAACACAATTAGAGTAATTGACGGATGCGAAAATGCAGAAAGAGAAAAGATGCGACCACGCACATCTGCTTCACTGGGACACGAAAGGACGGGATGCGTTTTTTCATCTTTAAAATGAAATGGCTGAGAAAGGCTCTATGATTTGCAAAATAATCCACATCTGGGATTCATTAGTTTGTTATTTTGAGAGAATAGTCCAATTTAGGGATGAAATGGCAGACGGTTGCATATTTATGTTTGTGAAAACAGCACTCCTGTCAAATATGTGCAGATCCGGGTCAAACTGTTTTTACACAAGCAGAGGAAGAAAGAAAGAAAGAAAGAAAGAAAGGGGGGCGAGGGAGACATAAAATCATTGGAATAATGTATATTCTGAGGAGGCGATATGAGTGATTTTTGTATATGAGAAGGTAGGGAGGATAATCTGTTCAGGAAGCAGCTCTCTGGCAATAACTCACACAGAGGGCCACTCTTCTGCCACCATCGCTGACCCTGCCACCTCTAATTAGATCTTATATTTCAGTGGACGAGTTCATTGACAAAATACGATTCACAGATCCATCATACAGAGGGAGTCAGAAATACATGTACAGAGAAACATCCACCCCACAGACTATAGGCTTTCATTGCACGTAGTGCGTGTGTGTAACCGTGTGTCATCAGTCGTAGCACTCTGCCGTGGGCCTGCTTTGTAAAGAGCCAGAATAGAAAACATTCAATTCACAGAATGCATCCTTTCAGTGTGGGTAAATAGACAGTTTGTGCCCAAACCTTTAGCAGACCGTCAACAGTTTTACAAAAGTCTGCGACGCCCACGAGACCAAATTAAAGCTGTATCTGAGCGCGAGAGCAAATTCTCTTCACTTAAGAGGCCTCTCTCAAACTGAAGAACAAATTCACCTTAACATGGTGAAAACACCGGCACCAAATCTGAGCGCAAACTGCTGTTAAAATCATCATAAAGATGATGAAGTAAAACTAAACTGTGACTTCACTTTTGGAAAGATGCACATCTCGGAACTTTGTGAACGGACTCCGTCCTGCAAAGGTGGAGTGCGGTCCGTGCGTCGTGCAGACCTACCTAATCACGGGTGGTCTCGAGGCAGTGTGCCGCGCTGTCTCCTCTCTTCTCACCCACCTCCACCTCCTCCTCCTCTCCTCTTCCTCCTGTCCCTCGGAGGCACGTTTCAGCAGGATGTGGCAGAAGCGCGGAGAAACAGCTGCAGTAAGTCCACACTTTTCTTCCACTGGTGAGACAATATTACTGGCAGCGATGGCACCGCGTGTCCCTAACCATTTGGTCCGAAAGCAGGAGAGGAACAGAGAGAGGGAGAGAGGCAGGCAGCGAGGGGGAAACCTTAGGAGAGAGCACCGAGGAGAAAATTAAATTGCACTTGGGGGGCAAATTCTATTAGGGAATAGTTATTGTCTCCTGACAGCTCCTGTCCATTTGGGTAATTAGTAGAAGAGATTGGTTTAACAAACGAAATCTATTCCCGTCAGAAATGATATTTTCCAATTCTCTGATTGAACCTGACCCTGTCGGACTAAGACGAGGCGGTAATAGGCTTGTTTAACTCTGGCAGATTTAAAGAAAAAAACAACAGACCAATAGAGGCTCACAAATGCTATACTTGTCACAAACCCGAACAAGAGTGTAAAACTATGTTATTATTATTAGTAGTAGTAGTAATAGTAGTAGTAACAAGTAATCATTTATAGCTCTTCGATAACAACAGCAAAAAATGGTGGACTGCTGCAGATGTTTACGACAAAATTCAGATTTACATACTGGAAACTCGGGGATAACCTTAAGGAATCTCTCTGGAAATCATTCAGATGATCTGGCACCTGCCCAAGGTTATGCCCTCTCTGATTGCCGCCTAGCATGCTGGGATAGACTCCAGACCCTCACGAGCTTCATCACATCAGGTCTGGAAAGTAAATGAAAATGAAAGCCCAGAGTTAAAGCTCCTCACGCAGCTGCAGAGTAGGCCGGTGATGCGTTTTCAGTTGAGTTCAGGTTATGGTGTTTATTTCACAGTAGTGAGCCTCTTCGGGAACCTGTTAGTTTGAACACAAATGAAATACTTTAGTGTAATATGTAGCTCTTCAAAACAGCAGCCGTTTGACTTTTTTTTTTTTTTTTTTTTAACCAGTGGTTTTATGAGCCTTAACACTGCAGTTTAACGCCTACAGTTTATTCCCACAGTTTTAACCCAGTAACATTGCAGACTATCTGTCTCACTTAAAATGTGACTGTTTCTGACATAAGTCTTTTTTCTTCAATAAGTTCTGAAAAATCTTAAACACTGCTATGTAATATCGGTTTTATAGGTTAATGACTTAATGATATATAAGTTATGACTTATATATATATATATACACATATACAAAAACTTTAAAAACACACAATTTCTATGGAAAGGCAGGGGGAATCTTCACAGGAGACTCAATGACAGGAGCAGTGCCAACTGAGTGAATTAAAGCAATGTGACTGACAAATGTTGGATCTTTTCCAGCTTCATTACCAAAGGACTTCCTGTAAGCTGTATGCTAGCTCTGGAGGGGAAGGGGTGTTGGTAAAAGCAGACCAGCACGGCCCTGTTTCCCATAAGGATCTGTAAGGTTAAGGTGACCAAGCTGTCATTGTAGGGAATAACAATGGGATCAACTCGGTCTTATGGTGCTTCAGGGTAAGATGTAAATAGCTCGGGGGAAAATGTTGTTGTTCATGTTCTTGACCCACCAGGGCAAGTCATTTGTCAAATAAATGAAATAATCAATGAAAACTAAATAGTTCAATAAATGGATACATAAATAAATACCTTCTTTGATAAGCTATGAATAAATGTTCATAAATAACAAAATGATATTGAACACAGCATTGCCGGTGTAGCAGCTCCTTTAGGGTTTAGGAGCAGTTACTTCCTAACCTTCAGTGACCAAAGAAACACAACTGCAAATGTCCCAAGCAAATCATTTCAAGTTCCCCAGTGAATTAGGAAGAGGATGGACTTAAATGATGGAGGGTTGACAAGTTTGTTTGAATTAACATCTCTGCCAGCATTCTGGATCAAAGTCAAACCTGAATATCTTTGCGATACCATTGGGAAACACGGTTATCGGGCATGACTGCAACTGAGAGTGAAATTAAACACATGAATAAGGTTTTGCTTGCTGTCTCTCGTTATCACCCGATGGGGAACGAACTCAGGGCTCCCACTGATTCAGTGATCACTGACCCACTGATCTTTTTTAATGTGTACCTATAGGAAACTATACACTGTATATTATCAAACACTACTTCTTATTATGATGACTGAATATGTACACCTATGCCTGTATTCCACACGGTAGTCAGGTGGATAACTAACAGAAAACAAATGTGGATTTCCGAAGAAGCATTTCAGTCAGGTAAGGAGCAGTGTCCTCTGTGGGAAAGTGTAACTGCCTTTGGTGTCGACTTCTGGCTTTGAAATTTTGAGAACAAAGTAAAAAGCACAAAAAAAGTGTTGTGACACAGGAATGAAAGTTTTCCCTTTAACACATGTTCATGAATCGCAGAAGTTATCAAGACTTAATTCTTTTGTTGACTGGTTTGATTTGTTGGAAGTGTTTTAACCTTTACTCCAAATACCCCAAATTCAAGTTTGGGATGCTTAATGCCGGGGCAATTGTTTCTCAAGCCAAAGAATACAAAAAAGGCATTTTTATCGTGCTTGCTTCTGAACAAAGACTCTCAGCTGTTAATGACAAAGTCAAATACGGGCCAAATCATAGAGTAAGCCCAAACAGGAACTGAGTCACTGTTCTAACCACAACTAGCAGCGTGCACCTGAAGCTTTCGCTTGGTTGAACACTGGTCTGATTGGCTGTGTTGTAGCATGACAATCATCTGCTAACCCCCTCGGTACAAACAGCATCTCACCTCGCTGACAGTTAGATGAGATGTTTGAGAGATCGGCAGATGAGCACCAATGTGAAAGGGGGAGGAAGGGGAGCAGTAAAATGAGATGGATCTGACCCTACTTGACTCATGCCTTTAAAAGGCTGCATATTTAAAACCCAAAAGGGGATCTGGCTTAGTTTGGATGTGATATATACCACACCATATATTAAGCTCTTCTTCATAATTTATTCACCCCCCTCACAACTTCTCCCTCCGTCTACAGCAGGAAGCTTTATAGTATTATTAAAGTCAGAAAGAGAGATGACAGAAAAATGCATCAAGCCCCTCCCGCATTTTAATATCAATACCAGAGGGGTAATAAACACCGAGGCAGAGAGCACACAGGAGAGGAGTGACTATAAAACTCTGCATTGTCTAATTTATGGAAGACAACAAGAGGGCAGCAAGGTGAGGTTTTTACCCTTCAGTCTCAGGTCTCATCACACAACAGTGTCTAAGTGCAAAACATCTCTCAACAATGCACTCATTCATCCAAAAGTTTGAGAGAAAGTCAACTTTAAACACTGGGAATGACTCACATCGTTCCAAGAAGAACTATTACCTGGATAATTAACCTGAAAAGGCAATGTTCCTCACAATGGTCATTCCAACCAGATGTGAGAGCAGAGCTCATCGACAACCAAAAAAGTTAAACCCAAGGTTCTTTTAAGCATAATTGTTTTTGGGTAGCTGTCAAGACTTATTGTTCTCAATGATTTTACAGTTGAACTTGTAAGGTGTTTGTTTTTGATGAATAATATAATACTAAATGTTTGAGTAGCCATAACCTGTAAACTACCTTCAGTAGTGGGCGAAGTCCCCTAATAAATGACTGCAGATAAAATCCTCAAGTAACTTTTAATCAGTCCAAGGCATGAGTTTGAATACATTTTCTGCTCATTCCTTTTAACAGAACGGTTTCAGATCTGGGATGATGGTGGGTTCCCAAACATGAACTGCTCATATTAGGTTTTTCCACAACATGTATACTTGGTTTGGGCTTCGACTCGACGACTTCAAAACATTAACGTTGTTCTTTTTTTATGATTAGGCCTAGATGACCTAGCCTGGGCGAAAGCCGACTGTTGACTCCGTCAAACAGTCTGGAAAAACCCAAGAGGAATCCGTTTCCATGGAGGGTGGGACCTTACTCAGCAACTTAAATTCATTGGAGTTCCCTTAACCAATCAGTAATGTTTAGAAAGGACGTAGGTTATGCGCCGAGGTTCATGCTTACTCTCGCGAGGCTCTAGCCCGCGAATCACGCTTTCCACATCCGCTTTCATTATACCGGTACCATTTGATAAATCAAACTTTTCCCAAAGCCAGTTGGAAGGAGAGCTACGACATCCTTGCCACTAACAAAATTGATGAGGCATTCCTCTTGCTCTTGTTTTAATTGTGTAATGCTCTCCAGAGTTGAGACAACTTCATGGATAGCTTCTAGCATTCTTCCGTCGCCATGTTTATTTCCGCTGCGGTTGAACTACAATTATATGGACTACAATGGACTCCGCGCGTGAGTTCTGCGTCACCACTCGCAACTGTTTGCTGATTGGCAAAACACTGAGCGAACCGAGGTAGGGGGATTTGGCCAGACTATGTGCGGAGCCAAAATCTTTGGGCGGAAGTACGTAGGATGGCGTCGCCAGGCTATAGATGACCAGCTTTCTCTTTAGTTTCAGTTCACAGGCTGATGTTCAGACATTTTCCTGTAGAATTAACTGGTGTGATTAAGAATTCATTGCTACATCAATGATGGCAAACTAGAATTACTAATATCCGACAAAACAGGCCCAAACCATGATACTACCAGCACCACGTTTCTACAGATGGGATAAAGTTCTTATGCTAGAATCCAGTGTTTTCATTTTTCCAAACATAGCACTTCTGTGCTGGGGTAGACTCCGACCAACTTAATGGGAGGCCAAGAACCAGATTACAATTAGTTCCCGAGTGGTTTAATTCAAATGAAGTGAAAAAAAAACCCTAATGGGGCTTCAAGTTGAGTTATTCATTTTGTGTTTTTTTTCTGAGCATTAAATAGATCATGAGACCAAAACTAGTGACATGTCTGCCCATTCAATGTGATGCAAGTCTAACTTCATGAACTCTAAAAATCAAGGGAAAACATCAAGTGTGATTTTTATTTTTTTTGTAAAAGGTGGGGAAAATTCACCTAAAAGCAGATGTCGCATATTAACATATATAAAATCATAAAAGTCCAGTTTATGGTAAATCCCTGGAGCTATTGTGCAGCAAACTCAAAAGATGCTGGGAAAAAAAACCTCTGTTTGGTGAGATCTGTAACCAGTTTTATTAACTTATCCCATTCCCTTTGTGGAGCATTATCTGTTAGTACTTTTTTTTTTTTTTTTTAAATCAAAGCAGCCTAATGGCTGATAATTTGATTTATATTAATGCACCCACAAAAATAATGAGGGCAGGGTGGTGGCTTAGCGTTTGCTCTTTGCTGAATTGTCCATCAACTTGTTTGAAATCTTTCTTTGTTCTTTTTCTTTTGCGTTATTCTACATTTAATCTAATCTCAGGTTACATTCCTTATGTGAGAATGTCTGATAAAAGCTTTTGCTCCTGAATCCAGGCATCCAAAAAGCTCAAACAGCTCTGTGTGCATCCTGATTTCAACTGGAAGCCTCTGTCTTCAGTATGAACGACTCACTTCGAACTTGGCAAAGCTGCAGACAGATATGTAGTTGTTGCCAACTTCCTCATTAACCATCATTAGTCGGAACCATCACAACACTTGCAGCTCACTGAGGCTCAAGACACCTGATAAAAGGCTTCTGTAGTGTGAGCAGCACAAAGTATCGGCAACTCCAATCCTATAACAAACACAGATAAACATTTAAACAGATTAGCAGATCAGATGTGTGGGAGAACACTGCTCAAGTCAAAAAATGATACACGCACGCACGCACGCACACACACACACACACACACACATATTATAAATCTATATACAGATATATACAGTATATCTATACATCTATATATAGAGATATATACACATATATAATTGCTCCTCTGCTTTCCCATTTTTCTAAGAATAAAGCTCACACTATTATAAAAGTTGTAATAAATTACAATCATGATATGTCATTGAGCATCTAACTAAAAGTACCTGACTGTTTGATTAAGTCACACAACCACAGCTGCCCAGCCTTGATGTTCCTCTGCTTTAATGATAGGCTATTAATCAGCCTATTTTGTGTGTGTGTGTGTGCGTGTGTGTAAAATCGACTGCTTTAACTCAACTATTTCACCATCAAAACCTGTCACAATGCAAAGGCTGAACACGTGGTTTGGATAAAGAGACGGAGGGGACGACTGTGTGTCTGTGTGTACGTGGGACAGGCTGCAGGGGGGTTTGGAGGTAAAGGCCACGAGTCAAGGGAATTCAAGCCAATGTTTCAGAGAGCACAAAGCTCAAGATCAAGCATCACTTGTCCTTCAGATGGGCTTGTTCTAATCTCAACATCAAACCCTCGTATTCTACCCGTCCATCCATTCATTTATCCCTCCCACACAGTGCTCCCTCTTTCATCCACCCCATCCGATCCCCTCTTACCAGTCCTGTGGGTCCCCTTGGCAGAGCCCACTTCCAAGTGTATGTGAGGATGGAAGAAGCCCCATGAAAGCCGATTGCGTTTTAATAAAGTTTATTATCTGCAGGGAGCTAATCCTCAAGGGTAATCTCTCCTCTCTGGTCCTAAAGGAAAGCTGGATTACTCACTTGCTATAATCCCAATGAAATTGTTAGGATTTAGCTTGCGCTGCACAGCAGATGGCAACAGGCTTTTTCCCTCAACCTTGGGTAGTTTAAACCCCCATTTCTACATGTAACACCCAGCTTCTCCTTGCTACATATTCTCGTGGTCTTGCTGAAAACAAAACAAAAAACAAGCAGGAATCTGTTATTCCCAAAAATGCTCTGAAAAAACAAAACTCTGATGGTCAGTAAACACATTCTGATGTCAACACAGATAGATGTAAAGCTGAAGCCCCTTTTGTTAATCAAAATAAATAAACTTAATGTGGCTTAATGTGCTTCTCCAAAACTTTCCCTAAGTGACTAAGGATACCAAATAGACAAATAATTCTTATCAAAAATAGCTTTATTGGTTCAGATGTAGGCAAACAGAAAATGCTTTTGAGATGCCCAGCTGAAGATCTACATCATGGCCACAAACCAAAAACAAATCCTGTTTATCCTAAAACCATATCCAGTGTGAACATATTCATCGCCCCACAGAACTTCATCACCAGCTAGAGTAGCTATCATATGGATTCAACAGTGTGATGTAGTCTTCGAAAGACATGGAAAAAAGCTCAGTGAAAACAGCCCAACTTACACCAACAGTCTGCTCTTCTCTAGTGAAAGCCCTGCTGGACGTGTCACAGTATTCAACAATATGTTGCTACCATCAGTACTTTCCATGGCAGTTTGTTAAAAGCCACAAAGCAGTTTTCAGCGTCTGATTTTAAAACGAGTTGCCTCACAAAACACACTCATTCGAAGGAAGAGCAGTTGACGTGTGATTAAAGATACAACAGTCAATGCTTTAGAATTGCCATTCAGCTCAGCTCATGGAAATACATAAAAATCTTCCATGAAATTAAAAGATTCCTTTTCTTAGTATTTGGGGAAGTAATTACAAAGTCCTCACTGCACTATAAGACAAAAAAAGGATTTAAGCAGGAGGCTTTAGAAAAAAAAAAAAGAAGGAAAAAACCCCAAACAGTCTGTCACATTCACTTCATATAAATTAAAGAAATACTTCTCGCTCATAGTGGGTTTCATTTTATCTGTCATCAGTGGTGAAATAAGATTCAAAAGCACACCTAATTATCCTTAACTGAGGAACGAAACCCAAACATAAATGAATGGAAATGTATATCTATGTGCACATAATTCCACAGTTGTATTGTTGCCTAAAAGGCTCCGGAGTCAACATGAAACACAATGTTAGATTGTTGCCCCGATTAAAAAGAAACTGAAAGAAATCTGATCATTTCCCTTTTCCTTTTCTCTCCAGTTTGATATAACCCATCCATAATGTTTAAAACATATTGTTTCCTACTATGGCTGCCTAATCTTTCCACGTCCCTCTACTGTGTCCCCAAACTTAGCTGACATGAAACCAGTGAAATTGAAATGTTGCTCAGGTCAGTTTTTCACACTTTTTGGATCAGGGCAAAGCTAGCTTAACCCGCCGTACCCTGAGACGGTTTTTGAAGAAAAGGTACATGACTAGAAGACACATGGAGGACAGGACATAAAGGATGACACAAAGACTGATGTCCAGTTTTGAGAATCCGATATTCAACACAGATATCCAGCGTTCCTTGTGGCTCAGCTCGGCCTCCCCTATGAAGTACTGGCCTGCAAGTTCTCGCTTCTGCAGCCGCTTTTTCTGCTGCCCCATGTCTGGCTCAAGATCTGTGTCAATTGGGTGAAGACCCACCATGCCGAGCCCTGCGTCCAGCTCCCCGCCAAGACCAAATGCTTGCCTGGGATCTGGCTCCACCTCTCTCTGCAGGGTGCGCTGTTTCACCCGGCTGGAAGCAGCCAGCTGCAGAGCCTTGGCCTTGAAGTGCTGGTTGACAAAAGAGTCGAGATCCACGATGTCCTCCTGCTGCGCTCGCATTCTCATTCCCACAATGCTCGGTTTCCCGTGAGCCTGCCGTCGCCCATGACCCACTTCCATTTCTGGTTTGGCCCAGGGTGTTGGTTCAGAGGACTTACCCCCCATCTCAATAGCTGCTGCTGGGGCTCCCTCCTCACCTTCTTCCTCTTCATATGCCCCTGCTTCATCCTGTGGTTCCTCTTCCTCCTCCTCCTCCTCCTCCTCTTGCATGGGGGATGGTGATGGTGGAGGAAGCATTATGGAGTTCAAGGCCTCCCTGGCTTTCCTCTCTATGTGTTTCTTAGCTGCTAAATCTAGCTGCCGACGGGCATTGCTTTCCCTCTGCTTTTCCAGAATCTGGCTTCCATCCTCAAGGTAGTCTGACAGGGAGAAGAAAAGACACTGCTACAATCATTACCTCACATTACTGTAAAACAGGATTCATTATCAATCAGATAATAAGTCGTCTCAATCTAAAAAGCATTTTACCACCCAAAATCAAACACATTAGAGCACACACACATTTTTTTTCCCATAATATTTGTTCAACACATCATCTTGCTTTGCAGAATCCCTGTTATCTGTATATGAAGAAAACTGCCAGCAGAAATGTGCTTGCCTGGGACCAGTCGGTCCAGTTTGTGAGCTTGAAGTTTTGTAAAATTTCATAAATTTGGTAACATGCCGAGCTGTCAGAAAATAACCTATACAGTTGTACCTGTAAGGATGCTGCTGGAGGAGAAGTAGGACAGGAGGAAGGACAGAACCTGCTCCTTGTTCCACTTGTGCTCTCTGTTATCATTCACCGAATGGCAAGCTGGGCACATTTCTGGTGAAGGCCACTGGATCTTTGGGAAGAGGGGGTCCTCACTCAAAGCACCTGGAAAGAAGCAAATGCAGATGCAGGGTTTGTTTGGGAAGGTTGAACTTTGTCCATTTGAAAAAGAAAAATACTGTTGGAGAATTACACCTCCTGGCATGACTGGCTCATGGATTTTCGACTGTATTTATATTTGAAAACTTTGCACTTTTCTATGACAATAATCATATGATACTTGTGCGTGCTGCAATATTCAAAAGATTCAGGAGCAACCTCTTTAAGTCCAGGAAACATTTCTTAATTTGAAAAATGTCAATATTACCATCAAACAGAATTTTGTGTTATGTGAAATCACAACAACTTTCCTTACACGGGACTTGAAATGCCAAGCCTTATTGACACAGCTGAGTTTTAAGTACAGAATTGATCTTCTTCAGATATAAATGCAAATGAACCAATTCTGTAAGATCAGAAACTAAAAAAAAACAAATAAACAAATAATAAAATGTTAAACATAAATTAACAATGAAATAATGAATATTACAGAACTTTGAGCAACAAAAGCGACCTCTTCTTGCTTCTTGTAGCCATCTTAAAGGTTCTTTCATCGGTTTGTTGGTAGCTTCTGCCACTCTTGTTATACATTCAAGCCCTCTTATTTCAGCTCTGTAAATGCTTTCAAAAGGGACTTGGATCAGGATTTATTGCTACCCAGTTTAAAGCAGTTTGAACTATTCTTCTGTGCTTTTGGATGTGGGATTTGGGTCCTGCTTAATGACTCAAGGCTAGTTCAATAGTTTCTGACATAAGGTAACATCTCACCCTAAAATAAGGCCTTTGGATTTACTATTCTTTTTAATAAGAGTAAATGCGTTGCTCTCAGACAGCTCCCTTCAACTTAATCAGCCCCTTTTTGTGCAGTAAAACCATCATACAATAGCTTTCATTTGAAGAACCAATTTTAATTGATCAGGTTGCCAACAACATTGTTTTTTTTATTTACAGTTCTCTATATAAAAGCCTTTTATATTGTTAAATAATTTTGGACAAATCTATCAAAATGTTATAATCACATAAAACTGATGAATTTGTATTTAGTTCTAAAAATATTCTAAACTCTGACAATGACTCTGATGAGGCTCATAATAAACCTAGTCCTATCAACAGGGAGTATTAAGTCAACACGACGCAATATCAAAATGCTGATTACAGGTAACACTGCCAGTTTTACTGGTAAAAAAACCCAACATATTCTAGTCTCACAGACTGTTCTGTTAAATATTTCTAATCAAAGCAGCTGCAATCCTTCATGAATGTAGCAGACTTGCTCCCTTCACTTTTATAATGTTATTGAAGTCTTTTTCACTCTTAAAAAAAAACAACTACAGCAGATTACACTGTGTAAAAGTTAAATACACAACTCGAGCTTTCAGCCAGCATCTTCATCCATTGTTTCTTTTATTCTCCTTGTTGGGTGGAGGGTGTAAGTGCTTTGAGGACTGGATGCAATCTGAGCTGAACCCATCTGATCTTGTCACAGTGATCATAAAAACTAAGTGCCTATATGCATATGTGCATGTATGTGTTCACGTTTGTATATGTAAATCATCTGTCTGTTTGTGTGCGTGTAATCTATGGACTGTTATTGTGTGTGTGTTCATATGACAGGGTCTAACAATGATCAATGGGGTTGTGGGGTGTTCCCAGTGGGATGGATGGAGAGATAATAGATGTGTCCAAAGTGGACAGCTTCTCCACTCAGACACACACACGCATTCCCTGTTTTCAGGCAGCGGATCCCTGATCTCTGAAGCACCTGTCTTTTCTCTCTGCAACCTTTTGAAAGCTGAAAGCAAACCCCAATTTCCAAATTGAACATGAGAACGACAGAAACCTTAGACAAGAGCTGCCCCTCTAATGAATTAAAAACTTTAAAACCAACACCCCTCATCACTCACCATTTTTGCATCCAAACAGACCGGCAGAGGACTACGTGCGCACGCAAAATGTGTACGGGCTCAGGAACAAACTTAGATGGACACTCTGCACAAATGTCCATAAGGACACACAGGGCAGAATCTAATAATAGATTGCTTTTTGTCACCAACAGGCCACTGTGTGTGTGTGTGTGTGTGTGTGTGTGTGTGTGTGTGTGTGTGTGTGTGTGTGAAAAAAGATAAAGAAAAAAAAAAGAAAAAGCAGAGCAGCATGTCTGTCACTTTACATCCCCAACCACCTCCAACCCACCGCTCCCCTCCTCTGCTCTCCACTGCTCAAGATTAATCTCAGTCATATGCATGTGTGTATGTACTCTGCATACAGTACTTTACATAAAGGATCCATCAATTTTACTGTGTCTTGGATGGCCAGTTGCCTGTGAGTGTATGTGTGTTGAATGTGTATGTATGTGTGTGGGTAGGGGGCTTTTTAGTAGGTGAGTGCACACTCACACATCCCATATGCCTCACATGTCATCCCTTATTCTAATAAGCATGCCACATTTGCAACCACGGTGACTTTAGACATGCCAGCCATCGTGAAATTGCCACAAAGGCCTTCTGCTGAGGTGCACTGCCCGCTGGACAAACATTGTCATAAATATGCATTGTCAATCTAGCTTCCTCAGCACTAAACTGATAAGACGCCATTATAACTGCTGGAGAGTATAGCTGATAAACTAAATTAGGAGTTGTTTACTGCTTTAAAGTATCAATGTAAAGCCTGGAGAATAACACTTTAACAATAATAATGTTATTCATTGCACTGATGAAATGGGTGTCCAAAAGCTGGAGATGAACATCTAGTTCCATTCATTGTGGTTTTTTTTATTTGTTCCTTGATCGGCTAGTTTCTAATTTATTAATTTATTCAAACCTAGTTCTTCTGTGGTCGCTCATCTTTGATTAAATCTACATTAAGATTGTCCTTCACATAAAAATGAGAGCTTTGTAGAAAACATGTCTTCAGTAAGCATGTGCCACATTTTTCAATATTTTCTTTCATGTACAAAGAACGTCTGTTTTAGCAAAAGGTTGATGAAATTTAATAAGGGATATTTTCTTATGATTCATTATTACATATCTGTGAGCTGCAATGTGTGTTAACCTCCAGAACTAAGAATTAATTTGTAGATGAAATTAACGTCAACTGTTTACAAATCAATGAGATGACAATCAATTCTATTTAAAAAATAGGGATCCGTGAGATTATGTGAGAAAAACTAACAGCATCCCAGTGTTAAAGCTGTTCAGAGGAATGAGCTGAAATTCCTCCAAGGTGAGCAACTGCAGGACTGATCAACATTCACCAAAAACCTTGGAGTGCATGTGTGATGTAAAATTTTGGGAAATACGCAAACCCAACTCCCGAGACATTCTCATCATGTTCATGTACAAAATTGGCTTTTTTGTAAAGTATATCATCATTGCAAAACATAATGTTGTGTTATTTTCAAGCACTTTTAAATATGTTAATCTAATGAAACATTTCACAAATATATGCCGCTTGGAAAAAAGCAGTAAATGCTGCATGTGAAGCACGTGGCTGTGAGGGCAGCTGGGCCTGCTGCAGCAGTACTGGCCTGTCTGTAGAAATGTGAATCAGTCTCAGCTGTTGACAAGCAGCAACAGGACTGAGCTGCCACCAGTCCTAATTCAGCCGGTGCGAGGAGGCCCAGGGCCCTGGGGCCTCTTTGTTGCCAGCTAAATTAATTGTCCGGCTGCTTTACAAATAGCTGCTCTTTCATGCATGGCTGCCTCTGAAAGGAGGGGCGGGGATGCCTGCTAAAGAGCTCCACTTTAGGCAAAGGGGAAAGGAGGGGTTGAGTGAATGGAAGGATGGAGTGTGCTTTCCTCAGTGAAGATGCTCATTGCAACAAACATACTCAAACCCTCAGATTCACCCGACCTATCCCCTGTGGACCCCAACATCCTGAACGACCCCCTCCTCCCCGCCACGCGCCACAAGTTGACCCATGCAAGAAAGGCAGAAAGGATATGTGTGTGTGTTGGCTGGGAGGAGAAGGACATGAGGGGCGGGGGAGCGTGTTTGGCTTACGTCTGGGTGCCTGCCACCTGCTGTCACACTATACCTTGGGAATTGTTCATGTTTGTGTGTGTGTAGGCAAAAAGGTCTGGCTCCTGGGGGAGCTATACTGCGAGGATGCTGCACTATTACTTGTCAAGCAGAGGATATGAGTCCCAGGGGATGGTAAGTGGAAAGAGAGAAAAGACTGCAACAGGAAAAGAGGGAAGACGGATGGATGAAGGGGGAGGTCTGATGGTGTTTAAGTGTCTGGGGAGCCAACACACACAGGGACGGGTGTCCTTCTGGCCCCTGCTGTTCGGGACACAAGCTGTCCCTGAGATAGGAGAGAGGGTTGGTCAGCAAAACACAAACAAAAGATAGTGATTTAACAAAGTAGGCTGTTAATGATGGCACAGTGCCTAATAAAATCATATGAACACAGGCAAGGGAGGAGGGACACTGTTTAGCACTCCTCGGTGAAGAGGTGTAATTTTGTTGACAGAGTATGAGCCCTGAAAACAAAAACTGAGCCAGTGAGGACAAAGAAGTTGGAACAAATAAATGACAATAGTTAATGACTCTTCAGACAATTGTGGGGGTCAGTTTGGGTGTGGGAGAGAATCAAAGTAAGGGTGTGAGGCGGAAGAAGGCAGAGCGGAATAAAGAGAAAATGGGTTCAGCTGAAGCAGATGATACTTGGAGGAAGGACTAAGACAGGGTGACAGCTGGTGTCTGATCAGAGGATCCATCCTTCTTCCCCTCACCCTCTGTTAGTCGTATTAGGTATAAGTGACCATGGGAGGAAACTGGAACGGACCCCACAAACTGAGGATGGTAATGTTTCTGATCTCATTGGTGTGGATGGGTGGACACAGAGGAGAGTGATGTGGACGGAGGGAAGTATGTGGTGGGAAAAGTAGAGGGAACGGGAGGGTTACTGATGGATTAGTGAACTCAGGTGTGTGATTCCAACTACAGATCATAACTTTTCTGTAGGGCTCATCATTATTTGTAAAGAACTAATAAATATGTTTTGTCATCTTAGTTTATTGATTTTTTGTATAAAGTACAAACCATGCATTTTAATTTAAAGAGAGCAAGGAAAATTTGTTCTAAAAAAAAAAAAAAAAAGAAAAAAAGAAAACACCCCCAGAGAATTACCTCCTTTCTCCTTTCTAAGATCAAATTTTACAGTTTTGAAATAATAAATAATAACATCTGGAATAATAAATCTTTATGTTTCCCCCCCAAAAAAATGGTGCCAACATCAATAGATTGCAGGTCCTAAGGTTGGAATCACTGATGTCAGTGGCTACAGGATAGGTTACTTTAAGCTTCAGCATTTGGAAAACATAAAGCTGTTCAGTATGTGAAAGAAATGCACCTATAAGCGTGGCTGCCAAAAACCAAGCACCACGTCACGTTACATCCCACTCAGTTCTCAAACCTGTCAAAATGCTGTTCAGCTCTGGCTCCTTCAGAGAAGGAACTGGCTCAGCACCAGCAACATTTTGATGGAAATACTTGCGGTTTGCTTCGACAAAGCAGCTACAAATGACTGTGCCGACTCTTACCTGCTATTCTGTTGTTGACACGATTGTGTCTGGACCACAGCCACAGGACTGCAGCCGACAGTGAATCTGTCGCCGGAATGTCTTTTGCCATGTTCTCAAAGTGCTCGGCACAAGGTTTGCAGCCAAAGAAGTAGTGGATGTAGTTTCTCATCGTGCTCAGAACTTCGCGAGGATCTGGAGAATGATATGTCAGTGAGTGTCGAGCACCAGCCAATCTGATCAATATAAGAAGTAAAACAATACTTTACATTCCTTCCTAAGATCACTTGATGCACAGACTTTGTTATTTGTTCTTATTTTGTTGCTTTAGCAACCATGACCTTCATTTCCTGAACATTTTTCAACTAAATATAGGGGATACGATACAAAATGATTTTTCGTTCGAAACAACAACAAAAAAAACGACTTTACTGCAGCAAATAGAAAACAGTCATAATCTGTAGTGTCACCTGCCCTGTCAAAGCTAAAAGCGCCACAAACTTGAGCTGCTGCTTGAAAGCTTTTTAATGGCAGAGCATGTCCACATCCTTCTGTCTTCCCACGATTATGTGGCCTGCAGTCACAGGGAGCTGGGTTAACCCCATATTGAGATGAATAATCTATGAGAATGGGATAACCCAATCTGGAGATTAAACGCAGTTAACGCTCTGTGTGAATGGTGGCCAGGCTGTTGTCTCAGGACATGGACGGTCCACAAACATATTTTCCTTCAGCTGTTTGCTTTTGTTCTCAGCTTAGCAGGCCCTTTAGATGAACCGTACAGGAGGTGGGAGTGTGTACCAGAGAGGGTGTTTGTGCTCGTGTTTTATTTAGAAAAACAACTACGGCCCTAAACTGGATCATATTCACACCTTTAATATTGCAGACAGTGAGTGGCCGTGAATAAGTTCAGTTTTATCTAACAGTCAATACTGGCCAGTAAGTGTGTATGCTTCCATTAAGCTAGCGGTCTGTGGGGGGCCAGATGGACACCCCTTTTGGCCAGTCCATCTGCAGGTCACGTGGTGGTCCGTAAACCTCAGGATTAACCTCTGTGCAACTATGTGTGTGTTTGTGTGTGTGTGTTTAGGGCTAGATTAACATCCCTGCCAGGAGCGCAGCCTCTGGTCATCTGCCTGTTTTATTAACCACTCACATTCCGTTAATCTAACATAATCCCTTTTCACACAGTCCCAATTAGGCTCAATTTCAGTTGTGACAAAATGTAGAAAGGAAATTCAAAAATCAACATCGAGAAAAGTGATCGAGATATATGCCCGTGCTTCTCGTGTGTGCTCAGTCTTTTCTCTGTGGGATGTCAAAATCTTGTTGTGTCAATTTGCCTGCAAAGCCTCAAGAAGCCCTCAGCTTTTTCATTCACACAGGGTGTACCTGAGCCCCCAGTTCTGTTTGCTTGGACGGTAAGAACGTGGAAGAGAGTCCACACCCCGCACGGATAACGTCTGAGGTGGGGTTGTGTGCCTTGACAGCCCACCCACCTCACTCCTTCAGGCAATGCAGTGTTAGGAGCCTGAGAGAGAAAAACAGACCAAACTGAAAATAAAACAGACATTTAGAAAATGCCCCCCCCCCAAAAAAAATAAGTCCCCAGTGGGCTCCCAACCTCCCCTCTCCAAACACAACCATACAGTCCTATCAGAGGTGCTCAAGTACACAAAATCAGTCATTTTCTAAATGTGTTCATTGCAACAGATTTTAGGGTGAAACCAACTTGCTCATCAAGTCTGGCTTCTTGTTAAATAAATAAAAAAGAGCAGCCATTAACAAAGCCACTTGCATTCTACAATGTTTTTACTGTTACTAACTATCCTAAATTAGATATGCTTACTTTATTTTCCCCATACAGTCAACAGCACTAGTTTGGTAACCATCGGTTGAGGCAAGTAGAATTTAAAAGTTATGGTCAGATTTTAAAGCCTTGGTGAACCTATGCAGTCTTCCATAGCTCATATTATATCTAAAATATTTGAGTATGTATTACGGTTTAAACAATGAAACAGAAAATTGTAAATTCCAGTAGCCCCTCTTGCCTCTTCCTGTTCAAAACTCTGTGTTAGGTCCTCATAAATAAGGTAAGAAATACACAGAGGAGCATAATATATGTTTTTGTATCCTCTTTGAGTAAGATTTGCTCAAAGCTTCTAGGTTTTTCTTAAAAATGCAACTATATGTTTTGTTTTGCGTCAAAAGAGACAAATGGAAAAGTTTGAAGAATTAAGAGACAGAAACACTTTGACCTGTCATTGGCTTTAAAATACAACATAACCAGGCTCAACAAAATTACAAACATCCTCTAAAAACCAAAGTGTCTCATCGGCATCCCCCAACCTGTGCAACTAAATGAAAGCTTTTCCACATAGTTTTCCTGATCAATGAGAAGTCAATCTCAGGTTAATGGCTCAGCCCTCCACTAATGAACAGAAACTATCCAGATCTCTAACCACGAGCCACAGCTGAATCCACCAACCTATTTCCTCTGACATAAAGTCGTTTCACTTGCTGCACTGCCATCGCCGGAGTGACTGACAGGGTTACTCACTTGTCAATAGTAAAGATTTGGTGTGTGTACGCTTGTATGTGTGTGCGAGTCCATTTCCACTGAGGTGGAGTCTATTCATACCTTCCCATTGATTCATTGATCCATTGATTTGGCTGCTAAAAGCTAATGATGTAAGTAAGTGACTCTTTCAATTTGCAAGGGGCGGCACACTGGAGGCATGCAGGCTTCATTCCAAAGACAACAGCACATAGATTCTCAGCTCTACATGCTGGCACTGAGACAAGGACAAAGTAAATGTTGAAATATGTGCATTTTTATCTTTAGAAATATACGAGAGAGATTTTCTATGTCTTTTAAAGCTTACACTTCTGTGGCAAAATAGGCAGTGGTTTTGAAATATTTAACCTCCCTGACAGACAGGTGACATTGTAGCTCAGAGAATTGACAAGGCTACACCCAGACAGATGTCCTCACATCTGGGTGCAGACCTGTGCAGCTGCCAGTCTGCCTGCCTCTTCACTGTTCACTGCCAATTCTTTTGTCCAAAAGAAATGGCTTTGAGTTACAAAAGTGGAAGCCCCAGCTTCACTGTAAGAAGACTAAACAATGCCGACGTGGCATTATGTATGGCATTGTTTTTGCTCACCTGTGCCGTGTTGTCCAGAATCTCCCTAAATGCCTCGTAGGAAATGTCATCTGCAGTCTGCATCTGCAGCCAGGAGTTTAGAGACTTGAGAGAGTTCATCACCATAGGACGACCCGGAAAATACTGTAAACAACAAGCAGAACAATGGAAACAGATGTTCACCTGATTGTAGCGCAAACAAATTCTTCCAACTAGATTTTCAGATGTCAGATAAGTATCTATTCTAACGAATGTCTGAAAATATACAAGAACACTTGAAAACTCAACATATATTCACATAAAAGAAGCTGGATGAGACTATTTGGAATTGTGCTTTAAAACCCTTGAAACAACAACAATTTGCACTTAAGTGGCATTTCTACCCTTAGACTACATTAGGCATTTAATTGATCTACTTTGACTGATATGAAAATGTAGTTTTTTGGTATTACACGGCTGTCACAGTTGAACTTTGCTTACGTTTTTCCAAAGATATACAGTTTCTAAAAGCCAATGGCTCTAGCTCTAGTACTAGCTGCATGTATCAGTCGTCACATGTATGAGATTAAAAATGAATGTTTTGACTAGAGCTCCCAGCATGTTTCCAACAATGATGTGCACGAGGCTTATGTGTTGCACAAAAGGTGTGGTTTGAGCGTTTTCCTTCTCAGCGCCTTTAAAGAAAACTAAGTAAATGTGACAAAAGCCGAGCTTAAGCCTCTTCCTTTATTAAGATCCACCTCCTAAACCACTAACAACCACTTAGGCACTCCCCACCCTGGCTTTCTCCAGTTGTGTATTTACTTCTCGTCAAACTAGCATCCCCATGGCAACAACCACAGCTGCGAGGAAACATGATGCTGTAACTAGCGAAAGGGGTACATGATGAGGAGGAGGAAATCCAGCCGATGGGTGTCTGAGACCGCTGATGACAGACTGAAGAAACACACAGACAAACGTGTCTTTACACATGAGACCTACAATGAAAACAGCTGATGTCTTGAGTATTCTGGCTGTGAGAAAGAGTGGAATGCTTTCATAAATTCAGCTAAATGTGCTTTTTAGTCCGACGGTAAGCCTCTCTAAAGGGTTCGGTTTCTCAGAAACACACAAAGCATGGGGATTAGGCATTTTTCCAACAACAGGCCACTTCCATGGCAACTTTGTTGTACTTTAAAAACATCTTTTTGGTTTAGACTATTCGAGTTATAGTCCTTGTCTTGTCACGTAAAAAGAAAAAAAACAACTGATCTTTTTGAGTTACATCGGTCAGTCTTTCTTAATTTGACCTTTAATTCAATCATCTGTTCCATACGTTGATAATCTCACACAGGCTTTTCAGTGCATAATTCAGTCTGCTACCTAACAACAATCTAACGCCATCCACGTGCTGCACCCAAACCTCTTTACTTCCAGTGATTTACCTAAACCTCCTGCTCTGTTCCCTGTGCCTCCCTCTGTACCACAGGATTCTTCCGGCTCTGAGGCACCTTTCACTTCACATCCACTCGGCCCAAAGACAAGGGATGTTTGCATTTTACTCTCCAGTAACAGACTAATGTATGACTGAGCATTCGGTTGAACCTTGCAATTCAACCTGCTGTTTTACTTAATACTTAAGTTATTTGTCAAATAATATCGTGCACCTACGATTATTGTCTTGTAAACTTGATGTTTACAGGACAATAGTTTGGGTATATTTAATGAATGCAAACATAACATTTAGATCTTCCACTCTAAATTGATGACATTGATTACAGTACAGTGGTGTAAATAAATGTATACTGGCAGATAAGAAAAACGAAGTAGGCATGTAAGGTGGACATAGGGGCTTGTGATGTTTGCCTCTTACTGGGGGCAGAGTGATATAATAGGTTTAGGTGTGGATCTGAGGTCTGAACACCAACCAGTCAGAAAAGCTCATTAAACAGCCTTATAAATTTAACCAGGAGAGAAAACGCAGGTGTTTTCCACTAATGGGCTTAAGTCAGCATCAACGAGCAACACTATTCATGAGCTCAGAGTGCACGGTGACCGCAAAAGATTAAAAATGTTTCCCCCAAGATGTTCTACTTTTAGTTTGAACAAAAAAAATCAGATATTTGAAGCTTTCAGATTATGTTGGGTCTTCTTCTTTTTTATATATAAAAACATCTCAATCCGAATCCCTGGCTTTGATGATTGATGCTGCCCGATGCCAATCAATGAGATTATCTCTTTTGGGAAACAGCTAAACATACAGCTACTCAAGTCAGGACCAGATCCAGAGGGTGTGCCAGATACATTTTTGGGATGTGGTGATAAATGCTACATCATTCAAAGTACAGTCACATCAAAATCTGCAGGCGACACGGCCCCAATGAACAGACTTCAAAGATCAAAACAGCAAATGCCACAGCAAAACCTTCATTTGTGACTTTTACAGGTATGGTGGCAAAATTTGCACTCGTATTGTTCAAAAATACCCCTTGTGGTGTAATAAGTATCTGAAGCAACTATTATAGTAACATCTAAACATTAAGTGAAGCATTATTCTTCTGTTATTATTCTAACAAAATAAAATAAATATACAGCTGACATCACCATTAAAATGATTCATTAGCGGTTCAATTCTGTATACGGGATCCCTTCTGATTATTGATTTTCTCCTGCTACTACTTTTATCATCTCTACATCTCTGCTATTCAAAAGAAATCTCCATCCATATCTGTTCTATTCATCTCTAGAAAAAACAACAAAACACACACACACACACACACACACACACTGCACCTCCTTTACTTGTGTACCCCTCCCACACCCATCCCAGTTGGACCATGACAATCCCATTCACCCTGGCAATATGTCATCCTTCATCCGATTAGTATCAGCAGCACTTGAGAAACCGCAAGCTTCTTGTGGTAAAGGTCCTGAGAGGGAGGCATCTGTTGGCTGCAACAGGGCAAGGCAGGTCGGGCCCCGGGGGTAGAAGACAGGGGTAATAATCCAACTATAGTGGACAGAGGGAGGCACGGTGGGGCACTGCTGACACGAGCTGGAGTGGAAACCAGCAAAAAGCAGCCTCGTCTTTACAAAAACAGACACACATACGGTAACAAAAACCTAAAAATAAAAAATAAAAAAAATAAAAAACACTGATTCAAAGCTAAATATGAACTAAGCCGATGTTGGTGACGGACGTAAACATAATGTCCTGGGCCCTGGTGTGAGAAGGCAGAACCCCCCCCTCTTAAGTCTTTGTTTTATTCCTCTGTCCCTTTGCCCACCCCCTCCAAAGCCGAAGGGCTTCTTTCAAGAAAAGCAGGATAGAGGTGTAATCCTTAAAAACCTCGCTGTAATGCTCCTGATGCCTCCCGAGATCCACTTTTTTTAATCCTCATATACATGTAGAGGATTCATAAATCCGGCTTCACCCTGACAAGACAGTAAATCTAGTATTATGACCGGGTCAAAACAAATAAAGAAAAAAAAAAAAAAACAAGGAGAGAGAGAGAGAGAGAGAGAGAGAGAGAGAGAGAGAGAGAGAGAGAGAGAGAATAAACAACACCTATGCTTTTACGTGTGGAAACATGAGGAAATACAACAATGACAATTTACCAGACAATTCAAGGAATTGTAATTCTGGGATACAGAATGTTATTATAAATGTGTAATATTTGAAAGTGATGAGAAAATATTAATTTTTTTCTGATTTATTTATGTTTAAGATAAACAGAACACAGGGGAGCTAAAATAATTACTTGCAGTTGAGCAGTAGATGTTCTTTCTTCCTCTAATCTTGTTGACCACTCAGAGCCTTTACTGTACAGGCTATAATCACACATTTGCACACCTTTAATGCATTCCTTTCTAAACCCCCCACAGCCGCACACACAAAGGCATCCGGGCCAATGTGCCCAGACTCTCTGGGGAAGCCAGAGATTAAACCACCCATCTCTTGATTGGTTGACAACTGTTCTACTCCTGAGCCACTGCCATTTTACAGAAAATTAATAAGCAACTATTTTGATTTTTAACCTTATTTTCAAGAAAATCTTTTTTCCAGCAAAACCTTTTTGCTCTTTTTGTCTCTCTTGAAAGCAAAATGAACAACTTTGTGTTTTGGACTGTTGGTTCTTAAAGAACTCTACTTGAGACATCCTGCCAGATTATTAGAAATTATAAGAATTTCTTTTAAAAACGGAAAATGTTTAAAACATGCAAGACAAACAGACACGCGCCTGCTTTACAAACTGTTCCAAGTGTGAGCTGAGCTCTACAAATGCACTCACTGCTGACTTTTTGAATCAGAAATTAGTCATGATTAGTTAACGTGACACCAGAGTGAAATGATGACAGAGGAACTGACAAGGTATCGTGAGTCACTTTACCTCTGATCCAATCACATGATTCACACAGGAAGTTAAGGTGTCAGGATTTGCATACAGTGTTCATGCTCAAGAAGACAGCATACACAAAATTAGGTCATTTCTTTAACGAGCTAAAAGTTTATTGTTCAGTGCGCACAAAGATTTCAGGCTCTTTCTGCTTTTTCCACATTTGGTTATGTTTCAGACTCGTCTTAAACTGCATTAATTTATATCCCTAATCACACCACAGTCCACAACGACAGGCGTTTTTTTTTGGGATGCTTTCTTAACCCGATAAAAACTAGCACTTAATTACTCTGGCCTTCATGGTAGGTTGGACAGATAGAAGACATTCCTTGCTGAAAAGCACATGACAGACTGCTGGCAATTTGAAATTGTACTTTTATTCTTGCTAAAAACAAACAAAAAAAACATTTTAGAAACAATTTATTGCTTCACCACTTTACAGTATTTATGTGAAGATGAATGACAAAAAAAATGTAATTAATAGTTTTAAAGATACTGTAAGTCTGAAACATTAAAAAATATTATTGTGTGTAGGACATTCATGATTGTGGTTGCTTTTCAAAGTATTATCAGCGACGTGTGTCGTAAGCCTACTGCTGTATCATCCACTCTCATGTCAAATCTTCAGATTCTTTTGTTTTCATCCAGTTTCTCAAACCACTTGCTCATCCTATGTTAACGAGCTGCCTGGCTGAAACCATGCAGGTTCTTTACAGCAACAGTGCTCGGTCAAATGTCAATAAGGAGTGTCAGAAGTCGCGTCCAGCTGCAACAATGACAACCTCCTCAGCTACACAAAGCCCTGCTGAGCAGCGGCTGGTCCATTCTGGTGGGGGACAGGCTAAAAATACCACCGGGACTTGCTGCTATTGACTAAACAAACTGGAGCTAATGGGAGGCCACAGAGCTTTGCCCCCCCCTCACACACACACACAAGCGTTGACACAAACTGGCGTACTGCGACGCCTCCCTGGAGAGCGAGATATAATCAGAGAGATTGGTGGCAGACTGGGGCAGTGAAACAACCTGGTGCGTAGCCAATAGGGACAGGGCTAACAGGTCAGGCCTCATCCTCTCAACATGTTTGCATGACTGGCACACTTTACAGAGCAAGGAAGGAGGATAAGAGGGCGTGTGTGATCGGTAACAAAAAAAAGAGGTGGAAAGAAAGAAAGCAACCAAGGATGGGAGCGCTGATGTTAGATGAATAACCGAACAAATATTTAATCCTGGAAAAAGAAGGTAATGTCTGAAAGAAAGCAGAGAAAGAAAGGATAGCTTGAAGAGAGAAAAAGGCGAGTGGTTTTTTTTTGGCACAGACACATTCATTTACAAAGAAAAAAAAAATCTTGTGTGAAAGCAAACCAATGGGACAGCATGTGCAAGAGGAGGACGAGTGGCTGATGCCATATCCCAGCGAGGTTTACTACTAATCAGGCTGTGGGCTGCGAGTGGGTGGCAGCCACGCTTCAATCCCCCTGGGAGCCGGCATCAAGAAGGTCAACAATACCCAAGAGTCTCTTTGAGCTTCTGCTGCAGTCAATGGCTTCCACTTGTGTTTTCAATAACGCGTACGAGTATGTTTATGTAAAGGCACTAAAAACAACAGCGTATTTAACATAATAATTAGGTAAAGCTGGAGAATTCTGCGATGGGTACAAAGAAATAAAACAACATGCTATGATGAGGGAACTTGAAGCTGAGAGCTGAAATACACCAGCTGAGATCTACACTGGTAACCTACAATCTGCTGTCTCACTCTCCATCTAGTGTTGACCTGCTGCAACTGCACATCTGTGCTTTAAACAAGTTCTTGATGGATTCATTTGCAAGTCCAGTGCATCATGTTAAGGCCTATCTTTGGTTCATATATTGAGATACTTTGAGAACCTTTCAGAAAATTGCTTTTCACTTTATGTCCCCGTTGCCCGTTGAATTAGCCTTTCCTGATCACAACAGTTTATTTTCTAAGACAATTATTCTGATAATAGAAAGCGAAGTATAAAAGGAGGCCAACACTACTTTTCAAGTTGGCGGACTTCCTCTGAAAACAACAACAAATTTGTAGCTCAAAAAACCTTCCCTCACATCTTTGTCTTGGTGAGTTCTATAATCATGTCATACCTTAACCCAACAGAACATGTTATTTATTTATATATTAATTTTGCTGCAAGAAAACAGCCTTGCTTTGTACTTGCTTGTATAAATTATGAACGTGCTGTATATATGCAGTGCTACCTTTGCCAGGACAGAGATGTATTTCTTGAGAGAATTCAGGGCCTCGTCTTTAAGAACTGGATGAGCAGCCAACTCCACACGCAGGGAGTAGTGCAGGGTTGACTCCAGGTCTGCCATATACACCCTGGACCTGGGGGCCACAAGCAAACATAGTCACTCAGGAAAAAAATAAATAAAGCCACAAATAATAACAAGAAGCTGAGTGAGTCTTGTTTGTACCTGTTGAATGGCCTCCATGTCTCCCCTGTGCTGTTGGTGAGCATGCCTGTGGAGACCGGAGGAGTATTCCCTGACCGCACTACCCCAGGAAGCCTCTGGAGGGCGTAAGAGTAGAATGTGCGAGCCTCAAGGTTGCTGTGGGATGGAAGAATAAATATAAGCATATACATACAAAACACACATACACAAAACATGTTTTGTCATTACTGCTGATCATTATCAGCAGTATATACTCAAAGTATTAAAACTAAAGGAGGAATGCTCCCTGGCTATCATTGTTCATATTTTGTACATGTAAAGGGTTTTTATATAGTAATACTGCTACATTAATGTGTATGTTGCATTTCATAACTGTATATGTTTAAAGCTGAGCAAATGTTCACAACTTAAATAAGCTGGGTAGCTTAATCTACAATAATGCATCATACGCTATAAAATCATTCATTACAGTCACTGTCTACATCATATAAGTACAGTAAAAATATTCAGTTTCCAATATGGTCACAATGTGTTTTTGTGCTTTTCCAATATTTTTTTCAGTATATGAAGACGTAACAGACGTTGGACATACATATACAGAAAACTTAATCTAATCAAAGAAAAAAAAAAAAAAAAAAAAAAAGGTGTGGAAAAATTGCCCAAGGACTAGAATTGTAAAAAGTTTTACACTCCTGCAAAGTCCAAGTACCTTTAATGGTACTAAAGCTCTGAGCTTGAGTAAAAGTAAATGTTACATTTCACCACTGGATTTCCCTCTTCTTGGTGATAAAGCTCTGGGTTAAAATGATTAAAGCTTGTTACTGGCTGCATTTAGGAGCCAGTAACAACCTTTAATCAGGCTACATGCTGGGTTAAATGGAAGAGGACTTAAAGTGTGCAGAATGCTTTGGAACTTGTTCTTAAAAATGTTATTTTGTTTATTATTCATTCTCTTCTGTCAGAGCTTATGTTCTGATGATTTTGTTTTTGTTGCAACTTGTTTAACCCATTATTCAGCTAAGGTGATCTTTGAATATGGAGAAAGTTATACTTATTTTGCTTGTTATGAGGTTAGGTGTACAATTACTTTTTTTTTTTTTTTTTTTTTTTAAATTGTGATTTTTTTCCCCAACTAATTCTAAAACTATGTTTAATCTAGTTTGTATACATTTTGCAACGGTTTTGGAGAATATTAGATAATTATATGTTATTTATAATAATGTTATTTCTAATTGTAATGTTGTGCATTTTAGTCTGGGACATTGTTTGGGTCTGGCTCCTTTAACGGAGCAATGCTACAGCATTCAATAATACTTCTGAAAACCAGAGTAATAAAGAGTGAGACAGACAAACTCTTCAGAATTCAGAAACCTTGGAATAAATTAGATGACTGCAGGTTATAAATGCAAATCATTTGGGAATGAGATCGCCAACACTCTCCGGTATCTGTGCACTTGTTGCCCTATGTCACTGAGTTTGGTTTGCAATGTGCAGCAACAAAATGCAGTTTTTCTTGCTTCAAACTTTTGTTTCAACCGTTCATCACAATAAAACCATTTTATGGCCTGTATTTTGTTTCAGTGCCATATATTTTACTCACTTACAGGAACTCACTTTAAACACTGAGCAGATGGTGTTTGACTAGCATTGCACTGAGAGAGATATCGCTGATCATTTAGTCATGTGATAACCCTGCAACTGGAACCTCAGCCATTAATGCACTCTCCTCCCTCTCCCCTCCACCCCTCACAGCCTCCTCTCATTTGCTTTCTCCCCTCGTCACGGACAGCGAGAGAGCGTCGTAAAACTCGAACAGGATGGTAATAAGGAGGATGGATACTCAGGGCCAACGCTCACTCACACCAGCCAGGGACTCAATTACACCTGCGTGTCTGGTGGGAGCGTACAGATGTGGAGAGAAAGCCATTCATCCAGTGATCCCCAGGGCCAGCGGGCCGGCAGGCATGGGTGGGCTGAGAGAGAATGCGTTCACCTGGGACCAGCACACATTACATGCATGACGAATGTGAGACGCCCCTGCATGCTCGCCCTCTCTCTCTCTCACACACACACACACACACACAGGCGCATTCTGCTCTCCCAGGATCAATCAGACATTCAGTGATGATGGGAGGCCATCTGTCGCCGTGTGCGGCTGAGGCTTGTTTGGCAGGTGAAGCCAGAAAAGCAATGGCATTGTTTTCATGCAAGAAATTAAAAAACCTCCCTTCTGTACCGTGATGGAGATGAGGGGGGCTGGAAGGGGAGAGATGGAGGGTGAATAAATAAATCAGCAATAAATCATTTCCTTTTTGCATTTGTCAACTAAAAAGAGTCCTCTTTGCATGCCAAGTTATTGAAACAGCCAAACAAAGAGGCACAAACAGCAGATGAATTTGCAGGGTGAGAAATGATCAGCGCCGCTTTATGATAGTGAATAATGGGAGTGATTTTGATGTTTTGATCCCATTAAAAGGCCAGATGTTTAAAGGTATTCGCATGAATAGGGTTCAGACAATGAGCACATGACAAGGCTTTTCAGCAGAAAGCAAAGCTGTTGCATGTGAAACAATGGGAACCAAAGGAGAATAAACCTGATATTTGTGTAACTGACCAATTTGGATGGAAATTGTGACCGTCAAAAAGTTTGAGATGTTGGATATAAATACCAAAATGTCAATTTGTACCAGATACCGTTAATGTAAAATGAAATTACTGATACATTTCGTACCATTCAATAAAGAATTAAAACCTTCCCTCACTGTCTGAGTTCAGCCTGACTGTCTTAAATGTTCCTTAAAAAAGGATTAATGAAGGATTAAAAACCTGAGGTGTTGTACTTTGTGTCACTTAATAATAATCATAGTAATGTCAAAATTAAATTAATTTTCATTATGGTGTGGAATTTCCCCATGTCTGCTGCAGACAAGGAACAACTGTGTGTAGATAATGTTGCATTGAGAAAGACAAGCACAACAGTGACGTTTCTGTTTTCCAGTTTGTACCAGGAACTGCCCTGAATGCTGTAGATAACAATAAGCAATTCAAGTTAGCTGCACCACACTGAATGCTTCACATCCTTTCCATTCTTTTGGACGTGTTGCTTTAATCAGAGTTACTATCACAGTTTGGCCCTACTGTCTGAACATGGAATACTAACACCTTTTCATCTGTAAAAAGGTCCAACAAAAAAAACCTTATAATTGTCTTATAATTAAGACATTGGTCCCTTTCAATTAAACGTTCCTCTGGGTTTCATGCAAACTATTTTTTTGCCTAAACTGCTTTGAAAAGAAAACCAGAAACAAACCCACTCCAAATTGGCCTCTTTTATGTGAGACAGGGCAATTTATGAGCCGTTTGAAAGCCTCCACCTTAGACTTCAATCTTGATTTTGGCTGCGTTTGTTTTGCTCTGAGTTGTTGATACTGCAGTGTAACAAACAGTAGTGCTCTAAGGTCGTATATCATTCCTTTAAAAGTTTTCCCCAAGAAGAGGCCCATGCTTCCTTAGATGAGGTCATATCAGGCACAGTAAGACGACCATACAGCCTTTTACATACAGAACGTAACCTTAAGTGACCTTCTGCAGAGCTGTCACGCTGTAAAAGCAAAAAACTACTACAATTAATTATATTACCAGCTTTTAGTCAAATCTTTTGCAGAAATTAATACAAATAATCTTTGTAAATCTTTACAGAACCAAATGTTAGCTCTCAATTTGAAACTCATTTTTTTGTAATGAGGCATGAGGCAAACAAATATAAGAATGATGACACTCACACTCTGAGTCTGGTGAAGTTGCCACCAGGATAATAGAGGTAGCAGGAAGGAAACTCTGTCACTCCCAGCTTGGTCACCAGACCTTCCTCAGTGCTCAGGACCCTTCTCACAGCAATGTTGTCAAACTGTAACAGGTCCAGGGTTACCTGACGTATAAAGATAAAAAGATCTCCCTCATTTTACATTCAATCACACCGACACATTAATATATTGACGTATTCAGCAATACATAACTGTCTGTTATCAAAGTCCAGAATAGTGAAGAAAAAATACGGTACATCATTTCGGGTTTTGGAAGTAAATTTCCTATGTTTTGCAGACAGATGTAACACAGAATGAAACAAACACCCCAAGTGGAAGGAAATGTGAGTCATCACCTCTCGGCCAATGTAAGATTTATTTTCTTCAAAAATCAGGGCCAGGTGTAGAACCGTGTTGGTCTCAAAGAAGATGTCGATCTCTGCTTGACTGGAAGGTGCAGACAGAACAGTTAAGATCGGGGTCCTAGATCTGACAGTCAGTGAAGAAAAAAACTCCAGACATCACAAATGAATCTCAAAAGGACTTACTATTGATTTGGTTTATGCCAGAATAAATTATTAGTATTTATAATCAGATTCTACTACAAAGCTTCTGCCCTGACTCACGAAAAACTACTAAAAACAGAAAACAGTGCAACGGTACTTTCCCTTTAAATGTCAGAACATAAATAAACTCAACTTCCTGCTTTGCTTTCCTGCTGAACCATCAAAATAATCTGCACATTACAACATTCTGGTGCAAGTGTTTGTTTTTTTGAGCAAGACAGTCTACAGTCAGAACAGGATGGCCTACATGTAATGATGAACCAATGAAGAATATTCTGTGCAGAAACATGTTGAACAATCAAGCTCAAATAAATAACTTTAAACTTACAGTTGAGCTTTCCTTATATATCAGCTGAAGGCGTGCAGATTGCACAGTAGCTATAGAAAATCAGCTGTCACTTTGATCTTGTTTTTGCCCTGTAAAGCAATTCTGCCCACGACAAATAAATGTAAATAATCCATCAGCATGATGAGAAAAAGATTCAAATATACACTGATAAAATGAGAGACCATACAACTGTGAAATAATGTAAGCAACCAAGCAGTTTGGCTTGCATTTACTTATTGTCATATTAGAGTTGCTCGAAGCAGAAAGACATCTACTTCACAGCAGCTTCTAACATGCTTTAGTCGTACAAATACATCATGGGTAATGGGTAACCTCCAAATAACCTACAGCTATCGACACAGTAGGAAAAAGAAATACATTTGACATCATATTTTTAGGCTAAAACATCCAAATGGTAGCAAGTGAACAGCACAGATATTAGGACAACAGTGGGAGCTCCTGGTAAGCAAACTATTCCTTCGTCACCACCCCCTCCCACAAAGAAACTGTGTTCATCAACTAAGATAACAAATGACAGAAAAAAAGCCAAAAACCAGATTAAATACAGGTGTCACCTATTTATTTTCTCTTTTTTTTTTTTTTTTTACTAGAGACAGCTTTTGACAAGTAAAGAACTGAAATATTATCCGGAACTGATTGGTAAGTTAGAAGTTTGTATCATTAATGTTTTGGAAGCAAGCTGTAGCTCTACTGTTTCTCAGCTGATTCTATGTCGGCTTATTGTACGCATTCATTCGGTGCTGAGCCTTCTCTGTCTGATATGTATAAATTACCAAAGAGGCACAGGGCAGGTTAACAAGGACACATTTCTTTTGCTGATAAAGCTGCACAACTATGTGAAAAGAATGGCAGTGTCGAAATGTTTGCTGCCATGTTTGTGCTAAAAACTGAGCTAATCATAAAACGCAAACTGTAGCTGTGTAAACAAATGTAAACATACACCTTGTCTGATAAAAAAATAAATAAATAATGACCCCCTCGTGGTGATAATTGTTGAATGTTCCCATGAACCGATGGTTTAAAAAACAAACAAAAAAAAGTTGTTGTGTGAAATCTAGTATGCGTTTACCTGGTGGGCTCCAGTGGCGGGCATGCGGGGGGCCAAGGCTCGCCATGAGCTTCCAGACTGTCTATGATCTTGTGACGGAGACCTCGAACATCACGGGGAAAACCTGGAAATCAAAGGGCATGAGGTTTAACTCTATGTAAGCCAGATGGATTATCATTCACTGAGACACAGTCATAGCTCCCTGAGAATTAATGCACACAGCTACAAGGGTAACAGCTCCATTAGGTGAAATGAATGGTACACAGCACATGCAGTTACACACTATAACTGGCCTCGGTCAATAATAATAGTAAAGGAAAAAAATGGACAAAGGGCTAATTATCACTCTGACCATAAGACGAATAATTACTATGCCTATTTCCACTCAATCATGATGCTAGTGCAACACTTCTACAAAAAAAAATTAAGATGGAGTTTGTAAAGAAACTGAGAGCTCTGTGAATTGCTTCCGTGTGGGTAACAATACCTCTATAAACCAATCCTGAAGTAGCGGCTTTGGAGTAGGCATTGAAGAACTGTAAAGTGAAAAAAGAAGGAAGTTTGTGGTTGAAAAGGAGAAACAGAGAGGTGACATCAGATTAGATGGCCCCAGCACGACCACAAGGGACTCAAAGTGGAGTTGTGTAACGTTTAAAGGTGGGGGGGGGGCTCTTCCCTCTACCTGCCTTGACCTCCAAATCTCTCCGGTTTAAAATGAGTCGCAGATGTTAAAGCTCCTTTGTGAGTTAAAACAGAAGGAGCCCTTTGTTTCAATGGCTTCCACTAGATGACTGAGAACAGAGGTCGTAACACACAGGGCTGCTGACTAATCAGATATGCTGCAAATACAAACGCAGATGTTTGAGGTGGGAGAGTTTCTGCAGTGTTGCCTCTGCTCATGTAAAAGTTAACCACACTGCAAACACTCTGGAGTCCCCGGTATCTAACCTCATCTGTAAAAATTCACATGGCCTTTTCATGCAGCACTAACCGTACATAAATCACATTGTCTTCCACACTGAAAACACTAAGACACTACATTCTTACACTAGCACGAAGATAGGAAAGCTTACTTTTGTGCAGTGAAATGACAAAGTGGCATAATTTTAAAAAAACAAATCCATTAAGCAACAAATGTGGTCACTTATAGGTGAACAGTTATGCATAAATTCCTCAGATTCTAAATGCTCGGCTGCCTTTGTATCTGCATTTCGGACGACTTGTATAAATGATGTGAAATACAGTTGTTGTTGCTGCATATGACTCAGCACTTTTTTTTCCCCCACAACACGCCGGGCAAAATCAAGATGAGTGTTGAAAGAGGGCGCACAAGAAGGTTTCCCATCTTGTAAAACCACAAGATGGGAAACCATGGCGGCAGATACTTAATTTGGCTGTGACTGTTTTTGGTTTTTTTGGGTTTTTTTTAGAAGAGATCTCTTAACAAAAAAATTGGAATTTTCATCAGCTGATTATCAGTTTAAGTCACAGACAGATTATCAGATTGAGGCCATGGGAACAGACTGGCATTATTTCAGAGGAGCAAGACACCCAGACTGAAAGAAAGACTAAATTATTTCATTATATCTTTGTGTACATCTATCTATTCACTTTTCATTTATCTGCCCTTATGTCTCTTTAGGTCTTTTCACTCGTCTGTATCTTTTTGTCTTTTTAAATCTTTTACAAGTTGTTTTAAAGTTAATCTTAGTTGTTTTGCGTGTTTGTGGTGGTTTCCCCCATCATACAACACATTCTGAGTCATTTTGTGTCTCTTTGTAATCATTTTACATCCGTTTGTAGTGACTTTGCATCTTTTTGAAGTCGTGTGACTTTTTGGCTTTTTTGTCCATCTGTGATCCATGTCTCTTTCCATGTTGTAGGTGTCAATGTTTTATATATCACTAGTTATTTAGTATCTGTGGTCGTCTTGTGCTTTTGCATTATTTTAATAATTTTGTGTGTTCTTCAAGTTATTTGACTTCATTCTGTTGTCACTTAGCATCTTGCTGTAATTGTCCTTTTAAAATAAAAATAAAAAAAAGTATTTTGAACCTTCTTTTAGTTGTATTTTATTGCTTTGTAGTTAGTATAGGTCTTCTTTGGTGACTTATTTCAGGTATAACTCAGGGAGGCCCTGAATCTTTCAGGTCACGAGACTGTGTCCAGTAGGCTTGCTAAGCTATACATTCATGGCTTTTGTAAAATAATTAAATGAGGAAATGTATTAAGCTGCCATCATGACAGAAGAAGGAACAGACAACAGAGTGTGTGGCCCTGTGAAGATAGCTCATATAAAACACAATACCTTTAGAGTGGGGTATCCTTTGATACTGTAGTCAGTGCAGACCTTCCTGTTCTCTTCTGAGGCACAATCTATAGCTGCCAAGTTCACCGCTGGCTTCCACTCTGAACAAGAGACATCAAACAGAGGACGAGAGAGCCACAGTAAATATTTAGTGTACCATCTAGTGTGCGCTGATCCTGCGTTGCACTTGTTCCTTGTGTGTCAACAGACAAGTGAAATTGTTTAACTGAGACATGATCAAGTTATTCTCTCCGGGTACTCGGGGTCTCTAAAATTGTCCTTAGGAGTCAGTGTGAGCGTGTGTGTGGTTGTTTGTCTCGTTTGTCTCTATGTGGCCCTGTGATGGACTGGCGGCCTGTCCAGGGTGTACCCCGCCTCTCGCCCATTGACCGCTGGGATAGGCTCCAGCCCCCCCGCGGTCCAACCGACGGATTCAGCAGGTATAGAAAATGGATGGATGGATGGTTGAATGATCAAGTTGACTAATTGGGACATGAACTAGATATTTGTCAGTGTGCGAAAAACGTGGGAATTTGTGAAGAAGGCAACAGACTTACATGTACATCGGTGTCCCTGATTGGCCTGTAAAGAGTTTCTGGTGCAAAATAATTCACTTCTCGTTTTACAAGTCATCAGCAGGACTGTGGCGGCCGACATATTAGCAAAGGCCCGAGGCTGATGTGGTGCTACTGCCATCGTACAGTCATTATCTGCACACGTTTCTGATCTCCCCAGAGGCGTTGTGAAATGATCCTTTCTCATTTTATAGAATAGGTTTACTGACAGCAAAGTCATCAGTTGTCAGTGGTGACTGAATGCGAGAGTGACACACAGAACTGAAATTCCCTGTGACTGTGCTGAACCCTCTGCAACCATCAGAGTCTTTGCCCCTGACTAATTATAGTCCCTCTCACCGGTCTGTGACATTCTTTTTTGGGCTTGAGCTGCAGAACCAACCTCCGGTCATAAGACGTGATGGTGAGCCACACAGCACTGAGCGGAATGAAAGCTAGTTTATCAGATCACAAGCTCTAATTAACAGAGAGAATAAAACACCTCGCTGCTCCCGAGTGCTGTGCAGATAACTCGGGCCACATTAAAACTACGTGATTGGATTTAAATTTTTTAGTCTTTAAAGTTTCCTTAAACTTACTCATAAAACAAGGTCTGCTTATGAGAGAGAGCATCCAATCCTAATACTTACTAAACATTAGAATGCATCTCCATCAGAAAAATACAGTGTGATATAGTTAAATGATTTACCAAGCAGAGTCCAAGAGGGTTGGGGTAAAAAAAAAAAAAAGTCAGAATCAATATGTTCCTGAGGTTAAGAGGTTAAACACCTGAGACTCTGCTGTGCACACAGCCTCTGGGGTGGGATTTAATCCGGGTACTACCTTTGTCAAAAAAAATTAAAAAAAATAATCTGATTAAAAAGGTGAAAATACTATAACATTTTCAAAGAAATTACCATGTTCTTTAAAACAAACCCCGGAACATTTCGATGGTTTTGTCTGCTGTAGATTAAAGTTTGCAGAAGTAATAAGATGCACAAACACACACATATGTACAGGCATCAAGTCAGAATAATTATTCAAAGTTGGATCAACAGATTGAGAGCTGGTTTCTTCATTTATTTGGTCAGTGCAAACAGCTGCAGCTACGTGACTCTCTGCAGGTTCATACCAACCTTTCACGTCCATGGCCAGTTTTCTGTACACCGGAGAAAAGGAGATGCAGTGTCCGCACCACGAAGCGTAAAACTCCACGACCATGGCAGCGGTGGAGTTCACCAAAACCGATTCCACATTTTCCGGAGTTAACAAGGTGATCTGGTCGGAAGCGGTGTAGAGTCCGGCCTCCGCAGGGGAAACAAATAAGAGACTCAGGCACAGCAACACGGCAGCAGTCGCTTTCTCTCTGGGATACGTTCGCTGTTCTTCATTAAACCGAGACGTGGCACGGCCACAGCGTCGCGCCATCTTCCAGCTCCAAGCAGTTGCCTCTCCAAAGGCCGACACTTTCTACCTCACTGTCAAAAAAAAAAAAAAAAAAGTTGACCCAACTTTTCTCCCTGCCCTTCTTTTTTTTCTTCCTCCACGGTCAACAGCCTTCATGGGTCCTCCCCCTGCCGAGTGAGCTTCCAAAAAACACCGCGTCGTCCCTACAACTTTCCTGCGTTGTTCGCCTCTGTTGACATGACTTGATAGGAGCGCGTGGACAAGATCCCAAATTATGAAATGATCGCGATGCAAAGTGACGTGTTGGTCTGCGCGTGTTGCCAAACAGGAAATAACCTCCTAATGAGGAGTAGCCTAATATAATAAAGTTATAACTAGCAGGAGTCCTTCGATCTTGACCAAGAACGGACTTAAAGTGAATCCCGTTTACATGTTTTGTGACCATGCAATGGATTGAACGATTATAAGGTCTTTTTAAGTTACATTTTCTATTACTATTTTTTTTTTTTTTTTAACTTTCACGTGCTTTTCTGCAGATGGAGCTCAGTCGGTCGCGTGGAGAAAGCATGAACGCCTTCTTTCTGAAGTCTAACAGACATGAAATTCATTTGTACAACACATAACGCATTGCAACGTGTTATTATTTATCCAACAAAGTAGAGAGTGAAAAATTAAGTACACCCTTACTCCTTCATGAGTGTCTGGAGGGTGAGTAGCAGCCGGGTCCAGCAAAATCAAAGGCGCCCAATCATGTGATCATGAGAGAGTGAGAGGTCCTCTGTGAAAGTAGACGCTGATCTGGAGCATTCAGGTGTTTGTTAACACAACGCCAAGGAGGAAATACATCCGCAATGACCTCAGACCAATACTGCTGCTGCTGCTTATCAATCTGGGAAGTTGTAATTCGTTATCATGTGAAATGTTAAAGTTCATGACAGTGAAGTTAGAAATAGAGCGAGCAAGTGTGGCTTGTTTGGAAGGGTTGGCAGGAGAAACTCCCTTCTCTAAAAATAAGGCAGCACAGACATTTCACACCGAGTTTGAATAGAAATACAACCACTAGAAATACAATTACTACTGTAATCAGTCAGATAAAGATTCCTTCATTACACTTAAGTGTTCAGTTTTGTGCCTCAAAGGCAACTTTGCACAGTGACACTCAAAACTACATTCAAAACATGTAATCCAATATTTGACAGAAACCAGCAGACACACCACAGCATCCCAATTATGTCACGTTGGTAAACATGTGTGGGGGGGGCACCCTTTGGTCTGCTGTCAGCACTAAAACAACATGTGGTCACGACTTCTGAATACATCACATCCTACTTAAATACCAGAACACATAAAGGCACAAACATATCATTTTTAGAAACAATGAAAGCTTTATTTACAGAGTCAAATTTGATTTCATTAACAAATATATACTATGTACATATTTGCAAAGTAAACACTGTTTATTTTACAACCACCATTCAGGTCACACTAACAGTGGGTCTAATTGGATAGACGGTATATTTACATCCAAAAAAAAAGAATTGTACAAGTCTTCCGAGTGTCTTTAACACACTCACGGAACATTATTATAAATATTCATAAACATTTCAAAAGGTGAAGAGGGAAATCTAGTCTGACGGAGTTACTCTGATAAATATTTTTTGTGCCAATCTTTTAAAAATTCTTCTACTCCGATCAAACCAAACGTCTGATTTAAAGCAAGGCTGCTCCAACTCCCTCTGAAGAGCACCGACTCCAGACCAGCAGGATGGGAGCAATCTCCCCTTACGCCCAAACAGCTCGAAGCTACTACTAAAACATTCATTTTATTTACAGACTACAGCAGAGGTCGAAGCTGTTTGGTCCATACATTAAAAACAACAAATAGGATCTAGTACTGCATAGTTACAGAGGGGAACTTAACCTCGTCCCACATACAATCAATTCAAAAGGAAGACGCCAGAGGATTTGCAATAAAGCTTTGCGGAAAAAGTTGCCAAGGTTACTAATCATGTCGCTACTACTGTTATATATACACGCCTTCAGACCGGGCATACGAGTCATACAGCATGGAGATATTGGTATTAAACGGTTTTGGTCTTATTCTACATTACATAATTTACAGTTTGAACATACATCTTAGCAACAATCAGAACACTGACAGTAGAAAAAAAAGAAGACTCAAGTTTAAGGTCACTTAAGCTCCAGTCAGAAAGGATTAGAGAGCTCGGTCATACTTTGTACAAAGTTCTGCTGGATCAAAGCAGCACTGACAGTGAGACCCAAATAAGCCCTTGGATGCAGCCCTACGTGCTCGCCCACATCACTCCAATGACTCACACTGTGAAGCCTGTTGACTGAAGCACAAATGCACGGGTGACTTGACACAAAACAGGGAACTTGATTTGGACAAACGTTTGGAAAACCTCTGCTACCAGACTATGAGAGTGAGAGAGCGATAAGGCAGAAACTGAAGGACTGGTGCATCCAAAAAAAAAAAGAAAAAAAAAAAAAAAAAGAGGGGGAGCCGTATGGGGACCTTTTACAAAATGGTACTATACAAGAAACATGAGAAAAAAGAAAAAAAGAAAGAGGTCCATAGGATGCTGAGACGTCAAGAAAATCAAGTTATAAATCTGTAAGTTAACTTAAGGAGGCACTTAAATGGAGCATGGAGAAAGAATACCTAAGTTCAGACTCGCTGATTGCTGTCAATCGAGATGTATCAGAAGCAAACGGAGGATGTGACTGTGCTGAATCACGACCAGGTGCTTTTTGGGGGCAAATGTTCTGTTGGAAACCTTTACCACAGAAACCTATGAGGAACAAAAGGACAACTGCACGTCTCTAATAAGAGAAGTACATGGACTGTAGGGTTAGTCAGGCTCAAATCCAGCATTTCAGTACAACCCCAAAATCTGGTTATAAAAAAACCTCAAGTCAAGCCCACCGCCAGTCCTCTGTGTCCCACTTACATACCATGCGCTTACGTGAGTGATGCTGTTCAGCTGAGCTCCAAAAAGCAGCTCGATGAATTCTACAGCCAGCATATAGATAAAACTTTGACGTCACTTGTGTTGCATAACGCTGCTAAAACGGAGACGCAGCTGGAGGTGAAGAGGAACGACGCTGTTACCGGCTGCGATCACTGCACATAAAAAAAAAAGAAGCAGCCTTCTGTGATGAAGCACAAATCGTTGGAGAGGCCTCTTCTCTGAAGGCTAACATGTTTTCAACCTATGGACACCGGTACACAGTCTGCTTCACAATATTTACATACGGTATGGCAGTGGGACACAGTGATTGCAACTTCACAAGTCACACAGTTAGTCAAACAATTTCAGTGAATTATTAACATCGCAACTATAAATATTAAAAGATCCCCCCACATTCTTTTTCCTGGTTTTTCCCCACACGTTGTGGTGCCATGTTCACATTTCCATTGTGCTTTTACAATAACGTTAGAATTTCTCTGCGCGATGCAAAAAATGAGGTCATCCCACGATGCCGACGGGATCGTTAAACCATTCTGAACGTTTCTCTCTGCTTTAAGCAAGCGTTTCCACACAATAAATAATCAGGGAGCGCAGAACTTTTCTCAGAAATCTGAACCCCGTGACGTTTCCAATACAGTGCAGCCCGACCACAACGGATCAGGTTTTTTCTGGGGGGAGAAAAGGTTTGATACTTTCTGCATAGCTCCAAAATGTACATATAATTCATTAATAGAATTATGTTTCACCCAATGCCACAGCAAAAAAGTGGCTTGTAGAGCCAACCATTGAATGGCTACATAAGTGGGCCAAAATATAAACTGTAATCTAAACGGTCTCCATTTGAGGCAAACGTACAGGCTGCACTGTATATTCTTTCGTTAAAGGTTCGTTACAAAATTTAACATTTCACTGCTGTTCCGACTGGATGCAATACTGAATATCCACAATGGAACAGCGAGCTTAGCAGCATTCTGGACTTCACCGTGCTTAGAAAAGGAACAGTCCGTACCATCAACGCATCTACTCATTCTCCTAAAATCACCAGTCCAGGAGGAGAGAACTGAGACCAGATGGTGTGAAGGTTTAGGAAGGCTGGACTGCTTCAGAGGTGTCTTGTGTGTCAAACATTTTTTTTTTTTTTAATCATCAATACAGTTTGCAGAGGCAAATTGAGCAAGTAATGTCACAGACATAACCGTAAGTCGTTCAGCTGACGGTCAATAGTGGAACTGAAAGGCATCAGAGGATTGCTGTTGGCACGCGAGCTGGTGTTGGATAGAGGGGCGTTTCGTTGTCTGGGGGTTCACTGCAGTGAGGAAAGATTTAAGGGGATTTAAGAAGGAGGAGTACTTTGAAGTCTGAGCCATCAGGATATCGTGTCTCTTTTGGCCCTGGTTTCAGAAATGAGCGAGAACACATTTGCAGTGTCTTTAAGCAACGCGTCGAAGATGCTGTCGGCCAGCTGCATCTTTACAAACAGCTCGTCCTCGTCGTAATTGACCCACTGGGCCTCCTCCTCGTGGAGCTCCTGAACCTGAGAGACAAAGAGGCTTAGCTACAAAAACTGAGAGACCGACAGTTGTTCAAACTGCAATTAATTACTTTAGGGAGGAACATTTGCTAAATGGAAGATTAGCCAGCGCTCAACCTCTGTCATGTCCTTTTTTTTTTTTTTTTTTTTTTTTTAAATCTGACCCTCAGACTCTTACTGTAGCATGACTGACTTTTTAGCTAAAACTTTTTCCCTTCTCAGAAAAAGTAGACGCTTCCGTCCAATTGTTGAGCAAACTGAAACAAAATTAAAATGTTGACAAGTAGAAAACATGCACCAGTATTTCGCTGGTTACTCCTTCACAGAACTCAATAACTCAACTAGGGGCATAACACTAAATTTGTTTAGGTTTAAAAACCTAAACATGGAAGTTCTAAATGTCTTTAAAAATGATTTCAAAAGTATTTGATGTGGCCAATAACTTTTTTTTTGGTAAAATAATAATAATAATAATAATAATAATAATAATAATAAAGGCCAAACAAATAATCGGAGGCCTACCAGTATGTGATCGACTCGGTCCCGCTTCTTTCTGCCAAATTTCAACATCTTCTGCCAGTCGGTCTTCTGGCTCAGATCTTGGGTCAGACCATACAGTTTTAGCACTTCAGCTGTGACAAATTCCTGTTCAACAATATGAGGGGAAAAAGGGAAAAAAACACAGAGCACTGCGTCATCTTACGTGGAAAAGACTGACAACGTATTCACGTGACTGTAAAAGAACTTTTGGACTGCTGATAACAAGGGAGCAAACCGACAAAGCCATCTGAGAGCTTAGCAGAGAAGAAACAAAGCGCTGGAAGTCTCACTGTGGTCTAAATATCAAGAGGTATTATTATTATTATTTTATTTACCTTTATTTAACCAGGCAAGCAATTAAGAACAAAAATTCTTATTTTCAATTGCAGTGTTCAGGTAAAATAGCTTTAAAGCTACACACACAGCTGACTCCGCATGTATTGGCACAGCTGAACTATGCGCAAACCTTGAAGTTAACGAAATTATTCAACAAAAACGTGTCTGAATAAGAGTAACAATCATTCACTCGAAGGCTGGTCACACACTATATATATATATATATATATATATATATATATATATATATATATATAGAGATAGAGATAGAGAGATAATATCAAACAAAAGATTTTTACTTTAATTGGTATTAGAAAAAATTATTTATTACTAAATGGGACACTGTTTGCCAGTTATAAACTGTTACTTTCTCTGCTGCTGGTGACTGTCCAGCACAACTATACCTGGATTTTGTTGATGTCTCCAGATGTTTTGACTCTGTGAACTGAGGAGGTCTTAACACGGCGCGGTTTGACCCACTGAGGTTGATCAGTGTTGGGGTCTTCAGCGTAGATCTCCTTTAGTATCTCCCACGTCAGGTCAAACACAGCCTACAGGAGGAAAATGACATGAGACAAGAGAGAGAAAAAATGTTCGTATTAAAGCCTGGCTCAGAACTGAGCTTAAACTCTCAGCTCGAGTAAATGCAAGTATTATCTTTTCAATCAAATAATCGGAGTAACTAAAGACACATGTGGGGCAATAAACTGAAGGTTTGAAGCAGCACAGGGATAGTGAAATAACTGTTGTCTGGCCTCTAATCTCAGTGGTCAGAGTAAATTTTACTATAGCTGCAGTCTGGCTGCTTCTGGAGCACCCAAAAACAAAGTCTGAGTTTAAATGTTGTATTTTTAAACAGTAACAACTACTGTGAATGAAAGGTGGAAGTAAAATGCTGGAAATCTGTCCACTGGAACTCCATTTTGGCCATGGATCCTGTGGTGCTCATGGAGGGGGCCGAGGAAAAGACCTCCGAAGAGAACACAGTAACTGGAAAAGGTCGGTGCAGTGAAAAATGCACCTTTGGAATGTCCTTTCCTCAACTTCCTCCATTTCAACTGCAGCAACCAGGGGCTAAACATGCTTCCTGGTGAGATATTTTAAAACTGGTCTGCGAAGGAGGTTATATGTCTTTAAATGACCCAATACCTTCGGGGTGGGGCTTTCAGCGCTTAACATTTCTGATCGACTGAGTATTCCCAGTGTTTTATTTCTCCATCTTACATTGAATTGCACCCACAGCTCTTGACAGCTGATAACTTTAAACTGTCCCAGAGGATGTTACTGGACACAGTATTTTATTTATTCTTTTGTTTTTTTGCTTCTTGGTTAGCAAACTTCTTTTTTCCCCCCGTCTTTTTACCTTTTTGTAGCTGCGGATGGAAAGGGCCTCCTGGTCTTGGCTGCTGGAATCTTTACCAAGAAACTCTAAAGAAGGTGTAGGGTTTGACAGTTGTGCAACAGTTAGAGCTCCCTCTCTGCCCAGGTCACAGGTCACCCAGATCTCCCGTGCGGCAGCGTGGACCATTTTCTCCACCTCAGTGGCTGAGTGGGGCACAACCATGGCCGGCTGCTCGGGTAGTTTTGGAGGCATGGGCAGGGGTAGCTCGGGTCTAGGTGGAGTTTTTACCTGTGGTTCCCCACCTAATGATGAAACCATGCCTCCCATAGGCTGCCCGGCTGATGGGGGAGATCTCGCAGGTTCACCTCCCAGCTTTGCCTCTTCTTTCTGTTTGAGTCTCTGCTGTTCTCTACGTGAGCTGAGGCCAAAGTCCTCATCAAACCAGTCCTGGTCATCACCTATCTCATCGAACAGTTCACGGCTCAGCTCCAGCTCAGCGAGTCGCTTGGCGAGCTCTTCTTGACCACTAGCTCCAAACACTGGACTTTCCTGTTGAGAAAAAGAAAAGCCCCATTACATACAAATCAGAGTTTTCCACTTGAAGTGTTTCTGTTCTTGGCGACCTTTAAGATAGAAAAACTTTCGGCAGAGACCACCAAATTCAATAGTCAGTCAACATAAGGTTGGACTTTGGCTGAACACTTCCTCGTCAAATAAACCTGTTCTGTTTGTCCGTGCTTGATAAAATCACTGTTGGGGTTTCCTCACAAACGCATGACATCTTTACAATTCAGCCAATCATTACTGAACACGTCATCACAAGTTACTGATGACATGTTATTGGTGCTAAGTGATAACTGCCCAACACAGGGAGGCAAAAGGTTATATATTTGTAGAAAATGTCTGCCAATACAGTCAAGAGTCATAAATACACTCACTGGTTGGTTACACAGCTCTGGAGAGGACAGTTCCTGTTTTTCAGCAGGCAGAAAGAAGGGTAGACCATCTTTTTGTTGGACTGAAGCGATCCATTTTTCCTCGTCATCGTTCACACCAAACAAACATCCATTCGTCTGGTTGGCAGTTCTGATCTTCTGCTCTTTAGACTTTCTTATTTCCGCAAACTGTTTCACAGTGTCTTTCACAAAGTTGTTGAGAAGCTTGTCCGCAAATGTGTCCAGCAAATCTCTGTCCTTCTGTTCTCGCTTATCATTATCGATTGCTGTGGTAAGATCAGTAGGAGTAAAGTGCTGTTTAGAATCCATGTCCTCTCTCTTCACGAGGGCGGCTGACTCCTTGTTATTCTGCTTCACCGGCCCGCTTTCATCCAGGTCAGAGATGAGGAAAGTTTGTGATGCATCTCCAAAATCCAAAATGATGTCCCCAGCGTTGCCATTAGAAATCGGAGGTCTGGATTCTTTGTGGTGCTGTGAATTGAGGTAGGATCTGGCCAAAAGTGGATCCTGATTCTCCTCATCCATCACCTTTTTATCTCCAGACTCAGTGTCTTTATGAGAAGTGTGTTCATTTTCATTTTCACTTTCCAGATTTTCGTGTTTTTGGGAATCGTCCTCAATTTTTTTGTGTTTATTCCCGTTTTTATCTGACAAATCGTCAAGGAACGAGTCTTCATCCTCTGTGGTGTCTGTATAGAGCTCAAACTTTTCTGGGAGGTGAGTGATTTTGTCCGGAGGAGCAAAGATACCGTGGCACTCCTCACATTCAAAGTACACTACTCCATCATAAGTGCCATTGTTGCTGCCCTCAGACTTATCCAACTCCACACCTGCCCAGAAGCCATTGGCAAAACTGGTTGGACCTTTGAATCTCAGAGTGCCAGGCTGAACACTGCCAACAAGAACCCGATCTCCAACGTTAAAACTTGGCATTTCATCTTCAACAGGAGAGGGAGAGATGGGTGATGCTTGGCTGGAATTAATGCTGTTGTCATTTTTTAAATCTTCCTTCTGCTGATCGAGATCTAGTAGTCTTCCAACTTGGTGGCTAAGTTCACTCATGCCAGAATGTTGACTCAGCTCCTCAGATATGTCCTCCTCTACCACTTCATCTTGGCTGTCACATGGAGGGGATTTGCTAGGGGAGTCCTTTCTTGAAACCTTAATTTCAGTAGGGGAACCTGAGATTGGAGACTCAGGCTTAGAATTATAATGCTCTTGTCGAGGTGAAGAACCTACCGACTCAAAGTCATCGTGATAACCATCTGCTATGGGAGAAATCTCCATATCCCGTGTAGGTGCCTCCTTATTTGAGGAGAGGGCAACTGGTTCAGGGGAGTTACTGGCTGAAGAGTAGCCTGCATGTGGTGAAGTTTCCAGGTCCACTGCAGCCGAAAGAGGCTGACCAGAGGTGGTAACATGGGACATAAAATCTTCCTCCAATTTAGATGTCTCGCTGGGTTTCATTCGTTTATCCTGTTCAAGGCAAAAAGATGGAGGATGCTGATGTTCTTGATCCACGAGCGAGGGAACATGCTCAGGTGTAAACAACCTCTCCTGGGGGTCAAGTACGTCTTGATTCTCGAGTTTGAGAAGTTGCTGGGAATCTTCCTCTTCAAACCTAGAGCTTTCTTCCACCTCAAACTCTTCCTGAATATCAGATCTATCATCAGATAAAACTCTCTCATCCCCGGACTCTGCCCTGGACGAAGGCCTCAAAAGACTCTCTAATGATTGATGGCTTCTCTGTCCTGGGGTTGCACTTTGTGGTTCACCATTAACTTCCCCAGTTGGAGTCAGAGGCTCTTCATCAGACAAGTCTTTAGGCAGAGAGGTAGATCTGCCATCATCTTCCCGAGGAAAGGCATCTACCATAATAAAAAGAGAGTCCCATTATCACTGGAACATTTTTGTGATAACATATTTCAAATGAATACAGTAAACTGTAATTATGACATTGTAAACCACTCACCGCGATCTAATGATGCATCAGTGAGGGTCCTTTCAGAGTGAGAGTTTATGCTGGTGTCAGACCTGAAAAGGAGCGATTTGCTTTTAAGGGATCGCTGTGGATTTCTACATTTATTTTACATTTTCAGATATTGTCGTTTTCTGTACCTGTGTGGAGATGGTTTAGTTGCGGACCGCTCTAAAATGGAGTTGGAAACTCTGTTCTGTGAGTTGATGTCAGATGTCGAGTCTGGCTCCTTGTTCAGTTCTGCCTTAGTTTTTTCAATGAAGTTATTATAGTTCTAAAAAGAAAAAAGGAGTAGAACAGTTAAGAGTTGATGATGCGATTATGAAACTTATGATTATGAAAAAAATATAAAATTATAGAGAATCTGCTAATAAAGAACTAAAGAAAAAAGTTATTTTAAGTTTCAATACAGCAACAATTTACCTCCAGTTGTTTCAATAGGCTTGCCTCCTGTGCCTTCAGACGCTCTTTGTGACGCTTCTTCTGCTCTTTCTTCAGCTGGTAAGCCATAAACTTCCGTTTTCTGAGCTCTTCCTTTAGGGCCTTGATACGATTTTCAATGTCACTCTGGTCTGAAGTGGTTTCTGGAGGCAAATTTAGATGATAAATCACAGCTAGAATGTGAAACCGGTGCCAGACCTATGATTAGCAATAGGTAATCCAACATTGACCCCACTCAAACACATTTCTTTGGGGATTACTGTACATTTTCTTTACCAGGAGAGAATAAAGTTCATTTTCATAAACACAATGAACAAAGAGCATTATGAAGCTTGAGGGTTTATAAAGTTGTCTGAAAATGAATGAAACATATAATCCTGGCCAGGCAAAACTGCTTTGCAATAACCAAGTGCAATAGGAAGTGTAAACCTCTCATATCACACAGCTAAGCAGGTTAAGTATCGGAGAAATGCCTGCAAAATCTCCCCTGGCAGCATCACATTATGCGAGAGTGCCAGAAGTATCGCTGCGATATGTCCACTCATTGCTTTTAGCTTTCACATGTTGTCTGAGAACAGTTTTAATCTGCAAAAATAGGTATGTGGGTGTGTATCACAAGGGTAACTCACCAGACTGTATGGCCACAGGAGGATCAGGAGGCTGAGTAGATACCTCAGTGGGTGTCTGGGAGGTGGAGTGGAGCTGCATCTTGGTTTTACTGCTGCCATCTGAAGGAGAGGCAGCAGAGCTGTAGCTGCCTTTGAGGAGAGAAGACTAAAAACAGGAAGAGGAGGAAGAAGGGATGCTCTTATTACTTCAGAAGATTACATCATGGTCAGAGAGACTGAGGAAAGCCTACATTAATATTTCACATGCTTAAAATCACCTATGGCTGTTACTCAGCAAGTATAAAACAAAGCAAAAACAGGAAGTACAGTATACTGTATAATAAATATGTATGGTCAGATATGAAGCAATTTAATATGGAATGAGCTGAAGGTGAACAGCAGGGACCCATAAGTTAAAGCTGAAATACACATAAATAAAAACATTTTTAAAAATAGCATACTTTTCTACTAGGTGGCTGTGACACCGAAGTAAAGTCCTGGGTGTAATTTGCAGGGCTGCTCTGGACCGAAGCCAAAGGCATTTCAGAGACTGAGGCAGGTTGTGCTGAGGTGGGACTTCCCAGTTGCTGAGATCCCGGTCCCTCTGTGCGTATACTGGACTCAGGTGTCACAGAGGAGCAGTCGCCCTCGCTCACAAACTCTGAAAATGAAACAGATTAATATTAAGTCATTTTTCCTATAGAGTGTTGTTGATCTAGTTTCCAAAACCATGTGCTGTAAGAAAAAAATGTTGAGAAGGAAAACTTGCTCGTTAAAAATAAAAATAAAAAGATCGGCGAGGCGAGTATATTTATTTATAAATGCGTCAATGAAGCCTTTAGTTTCTGACACATTTCTCAAAGATTGAGAAAAATGCCGAGGCCATCTGGCTGCTCACGAAGGAGTCACCGCAGGTCACCACCTGTGAATTCCTCCCAATGGTAAGATGGATTGGGAGGTCCAACTCATCCTTTCTGCATCCTCTGATCTCCCTGCAATCAGTCACTGAATGCTACCAAGAGTGTGTTCTTCTCTGCTGCCTCCTCCCTCCCTTGATGACTGAACGCTGAGAAAGAGAGCTACAGTTCTGTTGCGAGGCTCCACCACTCAGCTGCGTTATTAGCACTACTTTCCTTAATGCAGCAGGGGAGAGGAGTGTTGGAAGAGCTTTATTGCTGACAGAGGGAGGAATAATGACGGTCTCTGTGAAAGGGGGATTCTTTTTTGATGTTTGATGTGTCAAAACAAATTATCCAGCGTTAATGGTAAAGTGAAAAGTAACATATTTATTTGGTTGTGTTAATTAAACACATGTACAAATTCTTCCCAAATGATTCTAGAAAGGCGAATTCTTTCCAATCAAATCTAATAAATTATCTTAATACTGTAATATTAAACTTTCTTAGTTTACTTTAAGCCTGGGAGCAACTTGGCATACACTTACAATGAGAGAGTCTCACCTTTCTCACTGTCAGTTCTGGGCTCAGAGCTCTGGTGGTGACTGGGGTGGGAGCTAATTTCAGAGATTTCCAGTCGCTGACTCTCTGAAATGTCAAGATCCTTGTCCAGAGTTTTCTTCCGGTCCCACACAGCCAAGGCCTCCTTCTCCATTCTACGCACCTCTGCCTCCTCCTGGTCCAGTCGTTGTTTCCACTGCAGCAGCTCTTCAGCATGGTGACGCCTCTGCATCAGCTGCTGCTCTCTCTTGGTCAGGAACCTGCAGAGGTGGTTGATGACAACAAAGGGGAAAAGAAAGGAGGGGTGAAGAAAAAAAATGGATAAAAAGATCCAAAAAAGAGAGATGGAGATGATGAGGAGACAGATGAGGAAATAATGAGTAGGGTAAAGGCAAGGAGAACAGGGGAGGCAGTGATGATGGAGAGAAAAGAAGCAGGACATCAAGCACAAGAAAAGGTTAAATGGGACCTTTCAGAAGATAGCTGACCCAAATCACCAACACATCCAGCTATTACTTCAAACTCACCTCAATCCTCTGTCCCACACACACAAAAGCAAACGAATATCCAATACATGCACATCAAATAATCATCCAAATATAGAGATGTACAAGTACCCATCAAACAAAAAAGTGATGAAATATCAATTGGGGGAAAAGGGGAGCAGAAATAATAGCGAAGATGTCAGATTCATGCATCAGACTCAAACCCAGGGGTTGTTTGTTATGCTTAGTCTCACTCACACACAAACCCACACTCACAGCAAATAGATTCAGCAGTTACAGGAGATTTAGTAAAAAACTAAAAAAAAAAGCAGGTCCTTAAGTAAAGTCAATACAGCCTCTATGCGAGTCCCTTTGATATCATTCTTTGCACTTACCGCTATTCTCAACCATTGAGGGCAACATTGTCTCGCAAAGCCAATGGAACTGTGTACTTTTTCAGTCCATCTTACAGGATGACTTATTCATACATAACTCTGTAGTTATCTGTAAACATAAAGTGCAGTCAGGTATAGCTGTTTGGAATGGTATCTCCCACAGCTATGGGTACCATTACAGTGCAGTATTATTTAGCCTTGATCTAATTTAGAGGCTTTTCTCTTGACCTAATGTATACTGATGACAGCCTCGCTTCTCAAGAAGACGACTGTGGGGTTCCTTAGTGCCTTCCCAAACTCTATTACAGCCAATGCCCATCTGTACCTATTATACCATACTATGCAATAGTTACATAATAAGGGAGCTAGTTAAGATTTACTGGGCTCATTAAATAGATAGGCCACTCTATCTTTAGGCTATTCTCTGCAAAATCCTTTACTTCCAAGCCAAAGGGTGGCTTAATGTCAAAACATTGACCACCCAATAGCCACAGTGTTACTCAGCAATTTTTCAAAACACCTTTTTTTTTTTTTAAATAAATCATTCTAAGATGGAGGGAATAAAGGGATAATAATAAATAAAAGGTAAGAGCTGCAAATTAAAGGGATGAGAAATAAGAGAAAACAGCTTTGAGTCTGAGATTAATATCCAACAAGGAAGGCTCCTATTAAATAAACATAACCTTTGACTGTCACAAAACATTTTCATTTAAATCTTAAGTTTCAAATACATGCCTTCTTATGCAAGACAGGATTCTGTGTCTAACTGACAATACAAATGAACACGAATATGTTGGATTCAAGTTGAAGTTGTCAAAAGATTTGCTTATTTAAGCAGCTTTCCTTGGGCACCTTTTCAGCTCTCATTTAAACATCTTTCCCACACAAACTCCATTCTCGGACGTTAAAAACCTCTTAATATCCCACAAACCAAACAAAAGCACACACACACACACACACATTCAATTATTCATCATCCACCATTCCACCCCCACAAGGTCCCAGTGCCAGTGGATGGACACAAGCATGTCCCATGGGGTGGGGTTGGAGATGAGGCAGAGCAGGGCTTTGGTGCAGAGGTAGAGAGCACTGTACAGTACCTGACCAACTGGTTGTAGATAAAGAGCTGGAATTTAGGGTGGAGGTTGGGAAGACAGACACTGAGGGAGGCCCAGTGGTGGGCCGTGAACACAGAGAAGAAGTAGTGGACAGGGGAACAGTGTCTACAACACACAAGCACGCGACAAAGTCAAAAGAGCCACACAAACATGAGGAGTGGACATACACGACACATACAGACACACGTGGAGTAAAAAACACACACACGACGCAGAGGGAAGACACAAGTAGAGAGAAAGGGAGAAAGTGGTATGAGAAGATGTGGTTTTACTGCACCCAAGGTGCCAGTCTGTGGGCATCTGTTAGGAAATGGTTATTCTTAAAGAAAATCCGTAATGAGACACGCTTACTAACGGTCGGTTTCTCAATTTTTAACTTGCTACGGGTGCATCCATTTAGCTTTTTGGGTTTCTGTGCTACCGTGTTCAGTACCTGCATGTGCTTAAAAGAAAACCCCAACATCTGAAAATAGAAGTTAGTGGACATAACTACAGCTCCACAATTACAAGGACAGCCTAAGTTGGGGGCTTACTGTTGAACAGCAGTTTCTCAAACAACCTCTAGAGCCACTTAGGAAAGAGGATGTAAACTGAACTGAACCATCAGCTATGGTGTAGATTCACTGTAGGGACACATATCCAGCTTTAGATGAAGTGACTACAGTTGTGTTACTGAGTTACTTTAAATGCATTGAGAAATCCTGTTAGCGTTGATCAGTCAGGACGGCAGTAATAGAGTATTAGGAAAAAAAAAACACAAGCAAGATAATGCACAGATGATCAGACATAAATGTGGAATTTTAAGTTTTGCTAAATCTCAATCATTTCACAGATATCTGAACCCATTTGTGTCGACCTGGAAAATCATCATTTATAAATGTAAATAGAAAACCACCATGTTAGAACTGTTTTGATACCTTTGTTGAATGTTGTTGTGGAGGTTGGTGGATTCAATGGTTTGGCCTAGTGATCTGCACCATTATGCCATTTCAAAAAGACTATATATGAAGTCATGGTATTATTGTTGTGTTTCAATGTTGAAACATCAGTCTTAACCTCTGTGGCATGGTTTGCAACTATGCGTACAACCCAGACACCAGCTCCAAATTGCAATCCATCCAAAGGAAAACCAAGCACATGGCTATTTAACCTTTCAGCACAAATGGGTGTTTCAGATGCCTTTTTTTAAACCCATCACATCGCACATATCATTTACACCATTATCTACAGATCAGAATGTGCTCCTAAGAAAAACGTGAAGCCTGGAAACAGCGACAGTGCCAAAGCAATCTGTGCACGTTTCCTATCATGCCTCAAACGTAACCGTCCTGTTTGTATTTACGTTAATGTGCATCCTCAAGGTTCAACCTTTCAACTTCACTATGGCAGCTACGCTATGACCGCTGGCTTATTACGAAGTGTTCACGTGACGTAAAACTGCTCATACAATCACAACTTCCTTCCTGCCACTATTGCCTCTCAATCAACAGGGGTGTTGAAAAATACACCAGTTCACAAAAGAATTGTGATTCCTACTGAACTACGATTTAGAACGGATTAGAAAAAAAATTATGAAATTCTGTACAGGCAGATAAAGAGGACATCCATCGCCTCCATCTCAAAAGACCTATGCATGTACAGCAGAAATGAAAACAATTCTTTTGATAAATAACAGACAACTATATCAAAATTCGTCATAGTTGCACATAAGTTTTTGACAGAGAAAGCGCTTACCTTAACTGAACAAAGACATATGGGTAAAAGTTACTTTTTGATGCCTTACATGATATCAGTTTTATAGCATTTCATCTCAGTATAGGGAAATGTCAATGTGGAAGCATTGAATCACACAGTATGGATGGGAGCAATGTAAAAAAACAAACAAACAAAAAACAAAACAGAAATCATAATGACTTCTACCTGGTTTCTACAGAAAGAGGACCTAAATAAACCCTCAAAATACATGAATACTGACCTATGATTTATATCCAAGTTTTAAATCCTAACCCTCCAAACAATTAACACAATTGTTTGAGTTTCCTGGTCACAAGAGGTTCTACAATCACCCGACCAAAGCTGCAGTGGAACTACAACTCCAAACGGTTTCTTTTAGATGAGATTAAAGGGATGTAGGAAAAGTTACAGAATGTACAATCTGCATGTCTCGTCTGGAACTAAAAGGTCACAATTAGTGAGATTACATGGCCTGACCATTATTTAGCACCGCCTCACTTTGTTCTGTCAAAGTCTGGACCTGTTAAATCTGGACCTGTGGGGCATTCTTTAAAAAAAAAAAAAAAAAAACACTGCTTAAGTTTGTAAAAATCTGAAATAACAAAGATGTTCATGGAATAACAAAACAGATCATGCTTATCCTCACATCCACAGCAGATTAAAGAGCAAGAAAGAAGATGATATGACCTATTGCTGTTAGTTCTTATTGGGTTTGGTGCCAAATTAAAGATTTTATCTAAAAAAAAATCCTATATGTTATCTAAATATCTAAACTGTCTTACAAATTGTAACAAACTTTTAGCCAAGGGGTAAACGTGTTAAAAGAACTGTGCAATATATTAGCAGTAATGGGGTGAAGGCTAATAAATACTGAGCTTGTGGTCAAATGAAAAGAATAAAAACATAGATAAATTATAGATTCTAAGTCTGACTTCTGATCCTTTACAGAGAAATATAGGAAAATTAAATGAAGTCTTTACTTTTCATCCATGTGAGAGCGCATTTTCTTCAGCTTCTGCATGATGCTGCTGGTCTCACTTCCAGAAATGGAGAGAGAGGGAGAGGGACTGCGGATATCATCAGGAAGCCTCATATTAGCAGAGGCTGGCTCCGACCTTGGGGGCTCAAACACTGGAGTCTCCTAAAAGATGTACAATAAACACACACAGGGACCATTAATTAGTGATGTCAATCTATATAATGTGGGACCATAAATACCTCAAAATGTATACATTTTTCCTGTATGAACCGAGGGCAAATGCAGCACTTACAGGTGGAGTTTCACCCTCAGCACATTTGAGTCGCTCCTTTAGTCTGAGTGTTGAGTTTCTCATGCGTTCAATCTCTTCTTGCTGTTTCAGCAACAGCTGCCTTTCTTTTCTTGCTGCTCTGTTGGCTTCCTGGAGCCGCTTGATCTCAGCCTAAAAAATAAATAAATAAATAAGAAAAGCGAGAAAGATCATTGGTGGCAGTCCACCCAAAAACTCAATGCTAAATTGACCCTTGATGTTATTCTGGTTTGCCCTCCAGGTACCTGCTCCTGCTGTAGTTTAATCAGAAGTCCCCTCTGCTTCTTCCTGATTGGTGGCATTTTATCATCTTCGCCTTTGTCTCGAAGCCTCTTTTTCTGGAGCTCAAGCCAGGCCAGCTCAGTTCTCGTCTTCTCCTTCAGCGCTTTCTGGCGAAGATGCAGCAGAGAGCTCTGGTGGTGTAGTCTTACCTCCTCGTCCTTCATGTACTGACGCACCATGTCCATTGTGAACTGGGAAAAGCTGTCCTGGCCACCAGAAAAGGCTATGTGCGTGTCTTGAGACTGTGGTAACATGTCGGAGAGAAGGTTGAGATATGACAGGAATTGAAAAAAATATTAAAAGCATAAGACAAGTTCACAAGGGTAAGAAATAAAATGGGGGGGAGCACAAGCAGTAATATTTTTCAAAGGTAATCAAGGAGGAGCACTAAGAGGAAAATTAGAAGAGTTCAATTAGCATATTAGGGCAAAAAATAGATTAATAAATGTTACAAATTCCCACCTGCCTTGCATGACAACCACAGATGCACAAGAGTTTTTGTGCACGACCCTTACCTTAAAGGTATTGTGTGTCTCTGTCCCTGGAACCACTGTTACATTGTGACTGGCTCCATCGTCCTCTGATTCCTCGTGGTGGCGAGATTTCTTTTCCATAGTTCCACGGCGATGTGCCTCAGAGGGCAGCAGAGAACGGAAAGAGCGTTCCTCTATCTCATCTTCCGTCATGGACTCATCAAACTTAAGGGAATACTCGGTGGCCACTGATGTGCTCTCTCCTGAAGGATCAGAGACAACATCAGCTCAGTTTATACTGTAACTTTACATAAACTGTCCTGACTACTGGTAGAGGGTAAAGTGGGACATTATGCGGAAACAAAGTTTTGTTTTTTGTAATTATAAAACCATTCATTTTTTTCCCCCTCACATTTTTTCCTTAAATCTGGTTAAGATACACTAACCTGACTGTTAAATGAGTGTAATGGGAATACATTTAGGAATGAACTTTTGAACTCAGAGCAGGTCTCTCCATCTCGTACCTTTATCATCCACAACAGAGGGGATGCTTTCACTGCAGAGAGAATCTGCTGCTTGAGGAATGTCCTCTTCAATTGAGCTAGTGGCTGCTTCCCTCTCCAGCCTCTCCTCAGTTCTCCTGTTCCTCCGTTTCCCCTCTTCCATCTCTTTCTTTGTCCTCTCTCTGTGCACTGATGAGACATGAGATGGGCTGTGGAGGGTGCTGCTCGAGGTAGGTCCACTGCAGAACGATAAATAGACAAATTCAGTCTCTCACTCTATCTCTATCTCTTTTTTTTTTTTTTAAATTGCTTTCTGCTTGCTAAAAACTGACGGGTACCTGAGGTTGGGTCTTCTGAAGGATACTGAATCGGACTGACTGAGGCTGTTCAGTGAAGACAGGGGTTCTTCTGATCTGGTCCTTCTGCTTGAAACCTCACTGTGAAAGTTGTAAAAGAGCACACAGAAAAGTCTAAAACGTTTAGAACATAAACTTTAGGACATTAAGTTCTTAGAGTTTACGACTAAACTCGAGTAAGGGTCAGAATTCATCTTTGTGGGCAGCAATGTAACATGTCCCATTTTAAAGTGTCATTAATTCCATTTTGAGTTGGACCATCAGAAATCAAAGCATGTATGCTCTGTGTCTACTTGACAATGATACTAACCTGCAACTCAATCTGGGCAACAGGTATTAAAATGAAATCATGCAAGGGAGACAGTGTAGCACAAACACTCAAAAAACCTGTTCATATTGTACCTGTCAGAGTCTGGTTTGTCCTCTACTTGTTCTGAGGAGGCATTCTCATGTTCTTCCCGATAGTCCAACATGACAGAATCAGTGGTAACAGGAGGGATAAGCAAGGATCCTGCAACCTGGGACCGTGCCAGCTCCGTCATCTAATACACAGATCAAATGTTTGATTTGGTTAATCTTACATGGGATGTTGTGCTCCCTCCAATGGCGGCCATTTCTTTACTGTAACTCAACAATCAATCAGCTTTTGCAATAAAATTAAGACACCGGCTGTTTTCCAGGCAGAGAGGAAGGAAGTTATTGCTAACCTCCTTAATGTGTCGGGCAGCATCCACTGTGTGCCGTGCTGCCTCAGCCTGTTGGCTCATCATCTTAGTAGTTGATTCCTGGAGGCCTTCCAAAGTCTCTTTTTGAGATGCTGCCAAGTTTTCCTGTAGTTCTATATGAGCCTGGACAAAAAAAAAAAAAATCATACATATACATTATACACAAAGCAATATTAACATCCATACCTTAGAATTAAAAAAAGTGAGGAAATGGCACTAAATTTACAAAAACTATAGAAATAATGTCTAATCTGAGCAGTACCCTGGCCACTCTCTGTCTGTTTTCTTCCATTTGTAGCTTTGTCTCAAGAGCTTCTCTTTCAGCCTTGATCTTCAGCTCGTAAAGGTCACGTTCGTGGCGGTGATGCTTGGCCTAAAGGGTTTAAATTCAGAGGGCAGGTCAGTTATTGGTATCAACACAGTGTCATTACAGTGATCATCACAGAAAGTACACTTGTAAGTCGACTAATGTGTACATTAGTAAGGTTCATTATATATGACAACAGCTAAAAAATAAAATAAAAAACTGTGGAAAAAGTGTGCACTTCAAATATCTTTTTTAAGTTGTTTAACACTAAATCCACTTCTACTATGTCAGCATATTGGATACAATTGAGGACACAGCAAAGCCTCAGATCATTATATCAAAACTATTTCTATGACCAAGAACATTCTATCCTTTACCTTGAGCATTTGGGCCAACGACGCACTCTCCTGCTGTGCCATGGACACACCCATCAGTCGCTCCACGTCCCCGAGCTGCTTGATTGACTCCTCAATCGACTCCAAGTACTGGAGCTCTACTGCCATACGCTGCTGCAACACAGCAGGTGAATACTGTAGCTCACCTAGATGAAAGAAAAGACAATAAAGGGCGGAAAGACATCAGTAAAAAAAAGATGGTGGGAAATCAATCATAAGAACAACTAAGTATCTATTTTCCTGCAAAATGAATATTTGCTCTACCAGCGTGTGTTGAGGTGCCTTTGTTTATGTTATTTGCACTTCTCAAAGGCTCACTGGGAGAGCCTGTGTCTGGAGGAGAAACCGACTCTGGAGAGCCAGAAGGAGAAGCCAGTCTGGTTCTGCAAAAAACAGAAAAATGAAATGTCAGTTATGAGCGATTTAAACTTTGAAAAAGTTGTCCATAACTATCAGGTTCATGCATGTCAGAGCTGTCTTGCGGGTAAATTGCAACTTATGATGGCATATTAATATGAAAAGCAAAGTTCTGATGTGTCTCAACTGGAAAAAGTAACTGTTGTATGAAAGAGTACATATATCCCTTTTAATCACAGCTTTACAAATAAGTGAAAAATTAGACTGCAGCATTTGCTCATCTCTCCTTTGAAGAGAGAAGTGCGCTGGCAACCTAATAAAGAAAGAAGAGGCCTGGGGTCCTCGGACGTAACTGAGGCAGCACAACCCTGCTGTGAGGGGCCTAGATTATGAATGGCTATACTGTGCTCTTCAGGAGGCCAAGGACGGTGTGTGAAGAGATCACAATGAACTGTTCTATTCCATAAAGAACAGGAAACGGTGGGAGATTTTGCTCTCCAATAATAATAATCTGACTCAGTAAATGTATCATATAACATTACAGATAACATCAAAGTAAAAAAAAAAAACTGTCAGTTGTTACAGACAACGTAATATAATATGCTAAAACCCAACAACTGATGATAATAATACATCAACCCTAAAAAAAAGTTTCTATGGTAAGACAAATGCCACAGAATGAAAACAGAATTACAAAATCTTGTCCGAATGCGATGCTTTTACTGTGCAGGACACACAGACACCACAGAATCCAAAGAATCTGCCACCTGGGCTTCAGACTACCATTAGAGGGCTCAAATGTCACTACTTCTCACTGAGACTAAAAGAAAAAAATACTTTCTCTTTTCTTTTGGCAGAACGCCCGAGCTGTGGTAAAGCTAACTGACCCGAAAAAAACCACTCAGTGGGCCTCTAAAACAAAATACTCAGTGTTTTCTGCTCTTAGGTCTAACTGCAGCTTGTCTGAGTTGCTTGGCACTATCTACACAGCTGCATAAACACTCCGGCCGACATCAGAACAGCAAGCCACAAGTCTGTTTAGGCTGTCAGCCTTAACTGGGGCCCCTTGTGTAGTTTAGTTATTAGTCATGCCAAGATAAATTTACTTTTGGGTAGTAAATAACAATATCTACCAACGGCAGATTTCTGAGTGGTTGGAACGGCAACAACTGAGATGGCACAAGATTACAATATGGATACTGTAGCTTACCAGGATAATTACATTTTACTTTACAGAACTTGATCTGTGTTTGCATTTCTGACAACACCACATTGAAAACAGGTATCCATAACTATTCAATAAAAATCCAACTGTGACCCCAAAATAAACCTGAATAACAGAAATGAGTGGTGTAAGTCAATAGCACCAATGCTTTGACACGAAAGCAGTGTTACACTGAAGGCTACTGTGAACCAGATACAGAGGGAAATACCAGAGAAAACTGGATACATGTTGTAATTTATACTTGTTGAAATAGTATTGACCATTCATCCACCTTTCAATCCATCTGCACATACTTTTCAATAAGAAAATGCTCTAAAACCCATATGGGTGAAACATTTCTTATCCTTTAAAGGACTCAACTGAACCAACAGTGAGACACTTAATCACATCAACACTCTGCCCAGAATCATTACCTTTGAGGAGAATGCCCTGAACTTTCTCCTACAATGTCATTAGAGTGGACACTTTTGGCATGGGTGTAGGCAGAGTTTCTGTCTGAACCTCTCTTTCTGGAGTCAGAGGATAGAGCCTCTGAAAGAGGTGAGCAAGAGCCTCTCTGCTCCTCTATAAGAGTGCCATCACTTTGGTCTGAGGTTGTCCCTGCAGACAAATGGAAACGTTATACTGAGCAACATGGGGATATGACACTTCAAAAACACAACATATGATCTTAGTAATAGAGACAGTTTATACATGTAAAACTATAATAATAATAATAATAATAATAATAATAATAATAACAATAATAATAATAGCGATATTAAACAATATAAAACGAGTCATTCTCACCCCTTTTTCTGGTGGAGTGCCTGGAGAGGGGTGAGGACCCAGATGCTGAACCAGAGGAACGGTGCTGTGAGTGGCTGGATGAGTGAAAAGATGAATGGTGGGAATTAACGCCTCTTGTACTTTTTTCATAAGGAGACCTTCTCATCAGCTCTTCAAAGTGACTGTTGACAACAAGGGAAGAAAAGAAATGATGAGCACGATCCAATCCGTTGTGAAGGCATTTTTATAAAACTCAACATAACCAATGACCAACTACGGCAGTTAGCAATAACAGTAATTATATCATATAAACACAGTACATGCAATAATGTTATATTTTTATATTTTCTTGTTTATACATTCTTGGTAAGATTTATGTCACCCATCAAAGGAAAGCTTTCATGTGGCCACACGACACAGCAGTTTTGAAAAATCTAATGTGATCACTTTTAAAAATTGTTTACAGTACCTTGATATAACAAAAAAAAAAAAAAAACTGACCACGAGACAGACTAAGTCTACCAATTCATCTTAATGCTAAAAAGCTAGAGTGCTGCATAAGCTTTTTTCCAAATGTGTAACAAGACTGCCACCTAGTGGTCATGTTAAATATGTCCATTTACTGATTTTTTTTTTTACCTGGGTGAGTTGGGGCTCCTCTTTAACTGGTCGCTGGCTTTGCTGCTGTGTGATGAGACAAAGTCGTCTTCATAGACTGCTGCTCCTTCAGGGCCATTTTCAGAATGCAAGAGATGAGCTGGGGGAGAGTTCCTCTCAGAGTTCTCACTCACTAAAGATGAGATGGAGAAATAAAATTTAAAAAAACATTGCTAATTTTCACTTTCATTTTTTAACAGAGGTTAAAAACAACAACATTCATATTTTTTTTATTTATTTTGGTGGTGCCGTCTCAAATGTTAAAATTGGCTGTTGAACACTGTTCATAAACCCACAAATGAGACAAAAGGGAATATTCTCCTTAATGGAGGGGTATGCGTACGTGAACTTACTTTTAACATTGCCATGGAGATTTTTTGTGAAAATGTTGATTACACTTAGGGGGCTCCCTTTGTTCAGCTCTTCCCAGGGTGCTTTGCTGTTGTCGGGCTGTGAAAAGGGTGGGCTGAGGGCTGAGCACGTCGCTGCCTCTTTCTGGAACTCCAGCAGCCGCTGAAGATCCTTTCTTTGACTCGCACTGTAGTCCACTGCCTCAAGGTGATCCGGTATAGGTACACGATTGTTTGAGCGGTTAGGAGGGCTTGCCTCATCCTCAGAAAAGCTCCCTTCACTTAGAAGAGGACCCTCACTAATGGAACCAGCACTCGAGTCAAGGGGATCTGCCTGATTCTCCACCTTATAATCTTTTGTCTTAAGTGCTACTTTATTTGTTTTCACTTCCATGTCCAAGCCACTGACGATGCTCCTCTTTTCGTGTGTGTAACTGTGTGTGTAACTTGGCCCTTTAATGTCAGCAGAAAAAATATGTGACTTGGGGAAACTGGCGTTTTTCCTTTCTTTCTTTTCCCTGAAGTCATGTAGAGTGCCGGCTACTGGAAAAGCTGTGCTACTGCATGGATTCAGATCTGTATGTGTCAAAATCCCTTGGACCCTCTGAGACATGTCTTCATTTTCTGTGGCATGAGCAGACATTTCTGTCCAGCAGTAAACATCAAGATCAGATGCTCTAGGAGGCAAAATAGTGTCGACATCCATTGATGCTGCTTCACCATAGTTAATTCCCTGTCCGGCAAGCTTCCGTGCTTCACTCTCGATGCGGTTGGAGAGAGACGTGGCTGTGGCCTTGAGGGCTTCAATGCGAGACATTTTGGACTGTGACTTGTTGGAAGGAGATGTGGCTGGCCGTACAGTGTACTTCATGTTACCAGCAGCTACTGCTGCTTCCAGCTTTAAAAGCTGAGAAAACAGATAATCGTTAGAAGGTGCTCGGGCACTGCTGCTGTCGGGACCTGTTGTGGGTTGAACAGTTGGATGCAGACGGTCTGGCTGAAGCAAAGAGGCAACTCCTACATCCAGATCATTCCTGCAATAGTTTGTGAAACAATGAAAGGTTTAGTTTAAATGTGACAGAAAAACAAATGTAAATAGCGTGTGCTAAATGAAGACAGAACATGACATATTTTAGAGTATTCACCATGCTTGCTACTGAGGAATGGAAACAGTAGAAATTTTTATTTATAACCATTTATGATATTCACATCTATCAACTGAACGTCAGGGTTAGGGTTAACGCATAAATACTGAAATATAAAATTTCTCTCTAGCCATAGTTTTGCATAGATGCATTTACCAGTCGGATTTTCAACTGTCAGTGTTACAGATCAAAAAGATACTGACTACATTTGCTCAGAATACACAAGAATAAAGAATATAGAGTATGTCATCAGTCAAATGACTACATTTCACACTACAAGAACAAGAGACGCGTTCCATTTCTCCAGCTCTCACATCGTTTTTACCATCTATGTCTTCACTTCGTTATCCAATAAAAACAAAACATGCGGCAAAGAAATTAATCTTAAAATTAAAGAAAAAAAGAATAAAGCATACACTGAGTTTGTGGAAAAACTATAAATCATAACAACATTTACTCAAACTACAAAGAGAAAATGAAGATAATATTTGTTTCACATGTAAAACCATAACACTAATAATCTGTTATGCTTTTCCATGGATCTAAAAAGGAACCAGTGACTGTAAAAGCGCCTTACTTTGTTTGTTCCTGCACTAAAACACAGAGCAAATATGTTTTTGGGGCACTTGTAGAGGACATCCATAAAAAACAAGCACTTTCTTTGTTTTGAGTCAACACCCGAACATCACTAAGAGAAGATAAGATAAATGTGTCCCTCGTGATTTGTGTTGATGAATTTAGGTGGGCTGAAGAGGTGATCAATCAATGTTTTTGTTCATTTTTGTGCATGCGAGTACCTGGATAATGGAGGTGGTGGCTGATCATTCAAAGACTTATCACTGCTCGAAGGGCTATATGGAGTCTCTTGTCTTTTGTTCTCTTTGTCAGATTCTCCTGAAGGCTGGTACATTGGTCTCTGTGAAAGAACACTCGTTAACAACCAGTTTAAAAGTTTATATTTTTTTCATTTTATGTAGCTGTACCCAGAATTCCCTTAATATAAATATGATAATTCATCACAGAATGGCACAATACCATTTGAATGGAGGATGCAACGTGCGTCTGTGAGGTCTCCTCGTCAAGATGAGCCTCCTCTAGGAGCAGTTTGTTGTAAGTCTCTTGCAGTCGCTTCTGGACAGGCGCCACAGTGGCGTCTGGGGTAGGGTTCACCGTTTTAGCAACCTCTTTTTGCCTCCTGTAGAGCTCCTGCAGTCTCTGATTTCTCCTCTCTGCTTCCTCCTTCATTGCCTTTTTCTCCTCTGCCTGACGCCTCTTTCTCTCCTCTTGTTGTCGTGCAATGTACTGCCGAACTGTGTCTGCGTCATAGTGTCGTTTCTTGTGCCCCCTGTCAGCCGTGCTGGTAGTTTCTGACTGGCGTGTAGTGGGGCTGGCACTTCGGCAGCCTCTAGACGAACCATTTGCTGCCACAGTAGTTCCCCAAGCAGAAACTGGTGTTCTTGTTCGTGAACCAGAGCCACCTCTCCCTCTTTTACCACCGCTGCTACCACGGGACCTTTTACGGGCTCTCTCTTCCTTCACAACTGGTTTGCTATCTAGTTGTAGGTCATCAAGTATCCCTTGGATGTCTGCTGACAATAGATCTGTATTTACTCCCACTGGTGTCATATCTTCAGCTGCAGACGAGGGCATATATGTAGTTGAGGGCTGGCTTGTGGGTTGCCCCTGAAATCCACAGTGCAGCTTCTCTGTGCCGTTTAGACGAGAACGTCTGTGTGGTTCTGAATGTGGGTCTGAGTGGTGACGGGAAGCTGAAGAATATTTCCAGAAAAGCAGGATGTTAGAGGTAGATATGTAACATTTATGACTTTATCAGTTTCTTTAAAGTAATAGCATTTATTTCTTTAGACACCAGCAACTTGTACTCTAATGTTCCTTGTGGCTTCATTCTGACCAGCCCCACACAGATACAAACATTAAGCATACATCAAGTTTTCCATGAGAAAAATGGGACGTTTGTGCCATATCACCGGAGGACACCTTTTCCACACAGTCACTGCCGTTTGTTTTGTTAGACGAGAAGCCACAACACCACACACAACTCTGCAAGAATTTTTACTTACAACAATGTCATTTGGCCATGAAAATTCATGCCAAACTAATAAGCATGAAGCATTGTGTAGACAAAATGGTGGCGGAAAGGAGCAGTTGAATAACACTGGCATGCGGTCAGAAAGAAAGCAGAAGCTTCAGCTACAACTGAAGCACTTTTAAACAGTTTCCTCTTGTTATTTTGGCTCAGATGGTGAGAAAAATCACACTTTAAAATTTTTTTTTTTTTTAAATAAATAAATAAATCAGTGCTGCAGCTAATTATCATAGGTAAACCATGTGGGAGATTAGTTTGAACAGTCCTGTTATTTATCAATGATCTGATCCGTCTTGATTCTTCTAAACAGCAGATCTGTTGCCAAATTAACTCACAGCAGCTGCTGTGTGTGTGCGTCCTTAAATCTGGCAGCAGCAGGTCAGACTTGGGTCGTATTGTGAGTGATGAATATATCTTACCAGACCCAACCGAGTCGGATTGGTGTCACAAAATGTTACGGAAAAGCACTGGGGGGTAAATCACACATGCCACGAGCATGTACAGCTGCCACCATATTCATGAAAAGCAATGCATGTTTGAGAGGGGCTTAAGAGAAGTTCACACTGTACTGGCCCATCTAACACCTAATTACTTAAGTGACTATTTACTTCATTTATTGATTCAATATTGATTAAAAAAGAGAACACGTTTGCCACAGCTGGAAAAGAAGAAAAAATATTAAATGTTTTAGCAAATGCCTGTATTAGATTAAAAAAATTAAACTCTTCAAAGCTAAAGCACACAGACAGGGTACACATAATAAACCAGAACAGGGGAGGGGGGGGATTGCTATGGCAACTCAAATCTGGGCCAAAGCAACGATTCCCATGTAGCATCTAATCCAGATCATTTTTGAGAACATGTCAGTACTGAGCTTCTTTGCTTGTCCTTGCCTTTCCCTGCCATTACCCACAATAATTGATCTGTGCATCAAACCAGAAAAGCCAGTCATTCTCTATTCCTTACGGTCAGCGCAGTCATCCATTCCTTCAATATTTACACAGATAGATAAAATACCAAGCAGATAGTTCTTTCCATCAACAAATGTTGATAAGTGTCTGTAGCTTTAAAAGGTGTCCCATCTTAGACGACCACTGGGTAATGCATTAGAGCAGTGGACCAACTCCTAAACAAACTGAGTCAAAACTGAAAGTAGATTCTTATGTAGAATCAAGATAACAGCTTACAAAGCATAGTCCAAATAATGGCTCATACTCGCATTACATCCCCCTGCGCCACTGCAAAGTTTGTCAGTCCAAAGCCATTACATCTACGCTCTTCAAAACATATACGTTTTGTCTGATTTCTTTCTCGCCCGCAAAGTTGTGTTATTGTTTTTTTTTTTTGCTGCAGCAACCTTGTTTTGCACCAAAACTGCTGGAACCTGGGCATGCATTGTAAAGCAGCAGTGTGCCATAACATTCTGTGGAAGCTCAGGTCAGATGTAACAGTGTATTTAAGGTGTTTATATGTCTACATAATGCAACTAAGACCTGTAATAGTGCTCTCTCTGTGTGTGTGTGTGTGTGTGTGTGTGTGTGTGTGTGTGTGTGTGTGTGTGTGCGTGTGAGAGAGGGGTGAATGTGGATGGTAGTGTAAAAGCTCTTTGGGCAACTATACTAGAAAAGCGCAATATAAATTGCAGTCCATTTTCCAAAATGCATTTTCATCATATGGCATTTCCCTTGATTGATTGATAGCAATCAAGCTTTTCTTTTTACTGAAGGAAATTTCGGTAAAAGGAAGACACAAGATGATTGAAAGAGGGAGGTGGGAGAAGATTCAAAAACCAAAGAGTGGATCTACTTTACACCCTCAGCAATAAATCTTGTACTACTCGCCAAAAATGTAAATAATGCAGAGAGGACACTTTGGACATCAAGCTGACAATTTCTGAAGCTTTCAACGTCTACTTGACATCTTAACACCTATTCTGACTATATCATATGTTCTGCCTACCCATGTAGTGCAGTGTCTCGTGACAGAACATCGTGTAACGGTATGTATAGAACGGTAAGAGTTCAGGTTCTTGAGCCCCACCTGTTTGACTCCGTCTGTCATTTGAACAGGAACTGTGCTCCTCTCTGGGCGGCTTATGAACTGGACCCAGTACCATCTTTACCAGCTTCTGGCCCTCCCGCCATGATGCAGGGCTAATTACTGCAAAAGAAACAAAGTATAGACTTTAAATGCTGCCGCTGAAAAGCTTCATTGCCTGTGCTACTATCGAGGCAGACACGAACTGACATAAACAAACTTATGCAAATAAACACACAGCTGAGAAAGTTGTTGTATGAAGACTTTAAAAGCCACTTAACACAGAACTAGTAGCTTATTGTTAGCTTTGACGTTAGCTGTAATGTTATATCCTCATATGTAAGTCACTTTGGATAAAAGCATCTGCCAAATGCATAAACATGAACATAGTAATGAAATGGATTAACACAGCACGACACAGTATCTCTGACTCCAAATACTTTTCATCTCACTGCTGTGTGGTAGAGCAACTGCACCAAAAAAAAAAATAATTAAGAATCTGTTTTGTTCAGTCTAATCAAGTTATCTAAAATTATATTTTTCTCCTTGCCTTTACTAAATATCCTTCCTAGTCTTCTTATTCTGTAGTGCTTTCTTGCCATCTCTTCCGCCCTGCCCAGTACAACGACTCAACACTAAAGTAATGTCTCTTCCTGCAAAATTGTCTATAGAGCAAGTTTCATTGTGGGTACATTCAAGGGAAGAGCACTTCCTGGTATTTAAGTTGCAGATCAACAAACCAAGCAGCTGTTTTTGCTGAGTCTGTGAGCCAAGTGAACCTGGCCACAGATTTCAGAGGGTTATTTATAGTGCTGTGGCAAGATGAAAAAGAAACCAGACACACTTGAGAGACAACACACAAGTTGGAAGAAACACCAGAAGTCACTCGGCGCAGAGTGAATTAAAGCTGGAAAGGGGGAGAGAGACAGTAAAAAGTCATCGATCATATGTATCCAGACTTAATCCGTACTCAATCACTATTTCTTAATAGAATTTTTTGCCAAAGTAAATACAAAAAAACCCCCAAAAAACGGCTTACATTAATGTTGTTTATATATACCGTACCTTCTTTGGTATTATCAACTTTTCTAACTCTAAAACACGTTGAGGTGCAGAACCAAAATAATTACAAAAATAAAATAAAAAAAGAGAGAGAGAGACAAAGTTGGGTAACAATCAAGTGTGGTTGAAGGTACCCATTTGTGTGACGAATGGGCAGTTTGTTTAAATGAGCCCTATGATGGCAAGGTCTCAGGAATATAGGGCTACAATTCTCCTGTGTTAGTGTCTGCATGTCACACATGCTGGACATTTCTTCAGTGATTATACTAACACTGCATCAGCAGCAAGCAACATCTCTGGCTTATGTACTGAAACGCACACGAGTCTAGTATGGGACAGCTCAGAGAAGGCAAAGCATGCACTAAAGAAAGTGTGATCTGAATAGTGAATTTGCCAGTATTAAAAGCATTTTTGGCATGAACTCTTTAGCACTCAAATGACAGAATTCATATATGGATTATCTGATAATTAGATTGCATGCAAACACAGTTAGCCCTTTATGAGGTTGATAGACACGGACTGCAATACATTAGTCAAATGACTGAAATATGACGGCAGCCAAGTAATAACCTAACTGACATAAAATGAAGCATACGTATTGTGTCAACTAACAATGAAGTATGTAAAGAAAAAGAGAGAGATAAGAAATACAGCTGACTTAAAGCTGCTGGTACAGACAACAAGTCAGTCATTTTAGGTTCTATATTGTCCAACATGTGCATTGACCCATGACATATTTCTGCCACTGTTCAACACACTGTCATTAAAAATAGATCAGCGGGTGGGTTGGCCCTCATACATTCAAGAGGATTATCATACCTGGTTTTGAATTTAGGTCAGAGACAGGGGCAACTCGATGGACCTTCCTGACTGGTTTGGGCGGCCTCCTTTCTTTTGCCCTTTCAGCCCTCTGTTCCCTCTGCTCGTGATGCCTGGATCTGGTGCTCTCTAAATACAGAGGAAAAATGCAGCAAATGCCAAAAAAAAAAGACAGACTAGAGTACAGATTCTGAATAAAGGAAATTTATCATGTTATAAACCAAAGTCTATGAACATAAATCTGATTTATAAACGCAATACTTGAAAAACTGATGATGAAATAAACATTTATGCTCTTGACTGATTAATATAACAACAAATTTACTTGAGTAACACAGGTTTTTTTTTCACCCAATCAAATCCCTTGATTGTCAAAGCCCTGACAGAAGATCCAACAAATGAAAAGAAAAAGGTGCGTCCTATATTTACCAGCAAACTGGCGTGATAGGTCCCTGTATATTTCTCTGCTAAAGTTATGGAACTCCTCCTCCTTCCAGACTTTCCCATCAGGAGTCCGGATCTTTATCTCAGTACTATTGAAACCTGTGGATAGAAGACCGATGCGTGAGCTGCGGCATCCCATTTCCAACATTACACCCCAAATCTGCACTCCAATAACGTCAAGCTGATTTTGCAGATTTCCCCCCTTTAAACAAGGTGAAAAGAAAGGAGAAAGTTGAAACTGATCCAAGTCACATACCTTTGTATATGGGGGCGGGGGGTGCAGCTGCTACTTTGCGTATTTTGGCTGTTGGCATGCTGCTTGAAACAGCATTTTTACTGTCTACAAATGCCACTATGGGATGTTCCTGGTGACCCCGAAGCTTATCTCTCTCTGCAGACTCCTCTAGATGTTGTCTCTGCCTTCGAATGCGCTCTTTAAGCTTCTCCAACTTATCGTCTGGTTGATGTCGTCTTAGGTTCTCTAACCGCTGGGAAGCTGAGCCAGGGCTGGTGGAAGGAGTACTTTCCCGTTGATGTGAAGCTCCTGGGGTGGGTGCTACACATGGACTTGATTCTTGGCTTTCCATAACAAGTTGTGCTCTCAGAGCGCTTTCCCCAGTCTTCAGGACATCCAGGGCTGGCTGGTCGTTGAGGTAACGCACCTCTGTGCTCTCAAAAGCAGAGGAGCGTGGGCTGTCCAGATCCCCGTCTGTGTGTCTGTCCCTGGTGTCTCTCTCATAGACCAGATGGCTGAGCAAAGGATCTGAGTGAGGCGAAGAGGATGGGTATGAAGACCCTGGCACCGATTGCAGATTGTAGGCTTCCAGCTGAGAGAAGGGATGTGGTGGAGGGGTGGCCTCTCTGAACACAAACCAGATTACATGGGATCAAGAAGAGAATCAAGATTTCCTCTCAGTTTACTGCTGAGTGAATTTACAGAAGAACACACAACTGGACAACCACATGCAAAAGAGAGAATCTATTCATTCAAAATGTACTGACACGACTCTCTCAAAGTATAAAACCTCCAAGTGGTCTGAATATAGCGGACGATTCAGTACATTTACATTTGGTAACAGCTAACTATAAACAAATTCTTCTAACACCTGATTCAGTCTTTTTTAGTAGCAAGCGCAGAGAGCTAGTCCTGAGTGTGACACCATCCTCTCATACCAAAATTAGAGGTCAACGGATTAATCGGTTTGGTAGATTTATTGGCACGAATGAAATGTTTTACAACCATTTGTTTCAGTGGAGTGTGTCCAGTCCATTTGTGCAGGCTCTGGCATCTCCGCCAATGAACCACAGGCACGCATCACAGTTTTGTATTGAGGCTCCAGAAACAAAGCCAACAATTATCTCAATTTGGGGTGATGTTTTCCCAACTCAAGTAAAATATCAGTGATCACTAGACTATCATGCTCATAAACAGGCAAAAAATATTCCAAACAGCAGCTCCCCTTAGAGATTTGTTGTAGGGAAAACCAAACACATGATCGTTCAACATAAATACTGGTGCAATTTCTCCACCGCCACATCTAAGCCAACATTTACAAACAGACTATTTACTAATAAATACAGACGCTAAGCCTGGTAAACATACCCATGATTGACAACAACGATGATGCATTTCTCTGACATGTTTTTTTTTTTTTTTTTTGCTAATCAAAAGGTTTTTTAGCTTCCCTAGTTTCCAGCACTATGAACATTATGAAGCACTCACTCTGATTTCTCACACCATGTAATGCTGCTCAGTCTCACAACTTCCTTCCTTTCTCTGTCACCGAGCTACCAATTTTGAACTTTTATATATATGCTGCTATATTCAATTTTCTAATGATATCATTTTGTTTATTATCTGTTCTTGTTGGGATAATGAATATTTAAATCTTCAGAAAGAGGTCTTTATCCTTAAATTATGAGCATAGCCAGAGTGTTTGTTATGATATTGAATTATCAATATGTCTGACGGAAAATAACTGCTGCTCTGCTGAAAGCTGCTTTTAACTAAGCGTGCATGGAGAGGGGGAGGGGTCAGCTATCGACTTTACTATAGGACAAGCTCTGACCCAAATACAGCAATGTACCAAAAGAGATTTGGCTAACAATGTTTCATGAATGGTTTTAGCACATACCTGTATGAGGCCAGTGGTTCCCTGAACTCAACGCTGCCATTCTTCCGGACATTGCTGTCCTGGGTGGTGTTTCTCAAGGGGCTGCGTGAGCTGCTCTTTGCTGGACTCTGCTGGCTTCCATTCCCAGGTTTGGAAGACCCTCGAAGGTCATCGACTTTTCGCCCTTCTGTGATAAAGAGAATATCTTCATCTCAACAAAAGTTGTCAAATATGTCTTGTTCTTAACAAAAGAACAAGTAATCAGACCTAAATTAACACAGTAATGGGTGATCACTCACAAAGTAGATAATTCAATCTTCCATGATGTGATTTGCAAAGAATTCAGCTTCACATTTTGGAGTAACTCACCCCTGTTTTGTACCGTCCTGGAAGACTTCTTCTTGTGGGGGTCAGTGATAGAATCCAAAAGAACCCCTGATCCCGGAGTAGCTTCTAAACGGTTTTCTATGTGCCGCAGCTACAGAGACAGAAAACAAGTGTCAGACTCTCTATAACGTATGCAGACATTGCAGACTTTACTTTACTGCTTCTATGAAATAGCAATAGCTGAAGAATAGATTACCAAACAAAACAAGTCACCTTGGCACTAGGTGTACTTACAGTAGCTTTGGACTGAGCCAAACTTTTCCATGCAGTCGTCAGTTCTGACAAAGAAAAAGAGTTCCTTTTGCTCAGTAAACCCATATGATACATTTAAATAAAGAATTTCATCATTCAAATTAATCAAGATTTTGAGGATACTTCCAAAATGAACACTCAAAATTAAACTACAGTTTCTTTTTTTAGACACACCTGTGCCGATACTGTGATCAGGAAACAGTTGTGAGGAATTTTTAAGAGAAGCTTCAGTCCTCCTACTGCTCCTCATCTCTCCCATTCACCTGCAGATTAGAAAAAAAAATCCACAATGGAAAATCAGGCATACTGGAAATAAAGACCAAATAAATATTCATGAATACGAATACTTCCATTATACTCAATGGGGTAAAATACAATCCACAAAATCTAAACAGTGAACAGGAGACAAAAATGCCACACACCTTCTGAGACGGGGGAATTTATGAGGGGGAAAACAAAACAAAGCTTTGGAAATAGATGCTGTGCTTCTGGCCATGCCATATCTTAACAAGACAGGATACATTGTAAAAATGAGGAAGTAAAGCCTGAATAATTCTTGGCTGACCTATATAACTAATATGCCAGCATTTTCATGACAATATGCCATTTAAAACAGGTTCTACTGACACAAATTCCTCTGCAAGAGGCACCTGTCAGTATCATCAGTCGTGTTTACCAAAAACACTTGTAATACTCTGAGTCACATGTCTCACCCAACTTAGATACTGCTCCCATCAAGTCAAACACCATGTCTGTCATTTATGTTGTGATATAATTTTACCAGTCAATTGAAGTGTCATCTATTCTAAAAACAGACTTTTATTCATGTCCAACTTAGTTTCTTATGAGTGTTTGTGCTCGCATTTAAGCAGCCTGAATCATGACAAGTTTTTCCAGAAGTCATGCCTTTTACTCATATTAATGAAGTGGCAGAGTCCTTGGGCTGAAAGCAATGAAAAGGAAAGTCCAGTGTTTTTCCCTTCGAGAGCTTTTACCATATCCAAGTGGCAACACACTGCGAAATTTAACTATACACTCAAATTATGAGTGCACACAGTGAATATACATTTCGGGCAATTATTGCTAGTAAAATGCAGGCAAAAAAATAAAAAATAAAGGGGAGACTATGTTCGAAACTGACTGTGCGACTACAGTGCTATTTGCTCGATTAAGTGCCGCCAACACAAATCCAACTAGTATAATAATAAAATCCAAAATGGCGCAAGATTTCTTCTTTGCTGACCGAAGAGTTCATCAGCAGTAGTGGCTCAGTACTGCCACATAACATTAGACACTACATCACAAGAACACCCAAGCAGAGATATTTTGCAAATAGTCGCCAATTTCTGACTTTACATACTCTGTCATGACTTGAACACAAATCACTCTCAGCTAATCGTGGTACAATTGTGTTTGTATTACTATACATTGACCTGGCATCACAATTTCACCAACGCATGTCACCGAGAAGTTTACTTTCCGTTCCGTGTCTTACTTTTTCTGATTTGTTCAGCAATGTTCAGTAAAACACTGGCAAAACCCGAAAAATATACATACTTCACCAAGATCTGCACATCACCAGTTATTTAAAGGCAAAAGCAGTTATTTCAGATTAAATTCAATTCTAACCAAGCTAAACGGGAAGTATCCCATTTAAATACGCAAGTCAAACTGATGAAGATATAAAACACCGGCTATGACAAAAACACCGGGTCCAGGAATTACTCGCTCTGAAAAGGAGATAACACTGTCCATCGGTCATTTATTTTCGCTTGTGAATTAACAATCCTAGCACAATTGTCGCTTTACTAATTATTGTTAAACCAAACCCAAACATTTCAAACGCTATATTTGGTTTTCCGACACAATCAGTGTGTGCTTACTAAAATATACCAGCAACTACCCTGAACAGCTGACTTCAATATGACTTATGTCGTAATGTCTTCGTTCCAGGAAATAGTCGGAGACGCCAACTCCAGAGAGTTGATACAAACGCTAGCTGGCAGGAAAATTATGAAATCAGCGTATTTATTACTTTAAGAGACATAACATTTACCTTTAGGGAAACGATCCGGCGTATATAGATGTCCACATTCACGCTAATGTCCTCATGATAGGAAATCCTAACTTCTCTGGACTTCTCCTTCAGTTTCGTTAAGCTATCTGTTTGCTAACGTTAGCATTAGCAAGCTAACATTAGCAATCCAATGTTAGCCAGAGGCTGTACTGATTAAACTATTAACTTTTTCCGACGGTATTCACCCATTATTCCATCGTTTATTCTGGTAAGCACATATCCAGGATATCAGTAAGATTCTTTCGAAGATATATATATACACCCGCCCTTGCGGCTACCTTTCCCGGGTTACTATGTTGATGTTTCTCAACGGTGAAACTAGAGTATCCAGGACGGGTAGGTAACTAAGACCAAAATATCGCGAGAGTTGGACTACATCGTAGAATCCCCCCTCCCTCCCCAACTATTTGCATACTAGAAAACTTAGAGGGAATGAAAGAAAACACAACATCACAATGAAAACAATGACAATAACAACTGAATTTTAGTTCTCGTGTTTTTTTCAGATTAATTACTAATTGATTAATTAGATTGAGTTACTAATTTAACAAGACAAAGGAAATCTCAGCAGAAGAGATGGAGGTGGTGGAGGACTAAAAGAGAATTTAATTGGACAACAGATTGGACTGGAGATGCACAGTGAGAGTGTCAGGGCCTGAGCAAACTTTTTTTTTAAGTACTTGAGGTCCTCTAATGATGTGGAGGAGTAAGATGCCACATATCAGCTGACATCTTGTGGGGCAGCAGCATCAGAGCCAGAGACTTAAAAAAAAAAAAAAAAATTCTAAAGAAGGTTGGCTCTGTGCCAGGGACTGCTCTGGAACCCCTGGAGTTATGTACTGTATGAAAAGAATGTTATACAAGCGGCTCAGTATGAAGGAAAACATTACACCCCCTAAACACACCTTACTGATTAAACAACAGTGCCTTCAGTCAGAGGCTTCTTGGGCTGTCATACAGACTGATACAGGTCATTCCTACCCACAAGAACAACCCTACTTAATAACTCCCTGTATCAGGGTGGGGTCACTATGTACAGTATAGTAATGTGCCTGACTTTTTAAAATTTAGTTTTGTTCTTTTTTTTAAAACTATTCTTTTACAAATTTTCCCAACAATTTCCCTTATGAAGTATAATCAAATTAAGTATTCTATCTAAATATGGTCCTTGCTTTTTCTTTCATGTAAGTTTATGTTCTGGCCGACTTTGATCAAAGGCCTCATGAAGATGCACTAGTAGTGCAAGGGGAGAACTTACTTGAAATGTACTTCTTTTAAATTCTAATGTAAACATAAAAGAAAATAGATCAATCGTAACATTATGCATAATCAGGAACTACAAAATGTGAACAAATATTAGTTCAATTGCTAATTCAGTTCAGTGGAACACATTGTTTCTTGTGTTCAAGCATTTTTTTGTTTGGTAATGTTTTGTTTCTTTCTTTCTTCAATGGGTCATAATTTGGTCATAAATGAAAAAAAAAATGGTCCTACTCAGTTAGACTAAGACAATGTCTCTAAAATTCCTTTACTCTCTGTAAGAGATGGTTAGGCACATTCCTGTAGGAGCCCCAGTTTAGCATCTGAGCTACAAAAGTGTTAGTGAGCACGAGAAAATAAAAAGTTAAAAGATCAACTACAAAGTCAATCTAAACAACAGCAAGCAGGGTGGACTTATGCAACACTTACTCAAAAAAAAAGTCTTTATTTGATATATGTACTTGTTGGTTAACTTATTTAGACAGGTTTGACAATTTATGCATAGTAAGGGGCAGGGCCCCACAGAGATCTGTAGGATACATGGCCCCAGACTGATGTGCTACACCCATTGGGGAGGACTATAATACAGCTAAATCACAAGGCAGACTTATTTCAGATAAATATTCAGATAAATCTTAACTTCATTCTCATGGCAGGCAAACCGGCGGTTATTTAATCAATACACCATATTTGCGTTTACTGCCCCCTTGTGGTCTGAGTTTGTACTACGCAGAAAAACACAGTTATGCTGCATGGTGCTCGAGTTCCCTACTCATTCAACAATGATTTAACCCTGAATCCAATTAATTTAAGTAATTTGTCACCAAACTATCTTTTTTATTTATTTATTTGTTGTAGATCGAGGTAGATAGTTTTGATTGGTCTCTATGGTAACCAATGTGCAATCTGTTAAATGAGTGAAAATAGTTTGATAACAGCCTGTGCTTTCACTATTCACAGGTGAGTCATAAATTGGGATATCAACCGCAGTGCAGCAGCCCGTTATGAAGGCACACTCGGGTTTCCAAGTTATTGCTGCTTGTTAAGTCATGCAAAAAGCAACAAGTAGGTTACCTGTGACGTTTTAGAGCTAGGTCCCTTCTTCTCCAAGAGAAACCGAACAAATGCTGATTTATGTTATTTAAGTTACGAAGAGTGTGCCATATTGTCTTGTGTTGGCTTTGCATTCGAAACTATAGTGTTTTTTTTTTCAGTTGAAGGTGTTGTAACTAACATCTGCTCCAATTCCTTCGACTGCCCGTGGCAAATAACCTGTCATAGCCCCCACTGCCCCTCCACCCCTCCCTCCTTATCCCTCCGTGTCTCCTGGGCTGGCAGGGGGAGAAGCGCGGAGGACGCGGTCGTATGTGCTGCCACATTGTCATTTTCTATGGAAAGGAGAACGAAATGGAAAGGAGTCCTTTCTTTTTAGGTAAGAAACACTGCGTTTATACTATAAAACGTGTCAGTTGAAAACACTCCGCAGTTTTGCGTTTCTGTTGAGCTTAGACGGCAACTGGAATTAGCCTGAATGTGTTTGATCCACCAGAGATTCAGGATGCAGTCTTAAGGGACAGTGTTGGGTTGTTAAGCTTCCAAGGAACTGAAAATAATCAACGGTTTTGCTCCTGCAAGACATGCTTTTTAATACAACAAACAGTCATTCACTTTTTCTGAGTAACATTTTTATGTCACATTTCACTTCTTTTTTTTTTTTTGAGACCGACACTGAAAAATGACCCATGTAAACTCCACCAGTCTTTCCGGGCATGCAGGTTATTCTAATAAACATTATGCCATGTCCTTGGCAATGCACTTTGCAATCTTTACTGTTGCTTTTACCAAATCTTCAAATTCAGAGTTATACGCAGTAACAAGGCAGGTGTCAGTGTGAGAGCCAAGCAGAAGTAGGCTTTAATCAGAGGCTGCTAATTATTAAGTGGACCTAGATTAAATAATGACTGAATTTCCAGAGTGGGAAAAGAAATCATTTCGGCAAAGCTTAAGAGCCCAGGGAGGACAGCTTCCCCTTCACCAAGGAGAGGGGAATTAATTAAATACATCTACTGCAGTGAACAAAAAAAAAAAGTGTGTATCTGACAAGATGTTGATGAGATTTTAGGCGCTAAAATGTTGCGATTTGCTTGTACCGTCCATCTTTCAACAAAACTGTCGCCCTGGTATCTTTAACTTCTCTGACCCAGGACTTTGGAAAATAAGAATGTGCAGTTTTTCTTTTATATCATCTTAAGAATAAACCTCCATTAAAAGCTGCAGTCATATATTGAGATAGAGCCACCCATCAATCTATTTTCTCAACTCATGGGAGTTTGACAATAAAGGGGAGGCAGTATGAATAATCAGTGCTTAGGTTTTAGATTACAAGGTGCTGGAGGCTAACACTGCATTGCCAGACAACTTCATCACTTCTCATATCACATTCTACGTGATTTGGAACCTTCAGATTGTATTCATTCATCAGTTCCTGCACAGAAGTCCAATAAGAATGGTGATCACCTTTTGCTAGAATTAATCAAATGATCTTTTTAGCGAACAAGAGCAAATGGGCCTCGGCTAAGATCAATTCTCCTTCTCTGGACTGTCTTGTTAATTATTTAATCCTCTTAACACTTGCCACTTACCACCCTCAGTGCCTTTATTTCCTGTTTTATTAATCTTTTCTTGTAGATTGGCCAGACTTAATAACACCAGTCTCCTTGACAGGGGTGTAAATTGGTTTTCATGTTGTATAAATTAGAGCCTCTATTCAACTGGAAACTAAACCTGTGTTTATCTCTTGAATTAATTTTTAAAGAGAACTCGATCTATGTTAGTGTGACCAGTCACTGCAGTTACAGTCAGGTGAAAACTAATCAACTATAATCAATCTATATTATATGTATACTATAATCAATCATTCCAAAGATGGTTAATCACATAATTTTCAGCCTCACATGCCACAGGTGTGTCTTTTATGATAATGTTTAAATTGCTTAACTATTTTATCATTATTTTTTAAATGCTGTTTTCCTTTGCAGGCCCTTCTGAGATCGTGAGGAATTTCAGCAATACTGGATATTGAGAAAAAAATGTGACTTTAGTTCATTACAATCATCGGAGCCCCTATAGAATTCTTAGTGATAATGAAATACTAATCAGTTTGCACATGACAAAAGTGATCAGTTATGTTGCAAATCAAGTGCAAACATGTTTTTAATACTGTTGTATTAGGTTGTGTCTTCAGTCTGTCATTGGTCGAAAGGCCGGTGAGTGTAAACGACAGTTTGATCAAACTTTGTTTCCAGTTTAGTGTCTCCAACTGCTGGTACTTTGCTGTGTGTTTTGGGCAGTTTGCTTCGGCTATGCGCTGGTGTGTCTTGTCACTCAGAAAACATAAAAGGCCAATCCCAGACGTGCATAATGTCTAATTCAATTAGCCAATGAATGAAATGTTTTAGTATTTTATTTAGCCAAGAATCGCACATCCCTATCTGTATTGTGTTGTAGTTACATCCTGTTGAGCGTAACATTTAATTTTAGCAATAAATGCAGAGGTTTCTGCTTCTGCTTTTCATGTTTAGGTGAGATTTATTTAGGTAGCTCTGGTTTGTGCCAATTCAGATTTAGATTTGTATTCAAGGACCATTTATTCAGCTGTGATAAAGTGTGCTGCTCTTGTTCAAAACACGAATAGGTCTTATTTAAAGTTGTATACCACAAAGCTCTCTATTGGGTTTCGAGTTCTCTGATAAATACACGATCGTTTCAGAGTTCTCCTCCAGCATGCTGCTACTGTTGAATAATCAGACAGGAATCCTGCTGCACAAACATACCATTCGCTGGCTAATTTATAACACTGCTCCGTGGTGTTTACTCATTTGATCAATTGCTAAGTACAGGCATGTATCACAGTGAAACCCAAGCTGGTAGGCATCCTTCTTTGCTCTTACAAACACTGAGGCAAACTAATGTTCAGGGAAAAATAATAAGGCGCAATGTCAGCTGTAAGTTGTAAAGTGTGATTCAGCTGTAGTCATATTGGCAGCCATCTTGCACTTGAATGGCTCTGCACATTTGAACTGTAGCATAAGTACAGTCCCACACCAACACAGCATGATGACAAAAGATGATGGTGATTCCATGCTTATGATTTGGTTTAAATTTTGTTGTTTTGCCTACCTGTTCAAAAAGTGTCTAGACATCATTTAAACATTATTAAACATGAACACACAGGGACAGTTGAGTACCGGAGACTTTCTTACTCAAAAAATTCTGGCACACACTTTTTGACTTGTGTTTTATTTTTGTTATTCTTTATAATTCTAGTTATAACATACTGTCGGATTATAATGTCTGACAACTGTAACACAGGAAATGCACCACCTTCCAGCTCTTCCCCAAGAGCCTGCTTCACCTTCCTGTAGTTGGACACACAAACTATGTAGTGTTTGTATTAGTTGTGATTATCATTACTGATGCAAATGTCATTGCTGAGGCGCGCTTGTTCCCTGCAAAAGAAACATCGTCAGATTGAAAACTGAACTATATCTACAAAACAAGTCACACTGGATGTTCACTGTCAAATGCTTTGATCTATTCAAAACTCATGGTCGTTCAGTGTTTATGGCATAATACTTATATAATGCCAGTATGAAAATTTAATGAATGCTGCAGGGGAATAGGGTTGTTATCGTTTGGAGAATGATATCAAAGTGACAAAATACAGCAAAGAATCATGAAAAGTATGATCGCACTAAATGGATGCATGGAATGAGTGGCAAGCACAGCACCACGCCATGCAGAAGGAGCAGTGAGTATGAGATAGGGACATCTGAATGAAAAGTATAGAACTGTGTGAAGCATTAGTTGTGCAAAATGACAGTAAACAAACATAAAGGCACAGAAAAAATATTTGTATAGCATCTATTAGTTTCAATGAAAGCAAAAAACAAGAATGGAAGAGATGGATTTCTTAATTACATAGTCTCTGCATTAACAATTCCACAAAAGGTGTAATGTCTGGAGAAAACTGGCTGTGTTAGAAAAAATATGTCTGTCATGAATACATTTAATTGTTTGAAGATACAAAAGAGACAAATTGATGATACAGAGACGACAATAGAAGTGAAGGGATCTCCGTGGGTGGAATAGACCACTGCTGGTGAGGTGCAGTGGGAAAGTTTAGCTGGTTTACTTGTTTTATTTTTTCATCTGTCATCATTTGATATGACTCCAAGTGACAAACGTACATTGTACATGAGATACACAAGTTCAAAAGTTTTGAAAGATGTATTTGGAGTGTCACACTTTACACATTTGCATTATGCTTCTCTGTGCTTATTAAAATGCTCCACAGAGTGTTATTGAAAGCTATAAATTTCATATGTAGATGTTGGCACTGCCTAATGCACTCGGTATAACACAGAGCAATAATATGCAGTGACTGTATTATCCAGTGAGTAACTGCTCAAGATTAAGGGCTAACTGAGCTACAGAAAACATTTAGCCCACTGTATGAGTCACTGTTTGTTGCTCTTGATGAGGTATTCAGTCTAACGTGTCTTTGTTCCTCTGTTTGAACAAAGCAAGCAAAATTGCAGAATGGCAAACAGCGTACAGTATGACTGAAACTCGTTGTACAATACTGTTACTTTAAGCCGAGTCATGTGTGTGCACAAACTATCATTCTAATCGTATTGTGATGGATAACTGTGATGTCGTAGTCCTGCTGTACGAACACAGTTAAACGGACACATTTTGAGAAGATTCTTCTGTTTGATTAACTTTTCAGCTTCATCCTGACATCCTATAATTGCACTCTTCCATTTTTCCTATGTAAGGAAGAAGCACATTTAGATGATTTAAATAACTGAGAAAGGTTTTGGAGGGTGGTAAAAACAGCAATCTAAACCTTTCAGCCATCATTCGAGCACATTTTTATGACTGCAGGTTATCAGCTCTTTGATGTGAAATGTATCTCCTTGACCCCCCTCCCCTTTGGACCCTTAAAGCTTTCTTTGAGGTTTCCTGGATCTTCTGCACTTTAATTCATAGAAGATGGTTATTTTCAGCTGGCTCAAATTTCACACCTGACTTTCCTTCAAAGACATTATCCATCAGTTTCAGGTGACATAACACCTCCTGACACATGTTTGGCCACACACCAGGTTGACATCCTGGTTGAAGTATGATGTGCAATTAGGCAGTTGCGTGGGCTGTTAAGGGCAGCAGGTGCGAGGAGGTACCTCGCCTGCCTCGGCCTCTTCTTCACTCCTCATTATCAACTTCGCAAACACCTGGTTGTCCGACAAAAACCATGAAAAACAATTTGGCTCCTGCAATCATGTGACTCAATTTTAGAGAACAAACACTTTCTTTGTCTGCTTTTATCTGATCTTGTAAGGACTGAAGTCACCACGAGGCTGTGTGTGTTAGATGTTCATGAGCAATCTCAGATAATGGCAGTGAGAGCTCAGAGAGTGACGGAGGCTAATCAACAACCAGCCTCTTAAAAGCTAATGAGGAGAATTAGAAAAAAAAAACAGTCAACCTTCTTGGCTGAGAGGTTGTGAGAAGCAACCACAGTCGAGTGAGGAGGCAGGTAGCTGAGCTTTGATGTCTGAGTCTGTGTATTCCGGGCTAACTTTTAAAGCTTTATGGTTGTGTTTTTTGGTTTATGGTTGATGGTGTCTGTGAAAGTGGCCACATGAAAGCACAGAGTTAGTCATGCAAGTTTTTTTTAGCATGTATCTTTGTATGATCGCAAAAATTACTTCCCGTTCTTCCACATCGTTCCTGCCTTTTCTCTTCCTTTTCTTATTTTTAAGTTTGACATTTCATGATGTGCCTGTTTAAAGCCAGCGTCGGCATAACAATTAAAACAGCTAAGCTGACTCTGTCTAGGAGGTCGCAAGATCCTTCTTACACATACATCTCAAGATTTCTAAACTCAAATAAGATATAAAAGGTTAAGCAGTGAGATTTAGATATCCTGGAAAATGGGCTGTCTCCTTGGGCAGCACCAGATTATCTGTTTCATACCTTTGTGTTTAACAAAGCGAAAGCTGTACGGCTGTATATGGCTCATATTTACTGAACAAAGATACACGTGTGATGTGGCATCAACAAAATTCTTGATATAAATGAGAATATTTTATTAGATTTTTTTTATTGGATATGAGCTTAAATAATAAAAAGTGAGAAAAACAACAACGACATACCAGATATCACTCAAGGAATTGTTCAGAGTACTTGTATTAGTCCTCATAGGCAGTAACACCCACCCCCTGTGCAGTGAGTACAGACTGCTTCTATCTGGTTGCAGATATTTTCTGTCCAGATGCAAGACAAACAGACTTAGATACTCATTTGTCTCTACTTCCACTGCCTTGCTGAAATGCCTGAGGTAGTTTGCCTTGTATGCTGTTGAAATATGGAAGGAGTTTTGTGAATGTCACAATCTGTATGTTTTTATTAACAATTTATTAATTCTCTGCTGGCTGCACAAAGAATTGCCCCTTGGGGATAATAAAGTTTACCTTACCTTATTTTACCTTAACTCCTTATCTCATTGTGTCCATCACACTAGCAGATGGTCAATGATCATAAACTCGACACTCGGGTGCCTCAGTTCTGGGTATATTGTTGGATATGTGTATGAAGAGCATAGAATATGATCAATAACAGCCTTTGTAGAGCCTTTGTTTTTTTTTATAACAACGCACAATACATAGAAAAGCCAAGTCTAGCAAATGAGTTTTTGATTTCTTTAGTGTTTGTCATTGATTTTGAATGTGACACCTGTAAATCCATTCATTTTGTTTTTGTTGAGTTTTTGTGTTTGTGTGGCAGGCGCTTTTCTGGAGTATCGTACTCAGATTCATCTCTCTGAACTCAAACAACTGAATCATTTTATTGTGTTGGAAGGTCTGTTCAGGCGGTATGAAAACATAATTTGCAAATGGATTCTATAAGCACCAGATCAATGGGAGTCCTGCAATTTTTCAGACAGATCTCTACCTGCCAGGAACCACACAATGGAAAATTGTATGGGTTAACTCACTGTGTATATGTATATATCTCTCTCTCTCTCTCTATATATATATCTATATAGATATATATATATATCTATATATATATCTATATATATGTGTGTGTGTGTGTAGTTTCATTGCCTAGTAATGGACCGGCAACATGTCCAGGGTCTACTCCAACTGGTATAGAAATTAAATGGATGTTTCCTTTTTCTGGGAGAGTCTCTTTCTGCCTCTGTTCAGCATCTACAATTAAAGCCAATTTGTATTTAGTCCCATACTATTGGATACCAAGCTGCTGCTTTGTCATTACTTTACATATTGTACCATTGACCCCATAGAGAGCTGGCACATTAAGGTGTCAAATGTAATGGGAACAGTCGGTTAGAAAAATAGAAGCACTACTGATTGCTTGCTTGTCTTTTAAAGAGAAGCTGTAAAAATTGGCTTCAAGAATGATTTACAATCATTTGATCTTTTATTAGGTAAAGCAATTAGTAGGATCTTCAAGTGTTGTAAATTGATTTTAAATGCTTTTCATTGAGAGGAAAGAACCTGTCCTACTACAGTCTCTTTAACTATGAGGTGCAGCAATGATCTCCATACAACAATGTGGCTCTTGGTAGCAATGACATGTTGCTTCATTTAAGTGTTCAGCATACAAGCTTCAGGGTTTGTAGCAGTGACCAGACGATTCCATAACCAAATTACAGAAAAGCGAATATATAATCAGCCCAGATCACATACGCAAAATATGTAATTATCTTAAAGTCTTATTGTCCAAGGTTTAATTTAAAACTATTATTATTATTAAAAAATAGGTTATTGATTTTTTTTTCATTATTTTTTTTTATTTACGCAGACCCTCATCAAGTACCTCTGAAGTGTTTTTATGAGGTTAATTAGATTGGACCAGCTGTGAATGCTGAATGAATTTTATTTGCACAGAAAATATTTAAAAAGAAATATTTGTAATGCAAATCCAGAGGTAATCCAAAAGTACTTTTTTTTTTACAATCCAACAGATTAGTTGTTGCAAAAATGTCCCGGTGATTTATATTCAGTCACCAACCACATTTTGAAATGGCATGACCCAACTCTGCCACATATAATGTGTTACATGGTACAGCTGAACTACCAACAATGTCACCAGTTTTCCCATTTCCATTACTCTTCTTTTTAATCAGTCATTTCTTCAATTTGAATCTGATTAAAAAATTTGTTGTATCATTAAACTTTATGTCCCATTTTTTTCTCACATAGTCATACTGTTCACCCATTCATAGTGTTACTATGTTACTATCGTCATTAACTCAATCGTCTCTTTGATCATTAGTTTATCTTTCAAGGCATCCTGTTCAGTTATTGACAGTAGACACATGAATGACTTAAAGCAGGCTGATGGATTCAAAGCTCATATGAAAGACAGCTGAGTTGCTTGCCCTGGCATTGGATTAGTTTTCTGAATCCTGTATCTTTTCTTTCTCTGCTCCATATCACACATCATTTAGAAGGGGCCGTAAAACCGTCTACCATTCAGCTTACTAAAATGGCCTCCAACAGGAGCAGCAGCAGCAGCAGCAAACAGTTTTTGGCAGCACATTTGGAAATTAAATGTATCGTTTATATGATTGGTCCCTTCCAAACTGGACCATTAAGTACAGCTATGGCAGTGTCATATGATTAATTGTTTTAAGGGGATGTGTTGCGTCCTATCTAATTGGTTCTGATATTTAGAGGATTGGTGAGATTTTAAATTGACTGTGGAAAGTGAGAGCTAACAGCAGGGTTAGTTGAACACATTCTGGTTACACAGAGGATGTCCTCAGGCTTTTGACTGATCACTGAAGCAAAGACTGTTTAAGGTTCTCCATCTATTTGGAGCATTGTGATGGGTACCGCACATCATATCTGTTCTATGGCTGTAACCAAAGGCAGCTGCCTGTATTTGTATCTTTTTTCTTCTGGTATTTACAACCCATATAGCTTAATTTAGCCATCCATAATATGATATGTATATCATAAATGATTTATAACATAAAATGACAAATTTGAGCCTAACATGTCATATAATAAATCGTGATTTGGGTTCCACCTTTAAAAAATAAACCAGTAACATGATCCAGATGGACCTTAATTGTTTAGATAGAACAGAAGGCTTTAACAGTATAAAAGCACCTGTCCATTTCTGTTTGGACTGGAGGGCAGCTGTGGTTCAGGTAGAGGAGCAGCACAAATTACAGCGTTGGCACTTAAATTCCTGGTCCCTCTAGCTGCAGTGTCCTTAAGCCAGTTGGTGTGTGTGTATGTGAGTTAGGAGATGTATGAATGTGCAAATGAGGCAAAATCCCAGACAAGAGGCAACAGTACTGTAGATACAGACCAGATAACGGCTTATGTTGCTCATTATGGGAAGACGTCTCAAGCAGCGTCTCAATAGCTGGGACACAAAGTATCATGAGGATGAATGGACATTTTTAAATGGTCTAATTGCTTTTATGTTTGTTTACACTTCGGATCTGCACAGCCTCGTCGATATTGTCTTGATGACTTGATTGTTTGTTCCCTCATGTGTGACTTCTTTTTTATTTTTGGTGTCAGAGAGGAGCTGCATCTCCTCACTCATCACACAGTCTAATGCATAATGGTAATTACATTGAATCTTGAATATCTGATCCAAGCACATGATCTGTTTGTGATGTCATTGAAGGAAGTCCATCAGCAATAAAGTGCGTATGTGTGTGTGTATTACTGTTTCTTCTACTGTACCCCATCTCATTTCTGCTCCTTTACCTTCCTGCAGCAGTATGCTGAGATCCTGGGCAGCATTCCCACCATGCTGGAACTGGGCTCCTGTTCGGTCAGCTCTCAGTCTCTGACAGATGACCACAATGCTTTGGGGCTACCTGGACCCCCTGGAGGGCCCGAGTGTCCGACGATTAGTTTGGATCCGAGCATGGGGGCGATGCGTGGTAGCAGCACTACAGTGCACCAGATCCTGCATCCATCCCCGACAGACTGTGAGGGCTGGCAGAAGCATCGTGCAGGACTGGCTGGAGGTTCAAACTTGTATTCTGAGGCTCACTCCCTTCTGGAGCCCCAAAGTCTGTCTACAAGCTATGACACCCTCTATCTCCCACACACGTCTGGCAATGCTCCCCTTCTACACCCAAATCGTCTGGGTCTCTCGCTTGATGTGGCCTCAGCTTTTGACGCTGGAGCTGGGATGCTGGGGGTGGATGGAGATCTGGCAGTCAGTCCTAACGTGATCAAGAGAAGGCGGGGTGGTCTGATTGAGCAGAGAGACATCGTCAAAGCCCACCAAGCTCATAAGATACATAGCACACCACAAGCGCGACGCAAGGAGTGGGAGTAAGTATTACCTTTGCTATAGTACGACTTCAGGACTCTTTGAATACTGTCTATACATCACATATTTTTCTCAAGTAATACGTTTTTTTGAAAGGTGGAACTCAGAATTGCATGTAGCTGTTATAGCATGAAGAAACACACCGTTGATGATTGTTAAAAGAAAATGTAAGTCAACAAACATAGCTATTTAATATATTTATATATCACGTCTTTGGAGTACCATTTCATTCTTCAATTCCAGTTGCTTTTTTTCCTTTTGTAGCTTCAATATAACAAAATGTAATACCCAGCATGCTAGTGGCTTGAATTCAAAAGATGGAGTAGCTATAAAACAAAGTCAGATCTAATCTATCTAATATAACACCTTAATGGTGCAGTTCAGGAAATGCTGTTTAATTAAGAATGGATAATATGATCAAAAATCTCTCCTTCAAGTAATTTTTGTATCTCTATATTTTAGTGGTTCCTTTGCATTCATACAGTGTACAAATATGAAATACATGATTCTCAGCTGAAGTATGTTGAAGACTACTTGTCAGGGCTTGCCTTCAGATTTTTCTCCAAGGGATAAATGCAATCCAAGGGTACAATGCAAATAGTATACACATTTTTTAAAGTAATAAGAAAAAATCTGTATTTGTTGAAAGGCACAAACATGGTAACCTGACTCACGTCATCTGGCTGCGTTCACCAACTACACGCGGGGGCGTTCCCTTTCCTCACACAACCATCTGAGGAGCCTGGGAGTCATATATGTTTCGTCCGATTAGAAAATAATCAGAGCCAATCATTAATCGCTGGGTGGGACTTTGGATGAATGGCCGTGTTATGGCCGCCCATTCATGCTCCAGAGGGCGGGAGTCAGGTAAGCTCTGAGCTACGTCACGGGTTGAGTCATTGGGAGTGGCTGAAGTGGCGTGTCAGTCAAGATGACGGACATATTCTTCATCCAATCACATGCACGAGTTTTAGAAAAAATAGCCCCATTTGAAATCCTGTCGGTTGTGGGCTCGTCCCAGATGGTATGCGAATACCAGAGGGCGGGAGTCAGGTAACAAACATGGTAGGATGGTCATTAAATACCAAAGAATTCATGGTGGGGATGAGTTTGGCTATGTTCAGCTGACTACAGGTTTAAAGGATTAGTTTGACATTTTGGAAGATAAAGTAATGCATTTATTTAAGAAGTAATACTTGTGTAAAACGTTTGTGTCTCCTTTCTGGCAATGAGAGTAATTATGCAAGAAATGGTCTGCATAAATGTTCAGATAGGTGTGAAAGTTAAAGCCATGTGAGTCCCAGGGAGCAGGTTTTCCAGCAGAACATTGCATTGGATCCAGATGAGAGGTGTTGCTCACTTTACCTGCCAGTGGTCATAATGTTATGGTCATACTGTTTTTAGGATAAACAGCCAACTGCAGTATATATTTAGTGCTAAACAAATCATTTTATTAAACATGGGACAGCTCAGCCATTCATTCATTTATGATCTGTTTTAAACTATTGCAGAAGTCACAAGATTTATGAAGACACTGGTTTGATGCTCATTTGGGCAACATTATACTCAACCATAAACTCTTTTCACTGTGTCTGTGTGCACGTACGTATACTCATTCACATGCTCATTCCACATGCTGAATATGGAAGTATGTGTATGAACTCATTGGCTTCCTGTCCTGTGGTGTGGGGAAATTTTTAGCTGATTATAGCAGTGATGGCCCCAGCCCCCCTAGTGCTTTCCTGCTGAAGCTGGGGCTTCACCTGCAGTGGTGTTGGCACCCCCTGTGCCCCCCGCGTACCTTTTGCACCACAGGTGCAGAATACCGCATCTTATCCTGAGCTACACCTAAAGAGATGGAGGCTTGTGGGGATTGATGGCAGAGAATGGGATGGTGGATGGGAGATGGAGAGGTGGGTGATAATGTACAATGAATGCAGCAGAGAGGATGAGAAGAAAGAGAATGAATGAGAACTTTTCCTGTGATAATTTGCATTTGATATTTAAGTTCCTGTGACAGTACTGTGCAAGTGGTTGATTAGCAAGATCAACAGGCTGGTAGAGATACTTGGCCATGGACTAGATAACTATTCTCTGCCCTGTCTAATATAATTACCACAATACGTCATGACAGATGTATACTTCAGCTTCTAAGAGGACATTGACCACAGTGAGTCAGAATGCATTACAACCAAATGCATCCACCTCTCACGGCCACTTAGTAGCAAACCCTCTGCTACCTGACAGAAGGATGGAAAATGAGAAGTTGCACGCAAGCCAATGTGTGCACCTGCTTTGATTTTCAAAGGAAAATAGGCCGATTTCAAGCCAAATTAGTGAACTCTATAATGAGGGGGAATATGTTTGGTTGTTTGGAGGCATGATCACTCTTTTAAGTGACTTTGGTATGTTGTAAGATAAGTCATCTGCATCTGGTTAGCTTGCAATGAAACATTGGGTGGATATCCATAGTGAGCTACTTCTAAAATTATGGTGATCCCTTGATGTAACGAACAGCATCAATATCAGGTCTAAATCTGGCTTTGATCCATACTTTTGTCAGTGATGAGGTCCTAAAAGTAAATGGTCAGATTGCCATGAAATTGGCTTTGGACATTCATGACTCCCAGAAGGAAATTCTTAAAGTCTTAGCGATTCCCGTTTTTTTTTCAAGTGTCATCATTAGGTCAGAGTTATAAAGATTTGTCATGAACTGTATTGAATATTTTTTTGCTCCCTATTTGGCCATCACTTAACCGTCCCCTTAGCGCACCCCTGGGACAAATTGTGCTGCATGCACTGATCAGAGATCTGCCATGGATATTCCCATTCTCCAGGAGGATAAAATCTCTTCCCTTTGTGACTTTATTATGTCGCATGCAACATTGTAGTCTGACTGACAACAATTTGCTTCCTGCTTTTATGTCCTCATGGGGAGAGCCATTTAGATTTGAGTGTTTCTATAAACTGGTCAAAGGTCCGACAACACCGTCTTACTTCCAAAACAAAGTAGCCACTGAACTTTGGTGAATTGAGAATTT